>NC_136721.1:12186399-12783899 GCF_936440315.1 Barbus barbus
GTGGATGGATGGATGGATGGATAGGCAGATGGATGGATGGATGGATGATGGATGATTAGATGGATAGGCAGATGGATGGATGGATGGATGGATAGACAGATGGATGGATGATTAGATGGATAGGCAGATGGATGGATGGCTGGATAGACAGATGGATGGATGATTAGATGGATAGGCAGATGGATGGATGGATGGATAGATGGATTCACCCCATCCGCAGTTGATGATGGTATTCTGGTAGATGTGTTTGTATGAGCTTCAGGCAGTAACATAAGCCTGAATAAAGTTAAAAATAAACATTCACACACACCCTCTCTCTTTCTCTCCTCCTATATCTCTGCTTTATGAGACTGTGTGTCAGAGAGGATTTGTGCTTGCATGTCATGTCAGCAAGCTTCTTTCAGTGTTTACCCAGTATGTGTCCGATATTTTCAGGCAATGGCTCTAAAGTGTCTTTCTCCTTGCCCTAGGGCATGTACATCAAATCAACATACGATGGCCTACATGTCATAACGGGCACTACAGAGGGAGTGAGTGGTCATTTTCAATCTTTAAGTACAATCTCAATATGACATGCATAGACAGTTCAGCTGAAGAAAGGACATGTAATCATAAAAATAATTGTGTCTTTTCCATGTGTAATCCAATAGCTTTCTCCCTCTCCCTCTCTCAGTCGCTAGCTGACCGCTGTAAGAAAATCCATGCTGGTGATGAGGTCATACAGGTCAACCATCAGACAGTGGTGAGTGTATCTACTGCACACAATAATTTTACCCTATAACTGATAATATGGCTGGATCATTCCTATTGGTCAATGAAGGATTGACCTGAAATTGACATTATATTAAATATATATGAAATTGAAGTCGTCTGATAGTATGCTGTTATTTTCCCAACAAAAATGATGTTACTACCTGGAGGATGATAGTTGTTAATTAGTTTAAAAGGATAGTTCACTCAAAAATGAAAATTCTGTCATTAATTACTCACCCTCATGTTGTTCCAAACCAGTAAGACCTTCATTCATCTTTAGAACACAAATTAAGATATTTTTTATGAAATCCAAGAGCTTTCTGACTCTGCTTAGACAGCAGTGCATCTGACTCATTCTTAATTTGTGTTCTGAAGATGAACGAAGGTCTTACGGGTTTGAAACAGCATCACGATGAGTAATTAATGACAGAATTTTCATTTTTGGGTGAACTGGCCTTTTAAGTGATATTGCTAAAAGACTGAAAATATGGTCACTGGGGGAAAAAGAGGGGAAAAAAGAAAGAAAGCATGTTTTCCTTGAAATGTTTTGAGAGAAAGAAAAGAAAAACTTTTAAAATAAATTTTAATAAATTTTTCATCCTGGAAGTTGCTACCATTCAAGAATAAATTAAGAAATGAATATTTTTAGTTAGAAACGACATATTAAATTGATCAAAAGTGACAGTAAGGCTTATAAGTAAAATATTTGTTTAAAATATTTTTTTTTATCTTTCTATTCATCACAGAATCCTGAAAATAATAATAATTTTTTCCAAAAAATATTAAGCAGCACTAATGTTTTCAACATTGATAATAATACAATTCTTTAGCACCAAATCAGCATATTAGGATAAAGAACTGACTGGGATAATGACTGCAAAAATTTAGCTTTTCCATCACAGGAATAAATTTCATTAAAAAAAATACAGACATAATTTATTTTACAGTATAATAAAATTTCACAATATTACTGTTTTACTGTATTTTTCACAAAATAAATGCAGCCTTGTTGGGAATAACTGGGTTCTTGTTAAAAAATCTCACTGAGCCCAAACTTCGGAATGGTAATGTGTATAGTTTTCCATCTTGTTTAATGATTTAACCAATATAATAAGACATAGAGTATATGGTGGTGACATGAAGAATGACATTGTTAACAAGTCAACATAATGCTGGTATGTTTTGAATTTTTTTCTGATTGTGTAATGAGGTGAACACGTGTGTTTGGCTTGCGTAGGTGGGCTGGCAGCTGAAGAACCTGGTAAACTCTTTACGTAGCAATCCTGCGGGTGTGACCCTCACGCTGAAGAAACGACCTCAGAGCACTCTCACGTCAGCCCCAGCCTTACTCAAGAACATGAGATGGAAGCCCCTCGCTCTGCAGGTACTGATGGGACGTGTGCGGTACGAGGATTAAGTGGCGTGTGTGAATTGATGATATGCTGTGGCGTAGTCCCCCAATCTGTGCCTGTTCTTTTTTTAGCAGCATTAAGAGCACTCTTCCCCTCCCTTAGGGCTTTGACCAACTAGATTGCATGGCAAATCTTCGCTCCACTCTTCCCCCACCCACCAACCTCCCTTTTTTCTCTTTCATCTTTTTACCTCTAATCTGGTGCTTATCCCTCCTTCCTCAATCTCCTCTCCTGCTCCACTGAAGCCCCGGCACATCAGGAAGCTTTACTGTGGCCCTGAGAGGAAAACGTGGAATGTCATTTTAGACGCTTGACTGTGCAGTATATAAATTGCACATATTTATTTCCTCTTTGGCGTTTCAATTGCACAGCTGACAGCGAACAAGATACGCTGATTGTCATGACAACAGCAAAGTAGAAGACACTGAGAAGGGATTTTATTTACGCAGAACCAAAGCCGTTTCAGAGTGTTTTGTGTCTTGAATACATGAAAGCAAGAGGAAACCAAATCAGCATGACTGAACACCTCTGTGATGCAGTTTTTTTTTTTTTGTTTTTGTTTTTTTGCATGTCTTCTTCCACAGACACACAATGGTCAGATTATTCTGCCACTGGAATGAGTGCTTCATTTCTAAGGAAATAAATTATTATATATAACTATATAATATTAATTGAATACATGTGATCTGGATTATGTAATTAATTCCAAAAATTAAGTACTCGTAATCAGACTACAGTTATTTTTTTATTGATTACATATTCATAATTTATTGATCCTCCCAAATTCCTCTTTTTTATCTTTTAAAAAGTTTTCCAAATTTGTGGACATTCACACAAAGACCAGTCATTAGTCAGGTGGCTACACAGCATTTGGATTTACAAAAATCATTTCAAGTTTAAGAAGTGTTTCAACATTGCATCAACTACTGATAAATTACTTTTTATTTGAATTATCACTCAGTGGGTTATTTGACTATGTATTACTATGGCTCTGGAAGGCTTTTGTCTTTCAAACACTTTAAACTGCGCAAATTATTTCTTATCTACATGTAATGCAGGCTTTC
Organism: Barbus barbus; assembly: GCF_936440315.1. Taxonomy (NCBI): domain Eukaryota; kingdom Metazoa; phylum Chordata; class Actinopteri; order Cypriniformes; family Cyprinidae; genus Barbus; species Barbus barbus. The sequence continues at coordinate 12,189,629 of NC_136721.1, forward strand.
CCAAACTTTTTTTTATGTAATCTGAACCTCTTTTCCCTAATGTATTTACTTGAAGTAAAAAATATTTGAATAATTAAGTATCACATTTGCACATTCACAGTTCTCTGCCACTGGTTAATGGTCACATAACATGCAGGTAAACAAATAAAATATTTCATGTTTTATTTTGATTGATGTTATTTTAAAATTAATCATTTTAATTTAAATTTTTTTTATAATTTAATTAGCTTTTCATTAAACTCACAACCTCCTGCAGTTCCTTTACAAACCCCAGTTTGTGAAACATTGACGTAACCTAATGTTGACGTAATGTAATATTTAATGCACTTCATGTTGTTAATTACAATAAAAAGAAAAAAACAATTCTAACTCTTTTTATTTGTTAAAACAATATGGTATAAGATTATCCTATTTAAATCAATGTGAGAAATGAGTTAGGTCAAAAGTAATCTAAAAGTAGTCTGATTATATTATGTAAAATGTAATGGATTACTAATTTGTAATTTCTAAAATGTAATTTGGAATCAGTAATGGACCACGATTTGTAAGTGATCTACCCAGCTCTGTATATTTTTATTGTGGACTTTTATTTTTTTAATTAATTTTATTTAGTAATTGTCATGCACCATATGTATTTCACATATCAGTGTGAAATGGAGAAATTTACCTGCTATGAAATTATGAATAATGAAAGCACTCTTTACCAACAAGTACACCTTTGAAAATGGTCTGGGTCAAATCACAAAAGCATATTTGAACAACTTTCCTAAAGGATGTTGGAAATGCTAAATCTAACTGTACCACTGATTTTTAGCCCATCATCCCTCCCAGCCCCAGCAGCAGTGTGGCCACACCGTCCAGCACTCTCAGCACCCCATCCAGACGGGACAGCTACGCTCTACAGGACCTCTACCTCCCTCCTCCCCCAGACGAGCCATACACACCCAGGTACAGTATTAAAGTATAAACAGATGCACATTATACATATATATATATATATATATATATATATATATGTGTGTGTGTGTGTGTGACCCTGGACCACAAAACCAGTCTTAAGTCGCTGGGGTATATAGCAATAGCCAAAACTACATTGTATGGGTCAAAATTATCCATTTTTATTTTATGATAAAAAACATTAGGATATTAAGTAAAGATCATGTTCCATGAATATATTTTATAAATCTCTTACTGTAAATATATCAAAACTTCATTTTTGATTAGTAATATGCATTGCTAAGAACTTCATTTGGACAACTTATTTATTCAGCTTTCAGATGATATATAAATCTCAATTTCGAAAAATTGACATTTAAGACTGGTTTTGTGGTCCATGGTCACACACACACACATATATATATATATATATATATATATATATATATATATATATATATATATGAAACACGTCAATGTGCACATTTTGAGGACAGCACAAAAGTTTTCAAAAAATTTTGAAAGAAGTGTCTCATACTCACCAAGTAATTAATTTGATCAAAAAGTAAAACAGTAATATTATGAAATATTATAATTTAAAATAACTGTTTTCTGTTTGAATTAGTGCTCTCAAATGATTAATCGTGATTAATCGCATCCAAAATAAAAGTTTTTGTTTACCAAATATATGTGTGCACTGTGTATATTTATTATGTATATAAATACACACACATGCATGTAAATATTCAAGAAAAATATGTTATATTTGTATATTAAATATATTTATATATAATATAAATTATATAAATATATACATGTAATATATGTAAATATGTTTTTAATTTGTACTGTATGAGTGTGTATTTATATATACATAATAAATATTACACAGTACACACACATATATTATGTAAACACATTTTTTTTGGATGCGATTAATTGCGATTAATCGTTTAGCAGCACTAATTTGAATATATTTTAAAATGTAATTCATTCCTGTGATCCGAAGCTGAATTTTCAGCAGAAATTTCTCCACTCTTCAGTGTCACGTAATTCTTCAGAAATCAATCTAAAATGCTGATTTGATGCTCAAGAAACATTCCTTATTATTATCATCAATGTTAAAAACAGTTGTGCTCCTTAATATTTTTGTGGAAACCGTGATGCATTCGTTTCCAGGATTCTTTGATAAATAGAAGTTCAAATTAACAGCATTTTTTTTTAGTAGATTTTTTTGTAACATTTTAAATGTCTTTACTGTCAATTTTAATTAATTAGTTTCATGCCTGCTTAATAAAATTGTTAACATTTAAAAAAACAACAACAAAAAAAAACATCTTACTGACCCTAGACTTTTCAATTGAAGCCATACAGAGCAAAATATCATGACACCATTCGGAGGTGGATCCACTTGGTTTAACCAATTAGCAAAAACACTAACAACTGCATTGTAACACTGTGGTGGTGATGCTTGCACCGGAAACCATTTTTCTTTAGAAAAGGTCAAAATCTAGTTCACATTCAAGAATTGTGGTATAGAAGATTATAACAGATTTCTCTTACCATTGCGCAGAGATGACATAGGAAATCTTACCAGAAACTGCCAGCAGGCCGCTAAGGGTTCTGATTCGCCCAACTCCTTCCTGGATCAGGAGTACCAGAGGCGATTCCCGCTGTTGGACGAGGATGCGGTCCTGTACTGTTACGAGTATGATCAGAATCAGGGCCCTCCACCCGTACGCAGGGACAGCACTCCTACATATGGTACATGCTTTCATACATGATGATATTCAGTCTTTCCAGGCTGTTTTTATCTGTAACATATTATATACTGTATACAAAGAAGTATATTACATTAAAGTTAACCTAACCTAACCTAACCACAGTATATACTGTATACAAAGAAGTATATTACATTAAATTGACCATAAATCATTGTAAACATAACAATCAAGCTACACTTAATCTTCTACTCCTGGCCCAGAATGTGTATTGTGCTGTAATGGATCATTTGATTTTGTTTTCGCTTTCTCTGTGCTTGTGTACTAGGGCGGCTGAGGCCTATTTCTATGCCTGTTGAATATAACTGGGTTGGAGACTATGAAGATCCTGCCAAGCTGAAGAAAGAGATCAGAAGAGGTGTGTATGTGTGTGTTTGTATGTGGGTGGATGGATGAGCATTGAGGAGGATGTCATTTTGATATCTTTTCCTCAGGTTACACTGAACCAAAAAATGTAATCACTTTAGCCCTGACCTCCCCGTTGGCACATTTTAAAGTCTTTGGACATTGCGCTCAGATTGTCCCCATCTCCCCTATATTTACCTCATTTGTGCTGGGATCGATCTGCCAGTATCTCGCTGGCTCTTTGTTTGAGATTTTGGGATTTTTTTGGTTTTGCATTGCCATGGTAACTCCAACATAGAGATCTTGCCAAGATGCTGGCTTCTCATTGGTCGAGGCTAGGCTCTGTTGCTGAAGGAGTGGGAGCAGAGAGAATGCTTTCTTTAGTTACCGTGGCAGAATTTATATCAAATTTGTACATGTGCAACACAGCATCTTTCAGCCGTGTTCTTTGATCGTGAGATCCCTGAATAATTCGATTTCAACTCTAACCATTACATTATTTAAAAGGAAGAATCAAAACTGCTTTATTAAATTTTAAAAACAGACAGTTCATTGAAAATGTGCTTTGTCCTATTTTACAATCAGCATACTGTAGTTTCATAATCCCACATGTTTATTAACAGAAAACTCCCTGCTGCGATATGTGAGTGAGGACAAGGCGGGAACAGAGGAGTACCACACTGGACGTCGCAGCAGTCGGCGTAGTAGAAGGAAGAGTGAGAAAGGTGGGAGCCCCACCCACTATGCCCTAGTCCCCACCCTTCAGATGGACATGCTGCAGCAGGACCCGCTGGCCACACCCACATCTGAAACCTCATCTGTCTATCTCGTGAGTGTACTGAAGACAATGTATAAATTACTGTATTAATCTATAACTGTGTAAATACTGTATTAATGTATAATTAATTTAAGATTAAGGGATGCAGCATGAAATGATTTTATTTACTAGCTATTTGTATTTATTTACAATCTTTCAGACATTTGATCGATCGTCCATGCTTTCCCGGTCAAAGAAAGTGAAGTTAAGAGGTAAATATAAATTCTGCTAGTATTTGTAGGCAAAGAAAACTTTCTAGTAAACATTTCAGATCTGGACCTCTGTCTGGCATGTAGTTATTACATTAAATTGCTTGGCACATTACAAAATTAATTTTAATCAGACAAAAATTATTTTTGTGTTTTTTTCCCAAGAAATGATATTTAGTCATTCTTAAAATGAGAAATAAGAAATTTGTGTTCAGTAGGTTTTGCTTTCAGAGAATCCATCTCAAATATATTTCTTTTTAAAACAGAAATTAGACAGAATAAAGCAATCTATCTCAAATATATTTCGGTAAATCATTTTTGACAAAATTAGTAAATTATTACAATTTTAGATAGATAGATACATAGTTAGATACATAATTTTGATACATACATACTGTACATATTATTTATTTATTCATTTATTTGTTTATTTTTAATATCATGAAATAATTGTTTATTATGTTATTCTAATTTAAATAATTTAATTAAATAATATGTTATATAAAAATTTAATTTTAAAGCCATTTATAGTAAAATTATTAATTTTAAGAATTGTTTTTCAGAATTCTTCCTCTCTTTTTTGCTGTCCTCAAAATACTGATTGAGAAAGGATTTTTTTTTTTTTTTTGCAGTGCAATTATTTCTTTCCTATACAAATCCAATCACACATTCTCATTCTGAATAATTGCTATGTCAAGACATTTCTCTGCCATTATATGGCAGTACATCAAAAAGCCACTGTTTCGATACTATTCCTGCCAGTCTTTTCATTTATATTGCCCACTCTGACGTCTCTGCTCTCTCTCTCTTTGTCCTTCTCAGCTGGATCCCTGCCCTCCATTAGTAAGCGGCGAATCTCCTGCAGGGACTTGGGTCAGGGTGATTGTGAGGGCTGGCTCTGGAAGAAGAAGGATGCAAAGAGTTACTTCTCTCAGAAATGGAAGAAGTATTGGGTTGTGCTGAAAGATGCCTGCCTATATTGGTACACCAATGAAGAGGTGAGGGCACGAGGTCATTAATCTGCATGATGAAATGCCACAGCACAAAATGGGCCATTAGGCTGCCTACATAAACTCCCTGCTTCATCAGTATATCTGAGTTTTTCATCTATGTGCTTTCTCAGGATGAGAAAGCAGAGGGCTTCGTCAGCCTGCCTGAATTCAACATCGATCAGGCCAACGAATGTCGCAAAAAGTTGTGAGTAATAGAATAAAATAAAAAAAGATTTAATGCAGCTTTTCATTCAATGCTCACTTTGTATCTCTTGTCTGTTTTCAGTGCTTTTAAGGCTTGCCATCCTAAAATCAAAACCTTCTACTTTGCTGCGGACAACATGGATGATATGAATAGGTAAGATGAAAAGAAATATTCCAACATGCCTATAGAAACAAAAGAGACTCATAATGTAATCTGAAACATTGTCAATTCCTCATGAATGCTCTAGTCAGGCTCCCAAATCTCATTTAATGTTCCGTGAGCTGATCAAAGCTACTAATTTTAGCGACGTCCCGAAAGACTCTTTCAGCTCGGCATTTCAGCAGTGCGATGAGCTCCCCAGGTAACTTTTCTATTTTTTTTTTATGTTTGCTCGCAGGTGGCTCAGTCGAATGAACATGGCGGCAACAGCTCGCTCAGAGCAGAAGAGGATTCGACAGGATCATGGTGAGACGATGCCTTCATGCTCCGCTAAGCCTGTCGGATCAATTATTCTCCCACTCTGACTTTGTGTGGTCTGGTCTGGAAATCCTATAAATATATGCATATGAAGTACAACATGTTGGATGCATGTATGTGGCGTTTGAGTATAAATAGAGGAAGTAATTTTTGTTTATTTGTCAGTATAATTTATTCTTCTCTATCATTTGATGAATAACTACTAAAATGATACAAACACAAACATCTTTTAAATAAATTGCTGCTTTCCACAGCCTTCGAATGCCATTGTTCTTGGACTCCTCATGTGTTTAATGGATATTTGCTGTCGTTTTCTCAGACTACTGGAGCGAGAGTGACCATGAAGACACTGATCACATGTCCTCAACACCCAAACAGCATAGCCCTCCACCTCCATATGACACTTACCCACACTCCACCTCAGTAAGTCTCGTCTTTCTTTCTTTTGTGTTGCTTGGGTTCCTGTGTTCACACTGTGTGAATTCTTGCTGTGTATGTATAGCCTGAATATACATGTAATATACTGTAAGTCACTTTGGATAAAAGCTTCTGCTAAATGCATAAATGTAAATGTCTAAATTGAATAATGTCCCATATCTTGAAAACGCTGAAGTAAAATGGTTTAATATGAGGTGTGTATATAGATTGGATTCTCGGAGTCCTCCTCGCTCCATGCAAAATCATGCAACTCCTCTCCTCATCAACTACAGTTTAAAAGTTTAAAATACTTGTGGTGTTTTTGAAAGAAAACCCAAGTGTGCATCTATTTGATGAAAAATACATTAATATTATGAAATGTTATTATAATTTAAAATAACTCATTTCTATTTTAATATATTTAAGTGTAATTTATTCCTGTGAAGGCAAAACTGAATTTTCAGCAGCCACTACTCCAGTGTTTAGTGTCACATTACCCTTCAGAAATCATTTTAATGCTTATTTAGTGCTCAAGAAACATTTCTTCTTATTATCAGTGTTGAAAACAGTCGTGCTGCTTAATATTTTTGAGAAAACCTTGATGCACTTTTTTTTTCAATTCTTCAATGAATAAAAAGTTCAAAAGAGCAGCAGTTATTTATAATAGGAATCGTTTGTAACATTATAAATGCCTTTACTGTCACTTTTGATCAATTTAATACAACCTTGTTCAATAAAAGTTTTAATTTCTTAAAATAAAATTACTGACCCCAAACTTTTGAACAGTAGTGCATTCTGTATAAATAAAACTAAGACTGAAGGAAACAAATGAGGTGAAACAATGCAGAAAGACAAGAGAAGGACAGAGAGGGAGGGAGAGCAGGATGAATAATGAGGTGTGAAGGGGTGGAGAGAATGGAGATGAAGGACACATTAATTATTTAGACTCAAGGGATGATTGTGGCCACTGTAAATTCATAGTCAAAAGGCACTTTTTTTAAAGAGGATCTCTGTAATCTTAAGGAAGGAGACGCAGATCAGTCCCATAATCCTATGAGGGAGAGTTGTATGTGCGTAATGTGTTGCTGTCTCAGATCTTTCCATTCAGGCAGAGCATAACTAAGGGTGACGGCAGTGAGCTTGTAAAAGAAGACAGCAGAGAAAATGGAAAACAGGGATCTAAATGCCCCTCTTGTTATAGTTGTCCTTCGTTCTGGATTTATGCTTCTTCTTGCACCAATGTCTAAGTCGTAAATATACCAACTAAAAGGACCTTGCATGATTACAGGCAAGTCCATTCCAGGAGTCCCAACACATCCGCCCACCCTCCACAGAGACCATCCAGTCCCGCTCCCCGCTCTCCGAGACACATGGGGGCAGCGTGAGCAGCGCAAGCTCTCCTGGCAGAAAGTCTGCCAGCCAGCGGCGTTCATGGCAGGACCTCATCGAGACGCCCCTCACCAGCTCAGGCCTCCATTTCCTGCAGACTCTGCCATTGGACGACTCCGTGTTTGTCGATCCCAGTCGAGCCGTGCCTGTGGAGCTCTGCCGCCAGTCGACGCTCCCCGCCCAACATGGGCTGCCACCAGAACACTATGTCCCGTCCATCACACCCACCCAAAAGCCCATCACAGCTTTAGGAAGAGGAGAAGGATTAGAAGGTGGTGGAGGAGGAGGCAAGCACCGCAGTTTCACCTTGCCCCGTGACAGTGGTCTTCATGCCATCCTGGCTGCCAGCAGTGCAGCTGAACACGCAGATGCACAGCTCTACCACCTGGGCCAGGCCCATGCCAGAAACACAGGTCAGGAAACTGAGAACTTGTGAGAAGTGTGTGTTTCTAACTTTGCTTACATATGAAGAGGCAAGTTAGTGGGTGAGTTAGCATGTGTAGGCAAAGGGATGTGAGTAATATTTTAAAGGTGTGCCTACTTGTCATGATTTCCCTTCGGTTTCAAACATGTTTTTAATAGTAGTAAAACCATATGCATTTTCAATACATTTCATGAATATAATAATAATAGTTGTTATTATTATTATTATGTAAATATTCATCATATTCGAACACTATAAATATTTTCAGATTAGTATTATAACTATTGTAAATAAGATAACAAGTCTTAAAATTGTATCCAATACTGCAATTATTTTTTTATTAATATTCAGAACTGGTTTTAGTTGTGGTTAATATTTATAATAATAATAATAGTTTTTGTAAATAATTTCTAATGATTAATAATTAATCTGATGCTGATTATTTTAAACCTTATTTGTATTCAGTATTAATGTTTTAGCATAATAATAACAACAATAATATTAATAATGTTTATATATTAGTAATATATTATTAACATTATTATTTGTTTTTAAGCAAACGTTTTGTGTGTGTGTATGGAAAATTGTTTTCATCTTTGTTTTGAGCAATGTGTAAATGTTTAGCTTTACATTTCTTCTCCAAAAAATAAGTAACTTATTTTACCTGTGAATGCTTTTGTTGCATCAGTGTAAAAGTGTTGGTGAAATATTGATCGATTAGTTTTTTTTGTTGTTTATGTTAGAATCACTTCTGTGGTTTTGATAATGGCTTGATAGCAACCTGACAATATCTGTATTCATCGTAATATAGTTTTTAATTAGATGTCATGATAGATTTCTTCTTTTTTTTTGCTAAATGTCATTGAGAGGATGCTGCATTTTGCTTCAGCGCTTCAGTTATTTGTATCGTAGCTTGTAATGATGAACATATTGCTGCTTGATTCAGATGCACTGTAGCTGCAAATCTCAGCTGAATACCCATCTCCCTTAAGACCTCCAATAGCCTCATATTAGGTGCAGTCCTTCTAATCCAACGTGACAGCTCTCATCCCTGTCTATCCTTTTTCATCCCTCCTTTCTGTTCCACACATTCGCTGTTCCTCAGAACTAAACTGTGCCTCAAAGCACACGAGGAGGAGTCCCTTCAGTGCGTGTTAATGTCGTCTCAGGATGGAACAGAGGAATGTGGCTTAGGGCCATTCTCTCTCTCTCTTTCTTCCACACTGGGATCCCTTATAGTCATTCTAACGTGTAATTCCCTAATGAGAACAGCTAATATGATAATTACAATAAGCACTTATTCTGTTGTGTTATACTATAACAAGGGACAGAGCTGAGAATCCCTGTTATAGGCTATATATAAATGGATTTTAAACCTAGCCTATAATGACATGCATACAGTACCATATTAATATATTTACATGCTTTATGATAATTATTTAAATAACCACTATTGATACCATTACAAAAAGATTAGTTTGAAAGTTATGTTGCGTTTAATGATTCTGGTGAATTGCATTGTAAGTACCTCTTCTCCCCCCTCTGTAGGTCCAGAGCGGGAGCGCAGGCACCAGGCTGACTCATTGGGGGATTTGTACAGGGCTCTGGAGAGGACTAGTCTATCACCAGTCAATGAGCACAGGTCCTCTTCTCGATTAGAGTACAAGCGATCATTCGTCCGCCGCTGCAATGATCCGTTACTCAATGAAAAGCTGCACCGCCTGCGGATCCTTCAAAACTCATTCAAGGTACAACTGTCATCAGTTCACGTCCTGGTTTACTGATTTCCCTAAGCAACCTGACCACAAAAAAAGTAGTTCATAGCATAAGATAAGATGTAGTTAGTTTAGTGATTGCGTTTTTAAATCCCAAAATCTTAACCTAATATTTATACACATTACATTCAATTTCTTTTGCTCACCAAGGCTGCATTTATTTGATCAAAAATACAGTAAAAACAATAATACGGTGAAATATTATTTCAATTTAAAATAACTGCTTTCTATTTTAATGTATTCATTAAAATGTAATGTATTTCTGTGATTGAAAGCTGAATTTTCAGCATCAGTGTAACACGATCCTTCAGAAATCATTCTAATATGTTGATTTGGTGCTCAAATCGTCATTTTTTTCATGATTTTTTTGGACAGAATGTTTAAATCAACATTTTAAGTACAAATCTTTTCTAACATGATAAGTACTGTCACTTTTGATCAGTTTAATGCATCCATCCTTGCTAAACAAAAAACTGTATTTTTTTAAATAAACCAATCACTGTCTGAACTTATTTTAATTTATTAATATATTATGAAAATTAAGAATGAATAATATATATTTCAGAAACTACCCATAATGTAGATTAAGAAATGTTGTTCAAATGTTGTTCATTCTTAGCTCATGATATCTAATGCATTATCTAATTATAACTTTAACTAATAACTTTAACAAATTAAACCATTTTGTAAAGTGTTCCCAGTTTTTTAACATCCAGACATCGTGATGCAATTTAGCTAAATGGAAAAAAACCTTTTGTCAAAAAAACAAACACATTTTTTAAAACTTTATAATCAAAGATGCAAATATTTTTTGAAAGATGCCATGAAGCTTCTGCTTGGCAGTTTTAAACGCACTACATTTCATTTTTAGGTTTACCAGAGGCATTTTTAGCCATAACTTGCACATCAAAAAAACTAGCCTGCCTTAGACATAAGACATAAAAAAAACGTCTTTGTCTTATGTCTTATGATCATAGACATGTGTTGTATAATTTAATACACATCATTAATTGTGGCGTCTTGTTTTGACAGGACATCCCTCTTCAAGAGGCAGAGACTAAGATCATCCATCGGGATGTGTAGCCAGAGATACAGAGAACACAGCAGGGCACAGCACCAGTCATTTCAGCCATATCTGCTAAGAAAAGATCCACCCTCTTTCCCTGGAGGGTTCATCTTAGTCACTTTTATCAAACATCTACGTCTTTCCAAAGGAATATTTCTCATTCTTTTACTCTGTTGCAGCATTCATGAATTTCCTCTCGTTGCACTCACTTTCTTTGCTTTATGTTATTGCACATGCTAATATCGGCATTATTGTGTATGTAAAGATCTTTTCTCTTGAATTATTTGTGTTCGTAATAATGACTGGCCTAAAACAACTGGGACCAAACAACTGCACTTGAACTCTATGTGAAATGAACTCTATGAACTCTATCCTAAAGTAGTCTCTCATGACTGAAAGAGAAAAAAAACACAGGGATAAAAGAATAAAACTACTGATATAGAAATTATTTTGTTCTAAATCTGATTTGCATGGCCATTGTCTAGTCAATAGATTTCCTGTCTGTGATCTGTCTTAACTGAGAGTGTTAATTCCAGCCTCACTGAAACTAACATTTTTCAATGGTAAATGTAACTATGAGTGTAAGAGCAGGATTGACAGGATGCAATGATTGCGTGTCTGTGTTCGGGTGAGTGTCGAAAGCCTATAATGTATGTTGTAATATTCTGACCGTTTGCACCCTAGCAGCAAGGTTCTTGCAATAATGTTGAACTAAAACGATTAATTAGTTTAACACTGTCTATTTTTGTAAGCATGATATTTATTGAGATGTTTGTACATTGTTTTGTATGCTCAACTATGTGTTATCTGAAGATAACTGCAAGCGTAAATTCCTTCATGTGTTCCTGAAAGATCTTTAACAAAATGAAACTTTCATGTGAAAGCACCAGTGTTCTAGTATCTCCAAAACAGTAATTTTATCAATAAATTGTTTGATGTTTTGACATTATTTTAAGTACCAGTTTGACTTGTTTGGTATGCAGTGTGTGAAATTTTGTATTTATTTCTTGGAGGGTTGGGCCATCAGAACAGTCCAATGGATTCAGTTGTTATTTCTAAATTATAGATGACAGTTTTTCACAATGTGTATTATCACTGACTGAATAACCATCTGCAAATCGTATTAAGCTGATATAGCCTTACTGATGATGACAGCTGGGCTGTACTTACAGTAACCTATATTTATTCTCTGGGTAGATCCCAGGCACTGCCTGTTCTAGGCATTCCATGCACATGGCCATAAACGTGCAACTCATTCTAGTTCAGTTGGCAATTAAAATGCTTGGATTAAGGCCAGCATTATGAGGGAAATGATAAGGGCTTGAATGAGGGTACTCTTATGGAGAGTGTGGTGAGAGGTTTTCATTAAAATCTGAGCATTGTCTGCCCTTGGATGACACAAACAGAAAACCAGAACTGAACAGCTTTGTTCTGATTAAAGTGAGTGCTCAATCAAAATTACCATGGTACTATCATGTTTTTTGGACATGATTGAAATATTTTGGAGAACATTAAAAACCTGGTACTTTAATATTGTAATCATTCAGTCACATTGTGGTACATCAATTCTATAAATATTATGGAATTACTACCATCTGAAACTGCCACAATAAAGGAACATAGTCATAGTCACGTTGTTTCAAAATAACAAAATGCTGCATGCTGGAGAATAGGCTGATTCATTTTTATGGTGGCCGGACAGCAGCAGTGTGAAAATTATCCATGGTTTTATTATAGTAAAAGTGTAGTAACCATGTTTTTGTTTTTTGGTTTAATTTGCAGTAAAACCATGGTTAATAGGGGTAGGCTAAACAAATGTCCTACACGTGTGCTTGTGTGCTTCAGGGCCACTCTACAAACGAATCGATGTTATTGAACGAATCCTTTTATTGAACGATTCAGTGTTCACTTCTGTGCACGCAATCATGTTCGTCGCCTACAAGGCCACATTCAAATGAGTTATTGTAGCTTTACGTTTCAGTTTTCAGAATCAGATAACTGTACCGTAAACGTATTTGCAGCAAAGCTGTATTAAATAGTACAAAAATAAAATGCAAAATGTTCTCAGTAATTCTAAGAGTAATAGCCTTGGCCCTTTTTGTCTGAATAACCTAAAAGATTCGCTTAGTGAATCGATCTCATTCTCAAGAAAGAGCATAATTATTAATCCCACATAATAGTCTAAACACAATTAAAATGACATTAAGGGCGTTACTGTTGTTTTTCAGTTTTTTAAGGCAGCTGTTGACAAAATGACTTTTGCACTTGATTAAACCCCAACAAATGACAAAATGAATGAAAAATATATCTGCTTGGCTGTGAGAGAATAGAGATTAGACTCGTGTCGGTCAAGATTGAATCGACTAAAATGACTCGTTCAAAATTCTATGACACATTCACTTTTGCCGTCCCTATAATGTAGAAAGCCCCACTGAAAGAGTTGTTGAACAAAACTGGAAACTATCATATACATAAAGTAGCCTAATATGCAAATGATGAATATTAGGGTTTTTTCCACTACTCTATTAGATTATTGTGTGTACCCGCTAACAATTTTGGTTCCCAAAACGTTCTGGGAATGTTATTTTTGGTTATAATATATATGTGTATACTGAAGAAGGTTCTCTTTTCGCCTACAAGAACCTCATGCTGGATGGTTAGCTTGAGTTACGAAAAAAATAACTAAAATGACCGATCCCAGGACAGTCTTGGTGAACGAATCTCCGTGAAGAAAGGATTCAAAAGATTCGATTCGCTGAGATGAATCAACCTCCCCAGCACTACCACCCACTTCCGAGCTCGAGTGAGTCGGAGAGACAGACAGAGCGAGGGCACACAACACACACCTCCGCTCTCTTCCTCACCACAGACTCTCCACCGATTCACCACCGGCTGCCTCATCCAGGCATGGCAGACGGCTTTACCCCATCATGGCAGTGCTACATTACACCCTTGACTTCAAGCTCCGTGCGCCAGGTAAATGTGAGTGAAATGAATGAAGAAGAGAAGGGCTCGTGTTGCACTGCAGACGTGCGGGCCTCCTCGAAACTGCTCTGTAAGCGATTTATTGTCTCTTATAATAGCGGCCAGGCTGCAGTCCCACTGCTGCATTGCCGAGACGGCCACGGGATGCATGTGTTATTGCATTCGAGCGTATGGCTTCTTTTGTTGTCCTCCTGACGTTTGCTCTGATAAATGACCTTCCAGTTGTAGGGGGGTAGCATAGCGGTGCGTTAGCGGAGGCTAATGTCGGCTGTGTTTCTTGCATTTGAATGAAGCTCTTATATGAACATATGCGCTCGCAGACGAAACATTACCTCTTACATATTACCTATAGTTACGAATGCTACTAACTTACTTACGATAATAATATCGCAAGCCGATAAGATCAGTAGTCCATACTTGCACACTGACATGCCTTAACGTTAACGTTACCTGTTTTGTGAGCAGCGTGACAGGTGCAGATATCATGTACTATGTGTTTGGGTTTGTATTAGATATATTTACTGCTGCATTTCTGTATGTTACAATTCTACCCTACTTTTTACGGTAGAATAGCTAGGAATCAATATGGATTGACTAGTTTGGGTAGATGTGCGAAACTAGGTTAAAATGGATTGTTTTGCAAGATATCCTTTTATTTAAGAGCAATCTGAATCCCTCAATTAAATTAATTATCATATTTAATGTACAAAACAGGCCCAACTTATTTGTGATTTGTGAGTTTTAAAGGGAAAATTATGAAATGTAATGATGTATAAGAAAATTAGTTTTTCGCACGTGCTGTTCAAAACTGATCTGACTTTCCTCTGTGGAAAACAAAAGATGTTGTCTCAGTCACCATTCACTTTCAGTTTAAGAAAGCTGCGATGATGTGAATAGTGAGTTACGTTTTCAGTTCTTAAAGGAATAGTTGACCCCCCTCCCCCCCTTCTTTCATTACATGTTTTGAAGAATGTTGGTAAAAATGTGTTTTTTTTGTTTGTTTTTTTACTGAACCATTTCTCAAAATATATTTTATATATCTTTTATGTTTCACCAAGAAAAAGTTTTGGAAAAACATTAGGGTGTGTAAATGTAATAAGATTGGCTTTAGAGTCAGTCATCTTTATTGATAAACAAATCTGTCTGTTTCCCCTCTCTTTTTAGCTGATGTCTCTGCAACTGTGCATGGCCTGCAGTCTATATTTCAAGAGCAGGAAATGACAGCGAACATCCACGACTCGGAGGGACATGGATATCTGGCAACCTTTGTCGGCAAGAATGGCAGGTGAGCACTTTTGCCTCTTTCGCAACATGCCACAGTATGCACAAATTCTTCAAGTTTTGTTTAGCTGAAAGCGGGAGGGATCTGAATTTGAATGACGAGTGATGAATGATTGCCCTCTCATTATATCGAATTTTTTAGCAATGAAAAAAAGCCACCAGTCTCAATTCCATGGAGCTTTTTCATTTTTGCTCTGTAACAGCTAAGCATAATGTTAAAGCTAACTGACCAATGTGCACTGACTAAATGCCCCACTGAAAACACCAGGTGTGCTCCTGAGTTCAGACACTCTTTAGGATGACCATTGATTGGCCAGTTAAGTGCATCCTCTGTGCAACAAAGGAAAGCATTTAGAAGAGTGCAGGGTCATTTTAGTGGCTTTGTGCATCTGATCTAAAGGCTTTGGCACTCACTTCCTGTTTTGTGTGCGGCTTGCTGTGTAAACCGCTATTGGGGCTTTGTGTAGGCTTAAACTGGGATGAATCTGGCCTGAGCGCTGCATATAATTTTTTGACTGCAGTTTTGAGGTTTTAATTGTGCTTCTATATTTTCCTTGTGATCAGGTTTGCCATCTTACGAATGCACTCCCATGGTCTGGTGACCTTTGACCTGCAGTGTCTTGAAGGGGATGATGTAGCCCAAGTAGATAATGTAAGTTAACAGAACTGATAGAGATAATAGGGATGCATGATAACTTGAGGTCAATCTTAAAAGGATAGTTCACCCAAAAATGAAAATTGTCATTAATTAATCACCCTCATGTCGTTCCAAACCCATAAGACCTTCATTCATCTTCGGAACACAAATTAAGATATTTTTGATGAACTCTCATGAATAAGTCGTTATTTCTGCACACAAAGTATTCTTGTAGCTTCATAAAATTAAGGTTGAATCACTGATGTCACATGGACTAGTTTAATGAAGTCTGTACTACTTTTCTGGGCCTTGAACATGTCAGTTGCGTTGCTGTCGATGGAGGGTCAGAAAGCTTTCAGATTTCATCATAAATATCTTAATTTGTGTTCAGAAGATGAATGAAGGTCTTACGGGTTTGGAGCGACATGAGGATGAGTAATTAATGACAGAATTTTCATTTTTGGGTGAACATTTTTTCTTTAAAAAAAAAGAAAAATTTTTTCTTAAGCAAATCTCACAATGAATGTCAAATGTCTTATATTTCCAGACATACCCTAAAGTTTATGTTTATATACCATCATTCAAAACATTTGTGGTGGTTGTTTTTTTTTTTTTCATGTTTTGGAAAGGAGTCTCTTAAGCTCACTGTGGCTGCATTTATTTGCTCAAAGATACAGTAAAAGCAGCAATATTTTGAAATGTTACTACATTTTAAAATAACTGCTTTCTATTTTAAAATATTTAATGTAATTTGACTAAATTAAATTAAACTAAACTAAATTACTCCAGTCTTCAGTGTCACATGAACCTTCAGAAATCGTTCTAATATGCTGATTTGCTGCTCAAGAAATGTTTTTATTAAGATTTTATTTATTTATTTTTTTTTTTTT
Source organism: Barbus barbus (assembly GCF_936440315.1). Taxonomy (NCBI): domain Eukaryota; kingdom Metazoa; phylum Chordata; class Actinopteri; order Cypriniformes; family Cyprinidae; genus Barbus; species Barbus barbus. The sequence goes on from NC_136721.1 coordinate 12,206,255, forward strand.
TTGATGAATAGAAAGTTAAAAATAACAGCATGATCATACATCATTCTGACCTCAGATCAACCATGAGGCATGAGTGATTCAACCTGTTTCTCTTTATTTAGAAGGTCATAATTAAGACTGTTTTCTTTGCAGCTACTGAATGCACTGGAGAATAAATTAAAAGCTCTCCTGGATGGAAATATCCAAAGGATCAAGAGGTATTTTCATTCTGAATCAGTTCCATAAATAAAACCTCTTCATTGTTTACTCATTTCAAGCATGTATCCTGTGGGACATTATTTAGATCTTTTAACTGAATATTTCCTGTCAGACTCCCTGCGCTGGTTCGAGGCAGTGATGTGGACCGATACTGGCCCACGGCTGACGGCAGGCTGATGGAATACGATATTGATAAAGTTGTGTACGAGAAGGACTCCGCCTACCAGAACATCAAAATCTTGCACTCGCGGCAGTTTGGCAATATACTCATCCTTAACGGGGATGTCAGTAAGTAAAAAGGGTCTTGTTTATTTACTAGTTTTAGGGTTATTGTGCCGTGGAAACATGTGGTAATTTAGTGTGATTGAATGTCAGATCTGGCAGAAAGTGATCTGCCCTACACTCAGGCCATTATGGGTAGCGGCAAAGAGCACTATGCTGGAAAGGAGGTACTAATTCTGGGAGGAGGAGACGGTGGAATTCTCCATGAGGCGGTGAAGCTCAAACCAAAGATGATCACCATGGTTGAGATATCCTTTATGCTTAAATGAAAAACAGCTCAGTAATTTGTAACTGTCTGACTAGTTTTTACTTTCCTTAATTGAATATTTACATTGACGAACTGGTCATTGATGGATGTCGGAAACACATGAGGAAGACATGCGGGAATGTTTTAGATAACTTGAAGGGAGATTGTTATGAGGTAAGAATTGAATTGTCTGTGTAGTGACATTTTATCAGTTAAAGCTCTTATTTATTTCACCCCCAGTTACCAGCAAAGCTTCAGTTCAAAAGTTTGGGATTGGTACTAAAGGTCATTGCACACTGAGTTGGATCGAGTTCAATTTTCTGCATTTTTCGCATCCATACCAAGCATTTTGAGAGGTGTTTTGACCATTAAGAACCACCGTGCAAGCGAATGCCAAAATCCAAAAGGGCCACTAACAAGTTGATCCACTTCGTATCGCAGCACAAAGCACTGTATGACAAACAAAGTGTGGAATACAAAGAGACTGATTGGATGGACCCAATATTTCCTCTTTAAAAGAGAAAAAGAAAGGGGAAATATTGGGTCCATCCCAGACAGAGGACAACAAAATCATCCTTACAAGACTATTTTGTATTGTTTTGCAATTTTTTTTCTTAATTTATTAATACACATCGGAGTCAATGTGCAAGGTTTCAGAGTTTTTAGTATGGCGAATATGAAAAAAACGCATAATAAAATTTTGCACTCAGTGTGCAAGGACATTTTGACTGCATTTATTTGATCAAAAATACAATGACATTTAAAAGAACTGTTTCCTATTTGAATATATTTTAAAATGAAATTTATTCCTGTGATGGCAAAGCTGAGTTTTCAGTATCATTACTTCAGTATTTAGTGTCATATGGTCTTTTAGAAATCATTCTGTGTTGATTTGGTGCTGAAGAAACATTACTTACTATTATCATTTTTGTCATGATTCTCTGATGAATCATGTTAAAGTTAAAAAGAACAGCATTTATTTGAGAGTGAAATGTTTTGTCAGATTGTAAATGTCTATACTGTCACTTTTGATCAATTTAATGAGTCCTTGCTGTATAAAAGTATAAATTTCTTCCTACTGACCCCAAGCATTTTAACGGTAGTGTTCTATTGGACTGTATTACTCATTCTCAGTTATTTGTCCTTTTTTTTTGGCTCTCTCTCAGGACCGTTCAAAAGTTGCTAAACCTATTTGTATGCTTGAAGTTACAATGAGGCCCCTTTCCTGCTTTTGAAACAAGTGCAATATAGACAGTTGAGGGAAATTACCCAAACTCTGGGCTCCTGCCAGCCTCTTTATGGCTAACAATGAAAGTATATTTCCCACAATGAATATCACATTTTCTCATTTTCCCCTTTTTTGTTTTAGGTTTTGGTTCAAGACTGTGTTCCTGTACTGAAAAAGTTTGCCGAGCAAGGGAGGACGTTTGATTATGTTATAAATGACTTGACAGCTGTCCCCATTTCCACAGCACCTGAGGAAGGTTAGTGTACTGTATATGCAGCTACACTTTGAGCCTTACAAGTATTACATTGATTAATTTGATCTGGATTCTTCTATAGATTCAACATGGGAATTCCTGAGACTCATCCTTGACCTCTCCGTTAGGGTTCTGCGGCCTGGTGGAAAGTACTTCACACAGGTGAGAGGGGCGGGTAGTTCAATTTACTGTGAAGTTTTGCTGTTTTTCCATTCCTTTAATATGCTAATATGTTATTTTCTGCCTGTAGGGTAATTGTGTGAATCTGACTGATGCGCTCAGTGAATATGAAAAGCTTTTGGGGAGACTTTCGTGCAAAGTGGATTTTTCCAAAGAGGTGGTGTGTGTTCCCTCATATATGGAGCTGTATCCTTTTTAAATTCAGTTCTCTTGTGGTGAAATACATTTATCATGACAATTATGTTAAATGATTTATATTTAGTTTTTTTTTCTGTCAAACATTTGCCAATTATATAGTTTTTATATAGTGATTTCAAGATAACTTTAAATTGATAAATGTTTGCTTTAATTTAATTAGTTTTTTTCTTGTTGTCCACTGAAGTTTTTGTCAAGGAAACCCTCATATCACTTGAATTGACTGTTCCTTAACATGTTGACTCAGATGGGTGTTTTACACCATCTGGAAGAAGTAATGTCTCTTCCTCCACTCTCTCCTCCAAGTCCTGCCGGAATGTGAAGATTTCCCCCTCACCCTCTGATGCACTGAGGGGAGACGTGCACATATCTTTCCAAGCACTGTTTCCGTTTCTATTGTCCATTCACGTCCAAAAATGAACAGCCTTCCCTGTTTTGACATGGCTATTTGCATTTTTGTGTTTGAAATTTCACAGAGTTCCTTGTTTTGTTTGCGAGTGTTGGTTTGATGTTGTTTGTGTGGAGTCCTCCAGGGAGCGCTGTGGTGCGGTGTGTGAGTGGCACTGCTGACTATACTGAAGCCTGGAGGGTGGCGAAGCATCCAGACACATTTCTGACTCCTGCCTTTGAGGATTTGCTCTTATGATTCAGATTTTACAAACCAATTTGTGTTTTACTGTAGCTCCACAGGTTTCTTTTTGTCGGCCCTTGTGTTTGAATTTTTTGCATCCTTTTGTAACTGTGGCTTGAGTGTGATTTAATTCATGGTGCTTCACAGAGAGTTCATTGGCAGTGTTGCATTCTGGGATTTCACTGAATAGTCTATTGAAGCCCCTAAATATGTCTTAAAAGGGAAAAAAGTCATTGCTGTGGCAATTTTCATTCGTTTTCTTTTTACTGAACTGTGAATGTTTAGGTTTTTTTTTATGATTAGCACAAACTAGGTCCAAAGTAGGTTTCCCTGCTTGATGTTTTTGCAAGGATTTTGTTTTTGTTTTTAATTACACGTTTTTACTGAATGTAGGCCACTTAGTTTCACGCCCTTTTATCCATACGGTGCTTCGTTGATATTATTTATTATTTTATTTTATTTGACCATATACCAGTGATCCTGCCCTGAAAAGTAACTTCTGTTAATGAGTGATAATCATCTATTAAAGCAGTTGAGGAGAAAAATGTCTAGTCTCTCTTTTTTGTCTGTTCTCTGATCCAGTCCTATGAAAATACTATGCACAATTATTATGATCATTGTGATTGCCATTTCTCATAGCACTTCACAATCATAACTGCTATCAAAAGTAATGTCAGTAAAAATAACTGCAATGCAATACGTTTACACTGCTTTGCATTACGAAAGGAAATTGGTTTTCAGTTACAATTTTAACGTCTAACATTTAATAAAATAGAAAGTGAAGGTAAAGTAAAATCAACAGATCTTCGAGTTTAATTTAAATAGTTTTTTTTTTTAATAAAACAAAATCAAATTATATTTATTTTTGTGAAAATGACCATACCAGAAAGATGTTGCATTAAAGCTATAAAAGTGGTCAATGATTTTAGAAAAGGTGCACAAATAATTTCGCGATATTTAGAACGCACTAATAAAGGGCACTGACGATGATCAACCTTTTTATTTTTTTTTATTATCATTATATCTTTAAATGACAAAAACAAAACAGTACAGCGATTATCAATCTCGCTATCATCCTTTGTATTGCATTACGTCATATTTTTCATGCTGGATTACGTGCCAAGGAGCTAAAACTTGTGTTTTCTGTTAGTTGTAGTTTTTTCCCATGCGCCGTCACGTCAGCTTCAGCATTAAGAAACCGTTAAATGACTACATTTCCCATAATGCACGCTGGGCAAAAATACTGGTGGGCGGAGACTACTTGTGTGAACAGATTTCTGTACCTGTCTGCTGATCTAGTCTGAATTATCGTTAATTTGTAAAGTGTACAACTATAATTTATAGAAGAGGACTCGTATGGTGCAAAGAGGGCTTAGACGCTTTACGTGCTCAAAGGGTTTTGTTTTCCTCACACCATGGAGAAACAGTTGCATTTGAATTTGCTAGCCTCCAAACCCCCAATGGCAGGTTTGCAGTCGGGATCTAACGTTAAATTAAGAATGGGGTGAGTTTACGCTTTAATCATATCTTTTAGTCATAATCATATGCACATTAGTGCATACAAGGTGTTTTAACAACCCTATCGATCTACGTTAGAAGATCCATGAAGTGACGAGTCATCTCGGGGTCTATTGCTTATATGTGTGTTTATCTATTTCCATATTTATTGCACAGAATGACAAACATGCCTTGATTGAGGTAAAAGCCATCAACGATACAACTGAGCTTCTCTGACTGTCTGCGGCCCCCTCCTGTCTAATCCAGCCACCGGGATCACGACTCACTCGATAGCAATGTCCGAATCGTTCTTTTGAGTCGATAAATTCTCAAAACCAGATTAAATCTAACGTTACTCAAGCGGTTCGCCATTCAACAGCCGTCTGAGATATACTACTCATATGAACCGAGAACCAATAAGTGAGCGGGCGAAAAGAAAGTTTCTAGAAATATAATGTATTAGAAATGTGTTTGATACCTGCTTGTAAATTACTTTATTTTTCAAACCACATATTAAAAAGAGTTGATAAATTATCACCTTATATGAAAGATTTGCGTAAATGACTAAAAAAAAATGAACATTTGCTGAAAGTATACTCACCCTCCGGCTATCCAAAGTGTAGCTATGAAGAAATGTATCGTACATCACTTGCTCATCAATGGATCCTCTGGAGTGAATGGGTGCCGTCAGAATAAGAGTTCAAACAAGCTGGTGAAAACAGTAATAGACAAGTAATCCACAAGACTCGAGTCCATCAGTTAGGGTCTTGTGAAGTGAAAAGCTGTGTGTTTGTAATAAACAAATCCATCACAGACATCTTTAACTTCAAACAGTTACTTCCAGTTAAAATAAGAGTCCTCTATCCTCATATATCTCATCTGAATCATGAGAGAAATATGCACATATCAAGCACTGTTTAAGTGAAAACAGTCTAAAATAGCTCTAAACAAATATGTCAGTGAATTAATGTGAGACGACAACAGGGGATGAAACATTATTATGGATTCTGAACTAGTTTTTTTGGTCAGAAGCAACGGTTTAAAGTTAAAACGCCTTAATGATGGAGTTGTTTCTCTTTTGTGAATTATTCCCATCATCTTTCTTCTGATTGATGATCATTTTCACACTTTACCACTAGTAAAAATATATGTATAAAACGCACATTTGGATGTTACTGTGTTTGGTTCTCCCATCTCTGTACAGACCAGGAAGGAAACGAGATTTTACTCCTCTGCCCTGGAGTCAGTACTTCGAAACCATGGAGGACGTGGAGGTGGAAAATGACAACAGCAAAGACATATCCTTCGTTTATTGTTGTGAAGACTCTTTATGTAGCTCATATGCTATGACATTTCAGATTCTCCCATTCTATTCTGTGAAGCATTCCTTTACTCCTTTGTACACATTTAGAATTTACAGCAGTGGCTCTCTTGGTCCCGTCCTGATGCTCCTTCATGGAGGAGGTCACTCTGCACTGTCCTGGGCAGTCTTCACTGTGAGTTTCTGTCATCTCACAAAGCCGTACCTCACTACTTGACTAATTATAATACATTGTTTTTAATGGTACTTCATGCATGTTAAAGGCCATGTACACACTGCAGTTAAATTCAGTTGTCAGTTCACCTTTTATTCTTAAAGGTGAGGTAAGCGATTTCTGGTAGCCAATGTTGATATTTGAAATCACCAAAACAAACACGCCCCTATTTTGTTTTTTATCCGCCATCTTTATCTTTCGGTCGCTCGGCTCGTCTAATATCCGTCCTGTGCACTGAATGCTCTCTCCTCCACATCATGAGTAGACATGCCCCTTACTGCTGATTGGCTGCAAGTTTGTTTTGGGAATCGGCCCCGACTCAGTTTTCTAAAGCGTTTTTGAAAAATTACATACCCCACCTTTAATCGCATTCTGTACATACATAATTCACTAAAATACAGTAGTGACAACCGCGTGACAACCTGAAATTCTACGCAGTGTGTACGGAACCGAACAACTAGTTGTTAATGACGTATTTGAGCGTGCATCAGAAATGTGTCTTCATCTCTTTGTGAGATGCAAGAAAATAACAGTGAAAGAAGTCTTAACTTAGCACATTTTGACACGGGGCTAGTTGCGCTCACGAGCCCTGCGATAAAATTGTGTTGCCAGATCGTCACAGAAAGAAAAACAACAAACAAGGACAAGCAGAAAATCAGTAAAACACCCAAATGCTTTGTTTTATACCACCAAAAAAATCTCATATCCGCAACAGACCACTTTACTAACGCCATAAAGGGCCTAGCTTTATGAGCTAAGACCAAACAAAATGCCTAAAAGCGCTTGTAATTATGAGGACATGGCAACACTGCAAGACAGTGCTCCCTAAAGCAGCCTCCCGAGCATAATCAAAACACAGCACGTCTATCAGCGGTAGTTTAAAATCGATGGATAAAAAGAGTCTTTAGCCAAAAAATGGCAGATAACAAACACAGCTAAATTCTTCTTCACTCCTGCAAGAAGCCAAAATGTTGCTATGGTTACAAATGAGGAAATGACTGCTGTTCCGTACACACATGGGGCGATAATTTACGGGACTCACTCCCACATTTAAATGCGGTTGTCACTCCTAAAACTTGCAGTGTGTATGTGGCCAAATAGACAGATGTGGAAAAATTTGTGACCTTGTCTGTACTGTGCACTAATATACAGTATGTATATTATATGTATGGATAAATATGCATCGTTCAAAATTTTGTGGTAATAGGATTTTTTTTTTAAGTTTGAAAGAATTTTTAGATAATATAAATATAAAATTACATATATATATATATATATTACATTTTAAAATATATACTGCATTACAATAGAAAACAGTACTAAACTGTAATAATATTTCAAAATATTACTGTTTTATTATATTTTTGATCAGATAAAAGATAAAAAATTTTATTTATTTATTTTATATATATATATATATATATATATATATATATATATATATATATATATATATATATATATATATATATATATATATATATATATATATATATAATACACAAACACACACACACACACACACATAGATTATATTAATATTTAACTTATATGATTATTAATATTATTATAATTTATGTTATCCAATGTTTGTATTTTCAGTCTGTTATATGCAGCCGAATTAACTGCAGGGTTGTAGCTATGGACCTCAGAGGACATGGTAAGGGATTTCAAGCTCTTTTATTTCAGAAAATGTCTTTGTTTTAGTTAATTAGCTGATAACAAGCCATAAGCTGTTGATTTTATAATCACATAGGTCAATAACATGCATGTGATGAACACAATGTATGATTTAACTGAGCAGTCTTCAAATGGTACATATTCTCATATCATTCAGGTGATACTAAAGCAAAGAACCCCGATGACCTGTCTGCTGAAACAATGGCCAAGTGAGTACATACTCATCTCTCATCTCTCAAGGTCTGTACAAAGCAGCATTTAATTTAGAAATGTTACTTTCTTTCAGGGATATTGGAAAAGTGGTGGAGGCACTTTATGGTGAAAACCCACCTCCCATCATGATTATTGGTCACAGCATGGGTGGAGCAATAGCAGTTCACACGGCTGCAGCCAATCACGTGCCATCACTGCTTGGCCTTTGTGTTATTGATGTAGTGGAAGGTAAGTTTTCACCTCTTATTCTTAAGCCCAAAACACACTGCACGAGCAATCGCTGTGATTTCTGATTGGCCACGATTGTTGCATGCATTGAAAAATAACTTTATTTACACCTCAGAGTTTCAATCAGTGGAGTTGCATAGTTATTGCTGTAAGATATCCACCAAACCATTATGAAACCGCTATATGTTTTGATTTCAGGGCAGTTTGATTATATGTGACTATGCTTTATATTTATGCATACATTTAATGTAGTTTTGCTCATTCAGGTACAGCAATGGATGCCTTGAACAGCATGCAAAACTTTCTGAGGAGTCGACCAAAAACATTTAAATCTGTGGAGAATGCAATAGAATGGAGGTACAAAGTTTTCAATATACTTTTGAAAATAATATCCAGTGACAGTTGTTTAAAAATTAAATTAGTCCTGTAATATCTAAAACATAGGAGTGTCATTTGATTAATTGCACATTGATTTTTAACACCTAACATTAAAATTTGTAAACACACACACACACTGCTCTAATAAAGATTGATGTTTTTTTTTTACCAGCGTGAAAAGTGGTCAGATCAGGAATGTTGAATCTGCACGAGTGTCCATGGTTGGACAGGTGAAAAAGTAAGTATTCCCTAGTATTGGTTCCCTTAACTAGCTCCACAAATTGTTGTAAATTTGTAGAGATGTTTAGCTACTGTATGTATTGCACTGATTAGTTGTCTTCGGACGTTTAGATGTGAAGAGCCATTGAGTAGTCCAGGGGTTTCCAAGAGCATCAGTGAAGGCATTATTGAAGAAGAAGAGGAGGATGAAGAAGAAGGTGAATCCAACCACAAAAGGAAGAAAGAGGATGACCAAGAGGTATTATATGTTTCAGTAAATGCAGCCTTGGTGAGCATGAGAGACTTTTTATCCCTTACATTATTGTACATCTAAGTATGTTTCACAATGAACATTAAGCATCATTTTATGTACAAATGTTTTGACGATTTTCCTATTTGGCAGATAAAGAAAGAATGTCTGTACACCTGGCGTATTGAACTCTCAAAGACGGAGAAGTACTGGGAGGGCTGGTTTAAAGGACTGTCTTCTCTCTTTCTCACCTGCTCTGTGCCAAAACTCCTTCTGCTGGCTGGTAAGAACACTTAGACATTTGTCTTTTCGACTTACTCAGTGTAAAAAACAACTCTTAATGAGTAATGTGTCTCCCATAGGTGTTGACAGGCTTGATAAAGATCTTACCATTGGGCAAATGCAAGGTAAAGCATTTATATTCTTGCTCTTTATAGTACAGCACATCACGTTGCTGTAGCCAGAAGGTCCTTCATGTCTTTTGTGGTTGTTATTATTATTATTATTATTATTATTATTATTATTATAGGAAAGTTCCAGATGCAGGTTCTGCCACAATGTGGCCATGCGGTTCATGAAGATGCCCCGGAAAAAGTATGTCTGTTTTATATCACAGTGATAGAAAACATGTTCACTTGTGTTGCATTTGCTTCTTCTGATCTCTGATATCTGATGCAGGTAGCTGATGCTCTAGCCACCTTCATGGTCCGTCACAAGTTCACTGAATTCATAGAGGGTTTCCCCTGGTGAGAAGTCAAGCGTTGACTGAATCGTATAAAAGAAAATTCATATTTTTGGTTTTCTAATCTCTCGCTTTGTCTTCTGTGTGTCGTTTTCTTCAACAGACGACGTGTAGCCTTCACTCGTAGTCTTCACCCAGCGATGTCGTCCCTCTCTGCTCTCCACGGGGGGTTACAGAACAACCAAAACCATGGTGACGCCTCTGCTGCCAACTCATTCTTTGCACTTCATTCTTAAATTATATTCAGTTTTGTATGACTTTATGTATGTTTGCTGTAATCATTACGATTCTCTTGGCTATTTTGGCAGGAAATAATAATACTTATTTCAATTCATTATGTATATTTAAATTTTTATTTTCCCCCGAACTGATTTCTTTTGCATTTCCTCTGATGCCTTGCTTGTTTGTTGTTGTAATTAGGATGATTGCATCATGTTGTGTTCAAAATATTAGTTGTTGCTGATTTCAAGGGAAATAAAGAGGTTTCCGCAGTCTGCGCTCATTTATAATTTACAGTATTAGCAGAGGTATTCAGTGGAAGCAAATTGGATATTATAACTGAAATATACCAAAATGAATTGGAATAAGATTGAGATCTTATAAATCCAAATCAAATCTGGAAATATGTATCAATACCAAGCCCTTATTTATTCTGTGCATGACATAAAATTATATTCTTTGCTCTTCTCTTCTGATTTACACGTTATATCATGCAATTTTATATATGACCAACGAAGAAGCTTAACATAAAAATTGCGTTTTGGTCAGTGGTGTAAGAGAAGCAGTTCTGTCTCTTCTAATATGTAAATCTAGCGATATAATCTATATACAAACAAAATACATCAAGAAGTGCAATAATTTGAACAGAAGATAGATTGATACTTTAAACCATTTTTATACTGTTAATTATTCAATACAGTATTGCTCAAATTCAAATCTCAGATAAGGGTGTTTTATTTGTATATACATAATTTATGCTGTTGATAGATACAATAGCTTTAAAGTGTGTCTTTTTACAGTCAAAAGTGTATATGTGCATAATACAAGCTGTCTGCATATATTTTAATGATTCTTATAAGAACCAGTTAACAGAGATTGTGTTATTTTAGCAGCAAGACATTTATAACAGAAAGAAAAATAAAATGAAAGCATGAAAAATAATGCAATTTAATATAAAAGTATATGGTTCTGTTTTCTTTTTCAGATAAACGTGTTTAAATATGGCATTCATAATGATGAAACAGTTTGTTGCAATTACCATTGTGCAAATTATTTCATATATCATACAGTTAATGTACATTAACAGAGGGCCTTATTTTGCCTGAACGATAGCAGAAATAATATTTGAATAAGGGCCACAGGGCTTCATCTCTCATACCATAGATCAGAGGACTCAGGCAGCGCGGCAGCATAAGAAGAATAAGAAAATTTAGATATCTGAGATTTATGAAGAGAGAAGAGCTGTCAGACACTGTGTATAGTGCTTTGTTTATTGTAGCATACAGGAAAGAAGTTAGACACAGTCCCAGCTGAATCAAGTGCAAGAGCACCGTTTTGAGGGCTTTCTTAGCAGAATCTTTATCAGAGGAAACAGACCTGGCTGTGATCATAATGCTAATGTATGTGAAAATTATGATCACTGCAACAGACACAAAATAAAGAACATCAAACCCTTGAGTTTTATCCAGCTGCCATTTGAATAAAAACAGTTTTTCTTGTGTGCAAAATAAAACCTCTACAAATAAGCTTGGATTTATAATTAACACAAAAATTATGTCTGTTATAATATTTATAGAACTAAGAAACCAGATGATTCCTATGGCGATTCCAGTTCTTTTTGGCGTGGCGATGTTGCAGTGCCTCAGAGGGAAGCAGATCGCCACGTACCGCTCCACAGACATCAGTGCTAGTGTCAGAGGAGCGTTACGGAAAGTGCAATAGGAGGTAACAACTAACAGAGTGCAGATGGCTCTGGTTACTTGAAGGTAATACACGCCCATAGTGTACATGATAGTTGTGAGGAGCAAAAGCACAGAGTCATTCATAAGCATGTGGCCAAAAAGAATGTAGCGGGGCGTCTCATGGAATACACACTTGCTTCTCAGGGCAAAGAACATCACACAATTTACAAAAAAGAAGAACAGAGATATCAGCATAAGCACTGAAATTTTAGTTTTGGGCCCAGCATCCATTTCTACCTTAAAGATTTGCTGATAAATGAAAGGGACATCCTCAGTACCATTAGAGCCTGCCATGAGCTGAAAGACAAGAAACAGAGAAACAAGGCTGATTAGAACAAGTATACTGTGTAATTCTGAATGGCATCTTTATCTATCTGTTGTGCACTGACGTGAGATTTGTAAGTTTGCAGCATACCTCAGACATAAATGGGTTATTCTTCAGTCAATAAGTCAGACATCAGCCTTTCATCTGATCCAGTGGCAGATTTCACAAACAGTTCTGCACCTATACTTATACAGCTGTTACACTATGGCAGACAGAACCACATGGGTATACTGTATGTGTCACTGGGTGCATAAGAGGTATGGGAGGGAGTAAAGCGAGATAGAAATGTAGAAAGAAGCGTGTGGGGGTCATTCTAAGAGGTAGGGCCAAAAAAGATCCGAGACTATAGTGACAATGCTTCTACCTATTTCTGATTTAATGCAAAACATCATACCATAGTGGTATAATTCAACACACACACACACATGCACGCACGCACACACACACGTGAATTGTGGGGACTCTCCATATTACTTTTATACTGACCAAACAATATTTTCTATCCCCTAACCCTAAACATACCCCTTACAGGAAACTTGTTTGCATTGCTACATTTTCAGATAAACATAATTTACTATTTTTAATTATTTATTAGTTTTTTAAATTTTCCCTCATGGGGACCTGAGGCTGGTCCCCACAATGTCAAAAATTTCAGGTTTTACTACCCTTGTGGGGACATTTGGTCCTCACAATTTAGCATAAACAAGTACACACACACACACACACACACACACACAATTAAAATAATATAACAATATTTATTTAAAATGTTACAGTAGTAGCTTTTATTTATTAAATACAACCCAGTGCTGGGTAATTATTGGACAGAACACATGCTGGGTTGTGTTCAACCAACAATTGGGTTAATTGTTTAACCCAACCGCTGGGTCTAAACAACCCAATCGTTGGGTTCGTCCATATTTTACCCAGCGCTGGGTTGTATTTAACCCAGCATTTTTTAGAGTGTATCTTATGGAGCGATTTTTGTGCCAATATTTATCAAACAAATCCAGTGTTTTGCAAACAAACACAATCTGCTTTGCAAAGAAAAACTCGCCTTTCAAACAAACGCAAAGTGATTTTCAAATACAAAACTCTATTTGAGAGAAAATGCAGAGGTATGGACAAATATATGTATTGTGTGTTACAACTGTGAGACTCATTTGCCTTTTTATGAGGAAACTTGGCTTGATTTTCTCACACGTGTGCAGGCAGATTTTCTCACATGTGCAATTGAGCAACTTTCTTTTCCAAAACAGCAGATGGCGCTGTTGGTCAATTTACGCTAGTCTCCCAAGACCTGAAACACCTCTTTACCTTTTCAGACCAATATGAGTGGGCAACAGGTGAGTTTCTGTCCTACTAGATCTATAATTAACCATTTAGATGTGTTCACAAAGCGACCCTACTACAGTGTCAGTGAAATTCACAATAAGTGCTGTAAAGTTGTTAACATGATTGATTAGTTCAAAAATCAGAGGTGACCTGGCTAAACATTTAACTAGGCAGTCTTTCCCTATAAAAACTGATCTATTCTCCGTACTTCTTATCCTCTGTTGGATCGCGGTATATAGAATATACATATATATTGATATATATAGATACAATTGTTCAACATTCAAAACGATGCAAATGTATAATAGATAGCAACAATATCGTGTACCAAAAATGAAAGCTTAGACAATTTAATTTAGTATCAGGGGCAGTGATAGGCCTAATGTTAGGGGCAGTCGTGGCCTAATGGTTAGAGAGTCGGACTTGTAATCCAAAGGTTGTGGGTTCGAGTCTCGGGCCGGCAGGGATTGTAGGTGGGGGGAGTGAATGTCCAGCGCTCTCTCCACCCTCAATACCACGACTGAGGTGCCCTTGAGCAAGGCACTGAACCCCCAAATGCTCCCCGGGCGCCGCAGCATAAAATGGCTGCCCACTGCTCCGGGTGTGTGTTCACGGTGTGTGTGTGTTCACTGCTGTGTGTGTGCACGTTGGATGGGTTAAATGCAGAGCACGAATTCCGAGTATGGGTCACCATACTTGGCTGAATGTCACTTCACTCACTTTTTTTCACTCACTTTTATCAGATATAGTAATATCACCCAAGAGGTCATTAATTATAAAAAAAAAAAAATGAAAACAAATCACATTATTAGTGCAATATCTAAAACTCTTTTTTTTAAATGATGTAACTGTGCAATTATTTGTCTAAAATAATTACGTATTTTTTAGCTTAGCAAAATGATGAATATTTATTTTCTGGTGTCACTCTTGTCCTGTCAATTGGGGAGAAGGATCAAGTGATAGGATCACGCTGATATAATACTAAATTCATCATTTTAATAAACAGTGGTTTAATAAACAGCGTGCTACACGGGTGAAGACAAACTCTGGACAGCGAGGACTCTTCTAGGAGTGACTCAGATGACCAACGTTTGCATTTTAAAGAGCCACTAATATAATTCCTGACCGTAGCCTTTTATTCTTAACTTCACGAGTTAAAATGTTGCTCGGCCATATATAAAAAGCTACATAATTTTTGTTGAATTTTTCCAAACAGGCTATTGTCAGAATAAAATCTGCTGGTATATTGGTTGAAATATGAAATATCTCCTTACAGGCCACTTTTAGTTTTAAATGTTGTACAAGGCATGTATATTACTATATATAAACATAAATATGATAATAAACTATGATATCCCTTATGAAAATCAAAATTGTTTTTACTATTGTAAAAGTGTGGTAACCATGTTTTTTTTGCAGGTTACCATTTCAATATAGGCAGCTTTACTACAAATACCATGGTATTTATTTAGTAAAACCATGGCTAATTTTCATAAGGGATATTAATGTTTAGATTATATTTTGGTACATTTATATAGCTGAATCACAATAAAGCTCACCTGAACTTGAACTAGTTTGATTATAGTAGCCTATTTGTATAATTAGATTAGCCTACTCCTTTCAGTAGGTTGTCTGTGTGTAGTTTTATACTTGTTTAAACTTTTACCGCAGAGGTAGCCTACAACATTTCTCTCCACTGTAGGCTATGTTTCAACATATATACTGTAGAAGAAAGACAATAAATCTTACTTGACCTAACGTAAAAATAAATTTCAAAATGCTTTCATTTTTGGTACACAATATTGTCGCTATCCACTATACATTTTCATTTTTGTATTACAATATATTGTGACACGATATATTGTTATACCCCTGCATTGTTTTGAATGTTGAACAATTGTATCTATATATATCAATATATATGTATATTCTATATCCCGCGATCCAACAGAGGATAAGAGGTACGGAGAATAGATCAGTTTTTATAGGGAAAGACTGCCTAGTTAAATGTTTAGCCAGGTCACCTCTGATTTTTGAACTAATCAATCATGTTAACAACTTTACAGCACTTGTTGTGAATTTCACTGACACTGTAGTAGGGTCGCTTTGTGAACACATCTAAATGGTTAATTATAGATCTAGTAAGACAGAAACTCACCTGTTCCCCACTCATATTGGTCTGAAAAGGTAAAGAGGTGTTTCAGGTCTTGGGAGACTAGCGTAAATTGACCAACAGCGCCATCTGCTGTTTTGGAAAAGAAAGTTGCTCAATTGCACATGTGAGAAAATCTGCCTGCACACGTGTGAGAAAATCAAGCCAAGTTTCCTCATAAAAAGGCAAATGAGTCTCACAGTTGTAACACACAATACGTATATTTGTCCATACCTCTGCATTTTCTCTCAAATAGAGTTTTGTATTTGAAAATCACTTTGCGTTTGTTTGAAAGGCGAGTTTTTCTTTGCAAAGCAGATTGTGTTTATTTGCAAAACACTGGATTTGTTTGATAAATATTGGCACAAAAATCGCTCCATAGTATCTATTTGGATTGGCTTAAAAAGGAAACTCCCTGTTTCCACAGACCACTTTCACTTCAGATAACCAGTACACCTCCTCTGTGTCGCTCCCACAATGTCAGGATTATCTGGTGCAACATTACAAGTTGAAGTTCTTCAAAAACTTCAGACTGATAGTACATCACCTCAGATTCTGTTTCATTCCTCCTGACCGCCAGAGGCGGTGCTAAGCACTAGTGGATAATCGCTGCGCCAGCTAGATAGGTCGAGTAAAAATAACAACAAAGTCACGTCATGACGTCGACTGAAATGCGAGGATATAAACCACAGCAGCTCGATACCCAGCCTTTTTTCGCTTTCTCGCTTATGATAGGTCGTTGGTTTAGCGTTGTCCCGTGCAGCTTACCTGAGTCGCGAGGATTTGCCCTCCCAAGCTGTGACAGCGCGCTCTGCACTATCATCAATACAGATGTTTTCTTTTTTGGATTGTCGTCTTCATTACGCGAGTACACATTTTTGCATGTAATCATTGTGTCGGCGAAACCCTGTGCTTCACGGTACTATCCGCAAGCTGGTTTCGACTGCACATAGGTAGCGTTCCCCGCTAACCTATTTATCATTGATTTCGTCTCTTACCGTCGTGCAAGCTCTCGTATGCCCGGCGGTGCTATCCGAAGGCAGCTTTGATAATCCACGTGTGATTCTCTCACTTAAATCTTCCGGTTCTATCCGAAGATTTATCAACGCCTGTTTTTTCTTTTGTGCGCGTTATCGCAGTTTGTGTTCCTACGGTGGTACCGAGGACGTGTTTGACAGAGTCATGGATCACAGCTCTCATTTCTCCGTTTCTTCACCGAATTGTAAAGTGTGCCCGAACACACTTCTTCCCGATGACGGACATGATCTCTGCACGTCATGTTTAGGGATTCAGCATCTGAAAGACTGATCCGTGTTTGTATTGTGCCACGCTGCAGCTGTCAGAAAGACAGCTGCGTCTTGCAGGGCTAGATCCTAACTCGTCTGCTAGCCTCGCACAACCGTGTATAGCGCCACGACACGCTCAAAAACGTTGCATATCAGCGGCTGCTGGTGTTCCACCGACCATGAAGAAATCTTGGAAGACTGTTGCTTCTCTTTCTTCAGAGATGGCAGAGATGAAACGCCTTCTCCTGTCATTACAACCCCCGGTAAAAACCGCGCCTACTAAAACTGCTTCAGTGAACGAGAGTGCCTCCAGCTATGATTGATTTAGACGCTCTCTCCATGAGTGCAGCTAATTCACATTTCCTTGATGAAGAGTTGGTGGATCCTGTCATGCAACCTGGCCCACCACAGGAGGCTCTCTCCAGCCTGTCTGCTGCTGGTGGTTCAAGCGGTGGGTCTGTACATTCATCTAATGCAGGCCAGTCTTCTTCCGAGGACATTCTATCAATTTTGCAGATGGCAACGGCTCATTTAGGTCTTGATAGATCTGTTCAGCCTGCTCAAGCTAATGTGTTCTTCAGGCAAAATCCTGATACTACGTTTACCATGCCACAATGTAAGGATTTTGTTACTGAATTCTCCAGTGCAGTAACAAGCTCCAATGCACCTAGGAGGAGGTCAAAGTCAGGCCGTACTCTGGCCTCAATGGCTGAGGCTGATTCTATTGGGGTGGGTCGTGCACCTGAAATTGAACAGCCGTTAGCTGCCTTAGTGGTATCACCAGACGAAGCGCTTGGAGGCAATGTGCGTTGCCCAAGTGCGCAATGTGGTTGTACTGACACATTACTGAAAAAAAGCATATGAGTCTGTAGCCTACATAACCCGAGCAGAGAATACCATTTGCCAACTACTGCTTGCCTGCAACGCCACATTGGAGTCAGCAAATGTTGATCCCTCTGTGCCTCAGTTTTTACAGACTGCCCTATTGACTATGGGTTATGTGACGCGTGAACTTGGGAGACTGTCGACGACCCTTTTAACAGCAAGACGCCAGGTATGGCTTGCTCAGGCAAGATTGCTTGAAGATTGTAAGAAGACATTGAGAGAACTACCAATTGTACCGGGACATCTCTTTGGCCCCAACATTTCTGAACTATTAGAAAAGAGAATGAAGTTATCAGAGGCCACACGACAGTTAACTCAGGCCCCATGGGCTCCCTCTTTTAGGATGCCATCGACACCGGCACACCCACGCTACTCAAGCTCGGAGCAGCATTTGCGTTCCCACAGCGGTCCGCAACTTCAAACGCCACAGCGACACAGGGTGGCTGAAGAGACTCAGTCACGCCGCTCTTTTCCCCGCCACCATCAAGGGGGGGCCACGTCAGCGCCCCCCCTCAGGTCCAAAGGGCAGAAACCAGAAACCCTGAAGTTCCGGGGCTGGCAGTCGGCTGTTTTACATTTACATTTACATTTAGTCATTTGGCAGACGCTTTTATCCAAAGCGACTTACAATTGGGGAATACAAAAAGCGATTCATCTTGAAGAGTTAGTCAGACAGAGGAAGTGCTCGTAACACCAAGTCTCAGTCATTGTTCAAATAAGTACAAGCTAGTAGGTGGAGAGAAAGATAGAGGGAATTTTTTTTTTTTTTTTTTTTTTTTGAGTTTAGGATGAAGTCAAGTACTGCCGAAAGAGATGAGTTTTCAGTTGTTGCTTGAAGGTTGCCAGAGATCCGGTGTTCCGGATAGGGGTGGGAAGATTATTCCACCAGCCAGGAATGGTGAACGAGAATGTTCTGGAGAGTGATTTTGAGCCTCTCTGTGATGGTACCACAAGGCGTCGCTCACTAGCAGATCTCAAACTTCTGGAGGGGATGTAGGTTCGTAATAGTGAGTGGAAGTAGGAGGGTGCCGAGCCTGTGGTAGATCTGTACGCAAGCATCAGTGACTTGAACTGGATGCGAGCTGCCACTGGTAGCCAGTGCAAGGAGATGAAGAGAGGTGTAACATGCGCTCTTTTGGGCTCGTTGAAGATCAGTCGTGCCGCTGCATTCTGAATCATTTGTAGAGATTTGAGTGCGTTTGATGGCAGACCAGCCAGAAGAGCATTGCAGTAGTCCAGTCTAGAAACAACCAGGGCCTGGACAAGAAGTTGCGCCGCATGCTCTGTCAGAAAGGGCCTGATCTTTCTGATGTTGTGTAGTGCAAACCTGCAGGAACGAGCAGTCTTTGCAATGTGCTCTTTGAAGGTCAGCTGGTCATCAAAGGTTACACCAAGATTTCTGACCGAAGTTGATGGGGTAATCATTGAAGAGCCGAACTGAATCGTGAAGTCATGCCGTAGAGTCGGAGTGGCAGGGAAGACCAGAAGTTCCGTCTTTGCCAGGTTGAGCTGTAGGTGGCTGTTTTACTGCAGAACACCTGCATTGCTGGGAAAATTCAACATCCGACCCCTGGGTCCTGACGACTCTGAACAAGGGATACAGTCTGCAGTTCCGACGTCTGCCTCCAAGGTTTTCAGGAATTCTTCCGACAGTCGTCAAAGATTCAACCAGATTAACGGCCCTTTCCATGGAAATTCGTTCGCTGTTCTTGAAAGGAGCTATAGAGAAAGTTCCCCTTCTTAAACAAAGAGACGGTTTTTACTCAACTTACTTCCTCGTTCCAAAAATTTTTTTCGCCCAGTTTTGGATCTGCGACGCCTCAATGTGTTCCTGAAGCGTCTTCCTTTTCAGATGTTGCACACAGTCGGCATTCTTCGATCTGTGATGAAAGGAGACTGGTTCGTGAGTGTAGACTTAAGGAATGCTTACTTCCATGTTCCCATTGCTCTCCGCCACAGGAAATTCCTAAGATTCAGCTTTCAGGGTCAGGTCTATCAGTTCAGAGTCCTGCCATTCGGGCTTTCTCTGGCTCCTCGTGTTTTTACGAGATGCATGAGTGCAGTCCTGTCTCCTCTTTGGTCCAAGGGCATGAGGATTCTGCCCTATTTAGATGATTGGTTTCTATGCGCCCCAACAAGAGCGCATGCTCTGCACGACACCACGATTGTTCTGGAGCATATACAGAAGCTGGGCCTTACTGAGAACGACACAAAAAGTCATCTGGTTCCAGAGCAAACCATAACCTTCATAGGAATAACGCTCAATTCTGTCACAATGTCTGCTACACTGTCTCACACTCGGACAGACCATATTTTTCAGTTACTGACTCGTTTCCGCATGGGCGCAAGGATACCTTATGGTGTCCTTCTACAACTAATGGGGATGTTGGCTGCTGCCCATGTGCTTGTCCGGTCCGACAACACGTCGACAGTCTTTCATTTGAATCACCAGGGGGCACCAGGTCTCTTGCTTCTTTACAGCTAACTCGCAAGATCCTCAGATGGTCTCAGGGCCGACTGGCTTCATTAAAGGCAATGTATCTCCCAGGATTGGACAATCGAGTGGCAGATGCTCTGTCCAGAGATCTACTGCTTCCGGGCGAATGGAGGCTTCACCCGGATGTGGTGCAGCTGATTTGGCAACAGTTCGGCAGGGCAGAGGTCGATCTGTTTGCCTCAGAGCTAACCACGCATTGCCGCTGATGGTTTGCGAGGACCGAGACATCCAGCCCATTGGGACAGGATGCATTAGCTCACGAGTGGCCGAACTGCCTATTGTACGCGTTCTCTCCTTTTCCACTTCTATGAGAGACCCTTCATCGAATATTCCTGTCCAAACACAGGGTGCTTTTAGTGGCACCTCGTTGACCAGACAGACCATGGTTTCCTCTTCTTCTGAGCCTGTTACAGGGCGAACCGTGGCATCAGACGGGACCTCCTTTCTCAGCTGAATGGTCATGTTTGGCACCCAGATCCAGCTCGTCTTCAGCTTTGGGTTTGGCCAGTGGGTCCACTTCTCAGTTAACTGATTGTGAGCCGGCAGTACTGGAAACTATTGGTAACGCTAGGGCTCCTTCAACACGACAGCTTTACGCTGCTCGGTGGAGGATTTTCTCCTCTTGGTGTGGGGATCAAGGATTTGACCCAATGCATTGTACTGTTCCGAAAGTGAGTTTTTTGCAGCATCTGTTAGATGACAACAAGGCGGCTTCTACTTTAAAGGTTTATGTTGCTGCCATATCTGCTTACCATGCTCCGGTTGATGGTGCATCCTTGGGATCTCACAACCTTGTATGTAGTTTTCTGAAGGGAGCGAGATGTTTAAAACCTGTTCGTTCTACTCCCTTTCCTGTTTGGGACTTGCCACTTGTTCTAGAATTTCTTTGCACACCGCAATTTGAACCATTGGATGTTGTGGATATTAAGTGGCTGGTTATCAGTCTATCCATTTGACTGCTTTTCAACCTCTTTCTCCTTCCGATGAAGATGGGGGGAGGTCTCATCTTCTCTGTCCTGTAAGGGCTTTGAGGTGCTATGTTAAGTCTACTACTCCTTTTAGACGGACGGATCAGTTATTTGTCTGTTATGGTGAGGTACGCAAGGGCACCCCCTTGACTAAGCAAAGATTGTCACATTGGATTGTTGAGGTGATAAAGCTAGAATATAGTAATTCTAATCAGCTTTTACCAGTGGGTGTTACTTGTCACTCTACTAGAGCTGCCTCTTCATCTTGGGCCACCTTACGGGGAGTTTCCTTAGCAGCAGTCTGTGCAGTCATGTACCTTTGCACAGTTCTACAAGGTGAACGTGGCTGCTTCCCATGATGTGAGTTCTACAGTCCTTCTGGAAGATCCCTGATGTTTGCAGGTGGGTGGCTTTCCTCATGACTGTGTTGGTATGTGTCATCCACTAGTGCTTAGCACCGCCTCTGGCGGTCAGGAGGAATGAAACAGAACGCTAGTTACGTATGTAACTGGTTCTGTGAATTCCGGATGACCGCCAGAGTTCCTCGTCATTTGGAATGCACGAGAAAGCATTTGAAACTGGGTATCGAGCTGCTGTGGTTTATATCCTCGCATCTCGGTCGACGTCATGACGTGACTTTATTTTTTCTCGACCTATCTAGCTGGCGCAGCGATTATCCACTAGTGCTTAGCACCGCCTCTGGCGGTCATCCGGAATTCACAGGACCACAGTTACATACGTAACTAGCGATATCACTCACACAATCTCAGGACTTTCTGATGATTCAGATAAGTAGAAAAGAGTATCTCCTATCTACGTTCACTTCAGATTGATAGTACGCCTTCTCATAGTATCATTTACACTATTTTAGGACTGTGTAGACAAAACAGCATATATACAAGTTTTGGCGGGCTCTTATTTTGGAATTCAACATCAGACAGTCCTGAAATGGTGTAAGTGACAATATGAAAAAGTGTACTGTTAATCTGAGGGGAAACTAGGCTGTGTAAATCAGAAGTTTCTTTTTTTATACCAATCTGGGATTTTGGAAGGCTTTCATTTTGGAATTACACATCATATAGTCCTGACATTGCATAAGTGACACTCTGGAGTGGTGTGCTATCATTCTGAAGTGAAAACAGTGAATGGAAACAGGGACTTTTCTTTTTAGAGCTATCTGAAAATATGGGAAATATAGGTTATTTACACGTTTTGGTTATTTGCACGCTTTTATTTTGTAATGAAGACCGTCCTGGCATTGGCCTAGTGACACCCTGGGGTGGTGGACTGTCGATCTAAATTGAAACTGGTCTGTGGAAACAGCGAGTTTTCTTTTTATAACTATGTGAATTTACAGATAAATATAGTTATATGCAAATTCATGATAGGCTATTATTTCTCATTTATTTCTCTATTATTTGTTATTTCTCATTATTTTCATATTATTTGGAAATTCTACATTTAATACTCAACATTTGAAGTCATTTTCATTTTATCAGACCGTTTTTTAAACATTTATATTATAATTTATTCATTATTGACAGAGATACTGGCTTAATAAATGAATGCCAGAGATCGCTTTTCCTCTGATCTGAGTTTTTACTCGCTATTACCGCAACGCCTGGTGTATGCGCGCACCACAAAATAACGTGGCGGCTAGAATGACCGTGTTTTTCAAAGTGGAGGCTGGCCTGATCGCAGAAGAGGTTTTAATGTACCGACATGATCAGTGATGGCGGAAAATAACATTAACAAATGGATAGTTGTTCGGCGAAAAGAACGATCCCAAATTCACAATACAGTTTGAACAAGTGATTCAAAAACAGTTCAGTTCACTAAAGTTCAAGTATTTTCTCTCGGATTATTTGCGCCGTCTGCTGGTGACATTTTGCAAGTGTTGATGAGACGAGGGCTTTAGCTTTTGAATGGATAATGGGAAAATAATGAACAGAAAAAGTCAAAAATGTGCTGAACACAGGCCTTTCATATGAATTATTGATGTATTATTTTATTTTTTATATTATTTTTATAATAAAATAATTTTTTATTTTTTTATTTTTTAGGAGTTTAAAATATAACAGCTGATGTGTAATTTCACCAGTAAGAAAATTACCTGCCAATGACAGCTTATATATTTTAATATAAAGAAAAACATCTAAAATGAAAACACAATTGTTTTCACACCAACCATGCAATTTAATTAAAAATATATATTGTTCTGAAGGTGAACAATGTGGCAATAGTGTTTGTAAATCACACACACAAACTTATTTTATCTCATCCCATACCATACAGTTAATGCGCATTAACAGAAGGCTTTACTTTCCTGAACAACAGAAAACAATAAACTTGAACAAAGGCCACACTGGTTTATCTCTCATACCATAGATCAGGCGACGCGGTAGAATGATAACAATAAGAAAATTCAAATACCTGAGATTTATGAAAGAGAAGAGCTCTCAATCACCATATATAAGGCTTTGTTTATTATAGCACAGGAAAGAGGTGAGACAGTCCCAGCTGAATCAAGTGCAAGAGCACCTTTTTTAGGGCTTTCTTCGAAGAATATTTATCAGCGGAAACAGACCTGGCTGTGATCATAATGCTAATATATATGAAAATTATGATCACTGCAACAGACACAAAATAATGTAGTGTGGCAGTGTATTAGGTTGAGATTTTAAAAGATTCAAACACAATCGTGTTGCTTTTCTACAGTGAATAATGCAGACATCGGCTGTGTCCAAATTCAGGGTCTGCATCCTCCTTAGGATCCTTCCTACCCGGTTGAAGGAGGAGGGATCCTCCGAAGTCCGCAAAACCCGGAAGTCGGTGTTTGTGAATTTGGACAGCCTACCCTTCTTTCAGTTCCCTCCCTTACCCGTTGCTCATATCCTGTCGCCTAGCAACCGTGACAGCACCAAGCAAGAAGCGGGAAAATGGACAAACAAAGAGTTATTCTCCTCATTTTAATTCTTTTGGAAGAAATAAAGAATTTAAATAAATTAAATACTTTCTTTGCTCGTTGTCGGAGAGTTTTTTATATCAGACTACAAGACAGTCACATCCAGGTAAGCCATTATAGCCTATTTTTATTTGTTTTTAAGTATTCTACTAATTTCTCCTACAAATTCATTGAGCCGAAGCATAAACTTTAGCTTGTTTTGTCAGAGAAACTCCTCTCCCACTCCGCTACCGCTCGCTTCGTCCGCCATTACGCTCTGCCGAAAAGAATTATGGGATAGGTAGGACGGGAAAGGATCCACCACACCCATCCTTCCAATTCGGGGAAAAGGAGGACGTATTTGTGGGCCGCATTTGAAGGATCCTACGAATTTGGACAGCCTTCGTCGCGGCGCTGTGACGTAACATCCTTCAAATGAGCACTCCGAAGGATGCAGACCCTGAATTTGGACACAGTCATCGCCTTCTATCTGCTCCAGCAGCAGATTCCATAAACAAGTCACAAAGGATGTTGATTATGCTTGGCTACCACAAGTTTAATTGATTCAAGGTCATTAATTCAATTGTAGAGTATAGTAAGTAAAGCTACTTTATTTTGGCTCGTCCTTGTGACCTTTGCTATCTTGATGAGGTGAATTAAAATACACCTGTTTTTGCTATAACCCACTTTTTAAGCCAAACGAACAGAAAATACAAGGTTTTGCTTTATTTCAATTTGCCTAAAAATGAGCAATTTGCACATACATGCATTGCTGCTGTAAAACAAGGTCACATTAAAACATGATAAAAATAAGAGAAATGTCCTTAAGTGTGGCTGCTTAAGCACTTCTCACTTAAACATCATCTAGAATGCTAGAATCACTATGACTATAGATTTTTAGAGCTGTTAAAATGTTTGCTCACAAAGATGAGTGCAGACTGTTAAAGGGGAATATAGAAAACAGTACAGTTATAGACTAACTAAAGCCAGACGTAATAAACAAAATTAAGATAATAAAGCAGGAAGACTGTATTAACATTAAGCATAAAAAAATCTAAAATGTATTTTGGAAGGATATGTAATAAGATATTTGATCAACACACAAGCAGTTTCACCCACTCACAAGCAAAAGTGTCTCAGACTCATAAAAAAAACAATAAAACAGAAGTGTAAGTTAGTGAAATAGTTTCTTTATAGACATTTATAGACACAAAATCCTAAAAGAGTCTTCCTTTAACAGTCCAAAGTGTACAAGTGCTTAAAGCAGGTTGTCTGCATGAATTTTAAACATTCTTATTAAAGAAATTGTCTGTTTTTAGTCATATTTTCTTGTTTAAGAGAGGCTTTAGAAGAAATCAAAATACATTTACAAATCTACACATTTTTATTTCACAACCTCTTAGACTATACATTTAATGTACATTAACAGTGGGCCTTACTTTGCCTGAACGATAACAGAAGAAATATTTAAATAAGGGCCACACGGCTTCATCTCTCATACCATAGATCAGAGGACTCAAGCAGCGCGGCAGAATAAGAACAATAAGATAATTTAGATATCTCAGATTTACGAAGAGAGAAGAGTTGCTTCCAGTCATCATGTATAGTGTTCTTTCTATTATAGTATACAGGAAAGAGGTGAGACACAGTCCCAGCTGAATCAAGTGCAACAGCACCGTTTTGAGGGCTTTCTTAACAGAATCTTTATCAGAGGAAACAGACCTGGCTGTGATCATAATGCTAATGTATGTGAAAATTATGATCACTGCAACAGACACAAAATAAAGAACATCAAACGCTTGATATTTATCCAGCTGCCATTTGAATAAAAACAATTTTTCTAATGTGCAAAATATAACACTGGCTAAATAACTGGGGTCAACAACTAAAACAAAAATAATGTCTGTTACAAAATTGATAGAACTAAGAAACCAGATGATTCCTATGGCGATTCCAGTTCTTTTTGGCGTGGCGATGCTGCAGTGCCTCAGAGGGAAGCAGATCGCCACGTACCGCTCCAGAGACATCAGTGCTAGTGTCAGAGGAGCGTTACGGAAAGTGCAGTGAGAAATAAAGACTAACAGCGTGCAGATGGACTTAGGTATTGGAAGAAAACAGAGAGCCACTGTGTACATAATAGTTGTGACCAGCAAAAGCACAGAGTCATTCATAAGCATGTGGCCAAAAAGAATGTAGCGTGGCGTCTCCTGGAATATGTGCTTGCTTTTTAGGGTAAAAAGCATCACACAGTTTACAAAACAGAAGAACAGAGACGTTAACACAGCCACTGCAGTTTTAGTACTGAACCCAACATCAATGTCTAACTTAAAGATTTGCTGATAAGTTAAAGAAGACTCATCCTCAGTTGTGCCATTGGACCCCGCCATAAGCTGAAAGACAAGAAACAGAGAAACAAGGCTTATCAGAACAAGTTACACTACAGATCATGTCCAAAGCAATTTTATGCAAGATTTTTAAAAGGTGCAACAGACACCAGACATTAACCTTCCATCTGTTCCAGCTGCATTCTGCTCCGAATGCTATTATAGCTATTATATGGTGGCAGACAGAACCACATGGGAATACTGTACGTGTCACTCAGTGGGTGGGAGCCTTTTGGGGATCTCTCACTAAAGCTTACTTGCCTGTTGTGCTCCATTGTCTTCACATATCTGTTTAATAAACCCCCAAAATTGAGTTCATCCCCTGTATCTGTTAAATCCAGACCAGACATGAAAAAATAGCCAATATGGCAGCTCCATAGAGAAATGCGTGGCAGAGTTTTTTTTTACTTTACCATGAGGTTCCCGGAAGTAGACACATGCTTAAGGCATGTTTTTGAAATGGATTGGAT
This sequence comes from Barbus barbus, assembly GCF_936440315.1. Taxonomy (NCBI): domain Eukaryota; kingdom Metazoa; phylum Chordata; class Actinopteri; order Cypriniformes; family Cyprinidae; genus Barbus; species Barbus barbus. The sequence goes on from NC_136721.1 coordinate 12,233,418, forward strand.
GATTCTCTGTACGTATTCCTATCACCAAGAAGAGACAGCACTACCTTAAATGAGTTTATTCATGTCCTTCGGTTCAGAGTTTCTAAGTCTGGTGGTCCTGAGTCCAACAGTCCTGAGCCTGGTGGTTTCAAAGCTTCCAAGTTTGATGGTCCAGTGGTCCCAACCCCTGTGGTCCTGAGCCTGGGAATTCTGAGCCCATTGCTTTCAAGATTGGTGATCCCAGAGCTCCCAAGTCCAGTAGGCATGGTGCTTGCAGTTCTGGTGATTCTCCCTGTCATGGCCATGGGGGGTTTGGTTCCTGTTATGTGATGTCCACTGGTGTCCACCCTGGAGGGATCCAGCTCTGCACTGGTGGTCACCTCCCGCTGAGCCTACACTCCTGAGGTGAACCCATCTTGAGTGTTTGCTGCTTAAAAGCTAATTTTTTGTTTCATCTGACCATAGAAGCCAGTCCCATTTGAAGTTCCAGTCGTGTCTGATAACTGAATATGCTGGAGTTTTTTTTTTGGATGAGCTAGGAGAATTTTTCTTGAAACCCTCCCAAACAACATGAAGTGATTTAGGTGTCACGAATCCAGTCTATAGCTTTCCGTATGATCACCACCAGATGTCGTCTTCTCTTTACATTGACTCTCACACCACACAGACTTTTACATGTCACTCCAGACTACAGTTCCCATTATCCATTCCACTGATTGCACACACACAGCTGAAGGCACTGATTACACATACACAGCAGAATACATTCAGACACGCTTTATAAGCCTTGGACTTCCTCTTTCCGAGTATTGTTCTAGTGTTTAGCACTCTCCTAGTGTTAGCGGCCTTACCGAGCCATTCTGTGTTTCTGTTTAGTCTCTAGTATTGTTCTGTGTTTATCACTCACCTAGTGATAGCTGCTTTACTGTGTCTAGTTTCCAGTTCTAGTTTGTCTAGTCATTTCGTGTTGCCTTGTTTCCTGTTTCCTGATTCCTACCTGTGCATCTTGGATTAACACTTGTCTCGCTGTTCGGACTCTGTTTGTATCTCATTTGGACTATTGCTCATGTTATTGGACTACCCCTCTTCTCAAGCCCTCTGGATATTGTTCGCCGATCAAGGACCCATGCATGTTCTAGGATTACTCTTTGTCTTTCCTGTGTTGTACCTATTTGCTGATGTTTTGACCCTGCTTGTGTTTTTGACCACGTCTTGGAATAAAGCTTGCAAATGGATCTGTACGCTCACGTCTCGTTCGCCCCGTAACAGAATACTCAGCCACACAAGGATCCAGCAGCTTTTCTGATGAACATTGGCCAGGTATGAACATTTCAAGATTGTTATTAGCCCTCAATCAGGGTACACGATCGCTCGAGGACTATATTCAAGAGTATTTGTCCATTGCCTATTACTCTGATTTACCGGACTGTTTACTGATAATTTGTTTGCGAAGGCATTAATCAACCGCTGATGTCTAAGCTTCGACACGAGGGTCCGCGTTCATCACTCTGTCAGTTTATGGACTATGCTTTGTTTTTGTTTTTTTTAGGTTTTCAGACCCCGAGACTCAACTATTTTCTGCAATTCTCCAGCTGTGGTCCTTGGAGAGTCTTTAGCCTCTCAAACTCTCCTCCTCGCCGTGCATTAGGACAATATAGACACGTCCTCTTCCTGGCAGTTTTGTACCATTTTATGTTGATTGGAAATTCTTAATTATTGCCCTGATGGTGGAAATGGGAATTTTCACTGCTCTTTTCTTAAAGCCACTTCACTAATTTGTGAAGTTCAATTATCTTTTGCTGCACATCAGAAATATATTCTTTGGTTGTCTCATTGTGATGGATGATTAAGGGAATTTGGGCTTTGTTTTTCCTCCTATTTATATTTCTGTGAAACAGGAAGCCATGGCTGGATAATTTCATGTTCATAATCACCCTGGAGCGCTCAGAATTGTGAATATGAATGGGAATATACTTCAGAGATATTTTACTCATAAGAATTTATAGGAGTACCAATAATTGTGTCCAACGTGTATTTGAGAAAAACATTTATTTCATAATGAGATTTTCCCCCATTTTCAATAGTTTTATTTCAATGAAAGGTTAGATTTTTGTGATTTATAAAAAAATTAAAGCTCAAAAGGATTAATAATGCAGGTTTATTTTTTTATGCAGTTTTCAGAACCTTCTTTGATCATATTTACCAAGGATGCCAATAATTCTGAGCATGACTGTAGTTCACGTCACATTTTTAAGGAGTGCACATCTGCACGGGATACCTGAACTAATGGAAAGAAGTAGAGAAAGTCCCTTTACTGACTGCTCCACCTGTACACAACGAATCACCTCGGAGCAGGTCAAGTAGAACCGGAGGTGTTACGTTGGTGCCGTAACGCTGGTTTGAATCCAGCACGAAGCGGGTCAAGTAGAACTGGACGGGTTAAACCAGCTCCGCCGGCCCCTTCGTGGTTCCCTACTTCACGTAACATTTTTAAGGAGTAAACATCTGCATGGAATAATATGGGTCACCTGATTAATCTACTCCACCTTGGCCTTTCAGTCCTCAGGTTTCATCCTGGTCCTTCACACCCTCTGGTCAACCCCCAGTCTCCAGCCTCAGTGGTGCTCTCTTCTCTAGACCAGGGGTCGAACCTGTCTTGGTGGATCCCCAGCACTACACATTTTGTACGTCTCAATCATCTAACACAAATGATTCAACTCATCAGCTTGTTACTAGAGAGAACAAGACCTGAATTGGGTGTGTCTAAGAAAGGCGACATACAAATGAGCAGTGCTTGGGATCCTCTAGGACAGGTTTGAAAACCACTGCTCTTGAGAACTAACTATCCACACTTAACACTCATCACCTCCTTAATCAAGGACTGGATTGTCCCCTATCTTACGCTAATATCTTTAAAAGTATACTGCCGATACATTATATCATCATAAAACATTTTTATTTATTCAAGTATTTGTACATAATTTTGCCAGGAGTACATGAAAATTTCTGCTGCATTCAGATTGAAATGAATGGGCCTACATGAAAGAATCCAGGGTCTATCACTGCATAATGTTCACAACATATTCAACAGCAATGTAAGTCCCTCTCTATGCTGCTATAATGTTGTCATAAGTCTGAGAGGAGCAATTCTGTCTCTTACTCACATTTACATGTAATACAATAGTAGATATAATGTATAAATAGAAGGATATACTTTAAAAAGAGCAACACATTAAGTTCAGAGAATATCCTGTTAGCAAGCTTAACGCTATAGACAAAAATTAAGTATTCAACAAGTCAATGCTGAACTGTTTTTAGGATCACTATGTATCTTTTAATACACTACTTTTATTACACAAATTCAGATAAGTGTGGATTATTTATATGTATATAATCAACTATACATAAATGTTGATCGTAAAAGCCAAAGTCCAAAATGTACAAATGAATTATATTGGCTGTCTGCGTATTTGATAAAGATTACATACAATCTTACCTATAATTCGTGGTGTTAACTTTTTTTACATGGTACTTTTATAAAATAAAAGTATAATATAATACTAACACATTATTATTATTTTGCTGTTAGTCTTAAGTCTTCAACTTTTTTGAGTGTGTGCAAGAGATGATGTGTAATTTCAGCAGCCAGAAACTTATCAATAACAGCTTCGATGTTAGAATATAAAAGATAATAAAATGAAAGCATTAAAAATATATAAGCATAAAAAATAAATAAAAACATATGTGTGCACATATATATTATTCGCTGAGATTACTCACTGACAGTCTTAAAAATATTTTTGGCAGAGGATAAGTTGATCTGAGAGTTTGGCAAACATGTTTAATATTGCAATTATGATATTATGATTAAGGTTTTTGCGTCTTGCAAGCCACAATATCTTTTTTGATATTACCATTTGCATGTCAAATAGCCAGACAATTAATGTACATTAATAGAAGGCTTTACTTTTCCTGAACAATAGCAGAAGAAATATTTGAACAAGGGCCACACGGCTTCATCTCTCATACCATAGATCAGAGGACTCAAGCAGCGCGGCAGAATAAGAACAATAAGATAATTTAGATATCTCAGATTTACGAAAAGAGAAGAGTTGCTTCCAGTCATCATGTATAGTGTTCTTTCTATTATAGTATACAGGAAAGAGGTGAGACACAGTCCCAGCTGAATCAAGTGCAACAGCACCGTTTTGAGGGCTTTCTTAGCAGAATCTTTATCAGAGGAAACAGACCTGGCTGTGATCATAATGCTAATGTATGTGAAAATTATGATCACTGCAACAGACACAAAATAAAGAACATCAAACGCTTGATATTTATCCAGCTGCCATTTGAATAAAAACTATTTTTCTAATGTTCAAAATATAACACTGGCTAAATAACTGGGGTCAACAACTAAAACAAAAATAATGTCTGTTACAAAATTGATAGAACTAAGAAACCAGATGATTCCTATGGCGATTCCAGTTCTTTTTGGCGTGGCGATGTTGCAGTGCCTCAGAGGGAAGCAGATCGCCACGTACCGCTCCAGAGACATCAGTGCTAGTGTCAGAGGAGCGTTACGGAAAGTGCAGTGAGAAATAAAGACTAACAGAGTGCAGATGGATTTAGGTATTGGTAGGAAACACAGAGCCACTGCATACATTATGGTGGTGACCAGCAAAAGCACAGAGTCATTCATAAGCATGTGGCCAAAAAGAATGTAGCGTGGCATCTCCTGGAATATGTGCTTGCTTTTTAGAGCAAAGAGCATCACACAGTTTACAAAAAAGAAGAACAGAAACGTTAACACAGCCACTGCAGTTTTAGTACTGAGCCCAATATCCATTTCTAGATGAAAGATTTGCTGATAAATGAAAGACACATCCCCAATTGTGCCATTGGACCCCGCCATAACCTGAAAGACAAGAAACAGAGAGTCAAAATTTATTTGCAAAAGTTATACTAATGTGATCTTTTTACGTCTATTTGAATTAAAGATTAATATTGTAAAAGTTTGCATAAGATGCAACAGACCTCTTACACAAAAATGCCACCTTTCTGCAATAAGTTAGACATAAAACTCCCATCTCCTCCAGCTGCAGATTCCACAAACAACTGCATTCTGCTCCTGAACTTATAGTTCGGTAGCGGTTACATCAAAAATAATCTTGTTATTGGGAGATACCAGGGTCCATGCCTTTACCATTGGAGAAAGTGTAACGGCCAACTTTGATCATGTGTACCATCATAGCCAATCAAATCGCAGCCTTGACGTCACTGAATTTGTGCAACAGTTAATGGCCCTGTCCCAAATTGCACCCTAAACCCTCTTGGAGTCCACACTTTCATTACGAAATGCCGCTTTGTCTGTCGGGTTGAAGTCTGGCTCGGCAGAAGTGCGCATCAAGGGCACAAGGGTGGTGCTCACGAGCACCCTTCTGAAATCTAAAATGACGAATGGGACACTCTATAGTCTCTATAGGCAAACATGTTGAAGATTAGCTGACAGACTGTCAATAAATGATAAGTAGTCTATTCAGAATAGTGAAGTCTCTCCCCTATTGACATTGATTAAAAAAAACAGCCTCTGGTCTCTTTATCTGTGTACCATAGCATTACACTTTTCTTTGCTATCCTAAGTTAGAGCCTTGCCTTCAAGTGGCTTTGGTTACACTGTGGCTAGTTTCACATAGCCAGATCTTCAGACTGACAGCAGAAGGCCTGGGAACCTTGGCCGCTTTGAATGGCCAAGGCCCGCCCAAGAAGGCCTTGGCCATTCAAGGTATGACTGACAGGTAAATCAACTAATCAGCATATAGTTGATCCTGATAAGTGGTGTGCATATTGATATGCGCATGCCCAGTTGTTTTTGCTGTATCCCTTCTAGCTTTAACCTCAGATTAGTCTCAGCCTCAGATGTCACGTCCACGGAGCATTGGCTAAACGTCTGATGCATATAGCACACTTTTCTGGAAACACTTCAGGAATGTCGAAGTCGTCATCTGACTGGTTGAATTAAACCGGATTTCCGGGAGACGCGAGTGCCGGTTTATTTTTGGTCCGTCAGGAAACAAAGATGCCGTGGCGCCAAACCCCCTCACGAAAGAAGAAAGCCGTCGTGTTTACAAATGTGACGACGAGCAATTATCAGGGTCAACTAAACGCTGGATTTTCAAAAGTATGTGAAATATTTAAAGTTTGCGCCATTGAATCTTTCAAATACAACCGAGTTTCACACATCGGTTTGTTATTGTGGCGACATTTCCACGCCCCGAAACGTCACACTAAACAAAACGAACTATGATTGGTTGTTTGACATGTCGGTCAAACGGCATCATGGACGGGCCTTGGCCAATAAAACCTACCATAGCTACGCGAGACTAACCTCAGATTGGTCGAATTATACAGGATTTCCGGGAGATGTGTGTGTTTCTTTTTTGCATAATTTTAAGGGGTAGGTTTAGGGTTGGGGTAGGTGTAGACCTTAATAAAAAACAATCTAATAGGTAGAAAATATAATTTATTGTTAGCTTCCGGTTTTTGCTGCATCCCTTCTAGCCACAACCCCAATCCGATGATGACTTTGAAACTCCTGAAGTGTTTCCAATTTTCTGTGAGATGCATCAGACTTTCAGCCAATGGTCTGTGCGTATAATGTCTGAGGCTGAGACTACACTGTGGCAGAACCATGTGCACTCTAAAAAAATAAATAAAGGTTCTTCAGCGGTTCTTTGGGGAGGTTGAGGTTCTATATAACACCGCTACCATATAAAGAACCTGTTAAGCCTCTGTATGGTTCTTCAGTGGTTCTTCAGCGGTTCTTTAGGGTGGTTAAGGTGCTATATAGCACCACTGCCGTACATAAAGAAGCCATTAAGCCTGCCATTAAGTTTTTTTAACTGTGTTTGAAGATGGATAGGATTAATGCAGAACACAAATTCCAAATATGGGTTACCATACTTGCCCTCACCTCACTTCACTACTGGGGGCTTAAAGTAATGGATAGAGAGTCGGACTTGTAACCTGAAGGTCACGGGTTCGAGTCTCAGGTCCGGCAGGAATTGTAGGTGGGGGGAGTGAATGTCCAGCGCTCTCTCCACCTTCAATACCACGACTGAGGTGAGACCTTTGAGCAAGACACCGAACCCCCAACTGCTCCCTGGGCGCCGCAGCATAAATGGCTGCCCACTGCTCCGAGTGTGTGTTCACGGTGTGTGTGTGTGTTCACTGCTGTGTGTGTGCACTTGGATGGGTTAAATGCAGAGAACGAATTCCGAGTATGGGTTGCCATACTTGGCCACACATCACTTCACTTTCTTACACTTTCTTTTCTTCATTATACTCCAAATATTGTTATTGCTGTAAATTAAACTTAATTTACTAATTGTACATCAGATTATAATTTATAATATATACACACACACATACATACATATATGCACGCACACACACACACACAATCTTTATTTAATTTATTTAATGAATTTAATGAACACATACAAAATAAAATGTCTCTGTAACTCATTTACACCATATAAAAGTAAAATCAGTAAAGAGTTAAAGCTCTAGTGTTGAATTATCCACATATTTTTTTTTTGTTTTCTCCTCAAATTTCAGACCCATCACCTATGTAAGTTTAATTTGACTTCTAGTACAATAGGTGGCGATAATGCTCTTAAGGAGTTACTTGCCATTAAACAAGAAGAAGATGTTACATCCGGGACATTTATGTACTTTGCGCGCCTAAACGGGCTGAAACTTTTCTCACAGTCGGATTTTTGCCATTTAAATTCCCTTACAGATATATGGAGGGTCAAGCATCCTAATGCTAGTCAGTTCTCTTGGGTCAAACCTAATGGATCCTCTAAATCACGGATAGATTTTTGGCTCATTGCTGAGGAATATTCTGAGCTTGCTACTAATGTTTCAATTTCTGCGGCACCCTTGACAGATCATTGTCTGAATTCATTAACTTTGACACCAGCAATCAAACATACCATTAAGAAGGACTATTGGAAGTTTAATGCAGAACTTTTAAAGGATAAAGTTTTTTGTTGTCAAATAAGAAATTTGGTTAGTGAGGTTAAAAATGACTTCTCTTTACGCTCTAGCGGGATTAAATGGGAGTATTTTATATTTAAAACAAGGGAAATTTCAATTCGGGCTGCTAAACAAAAAAGCAGAGATTTGAAGCAAAGGGAGTTGGAGTTAATTCAAGAAATTAAAGCCTGTTGTAATACACAAGAAATAACTCAAGATGTTGAAAAGTTACTTTCTCTTCAAGCTAAATTAGACAGTATGTATCTAATGAAAGCACAAGGAGCTTTTGTAAGGTCTCGTGCAAAATGAATGGAAGAAGGAGAGAAGAATACGGCTTATTTTTGTCAATTAGAAAAGAGGAGACAGCAAAGTAATGCAATTCATAGTTTAATTATTAATGATGTGGTAGTTACAGATCCAAAATTATTATCTGAGGAAATATACTCATTTTATAGTAATATTTCATACTTTGAAATTAATGTTAAGGAATTTCTTGAAAAGGTAAAATATTTTACCCCACAAATTGATACTGAATTTAGAGAAATTTGTGATGGAGACCTGAGATTAGAGGAACTTGATTATGCTATTAAAAAAATGCAGTTGGGTAAATCTCCTGGTCAGGATAGTTTGACCACAAATTTTTACAAATTCTTCTGGGAGGATATTAAAGATTTGTTATTTAAAGCTTTAAAGGAGTGTTTTGAATCTAATTCTTTACTTCCAACTATGAAACAGGGGTTAATTATTCTTATTCCAAAAATCAAACAAAGACAAAAGAATTATTGACAATCTGAGACCGATTACCCTACTTAATGTTGATTTATAAAATTCTTACATCTGCAATTGCTAATAGGTTCAAATTTAGATTGAGTCAAATTATAAGTGAAACTCAATCCGGTTTCATTAAAGGAAGATTAATACATAACAACATTAGACTTGTCTTAGATTTAATTGATTATGAACATTTAATTAAGGATGATGGGTTTGTTTTGTTTCTTGATTTCTATAAGGCATTCGATACTGTAGAACATAAATTCATTTTATATGCATTAAAGTATTTTGGTTTTGGTCATAAATTTGTTAAATTAAACTTAAATTATGTTGTACATAGACATAAATAGTTCAGTATGAGGTTTAACATTAATAATTTATTTATTTTAATAGCTGAACTGTTAGCAATTTATGTGAAAAATAGTAAAGCTATCAGGCCTTTGAATGTTTTAGGGACTCCGTTATTGATAAGTCAATTAGCAGACGATACCACCCTGTTTCTTAGCGATGCAGAGCAGATTCCAGTTGCCATTAATCTGGTGTCTCATTTTTCAAAAGCTTCTGGTCTGCAATTGAATTTAAAAAAGTGTGAGTTGATGGCACTTCATAATCATGCCAAATCTCATTTGTTCAATATTCCTTTAAAAAATTAGATAAAATATTTAGGAATTGTGATTACTAAAGACCCTAAAATGAGAGAAAAACGTAATCTGATGGATAATTTGAAAAAGTCAAAATATTTTAAATATGTGGGTTCAAGGGGATATCTCTATATTTGGAAGAATTCTCATACAGAAGTCAGAAGCGCTTTCCAGGTTGATTTACCCAGCATTTTCTTTGAGTATATCTGATAGCTGGATAAAAGACATTAATCAAATTCAGTATAAATTTATCTGGAAAAATAAACACCATTATAGAAGAAAATCAGATATAGTGAAGCCGATTAGTGAGGGAGGGTTGAACGTAATTGATTTCGATGTTATGAATGGTACCCTTAAGTTGAGGTGGCTCCAAGCCTTCCTTAGAAATAAACATTCAGTTTGGTTTAGCTTTTCCTCTCAAATTTTTGATTCTTTTGGGGGCATTGATTTCCATTTAAGATGTGATTTTGAGCCATTAAAATTAAATTGTAAATTATCATCTTTCCATAGTCAGGTATTATTATATTGGAAATTAATATACAACCACAACTTTTCACCGCATAGTTGCTCTTTGTGGAATAATAAGTGTATCCTTGTTAAGAGGAAATCTGTGTTTTTTCAGGACTGGATGGACAAAGGTGTCTGGTCCATTGTACACATTATGGATGGGAATGGAAATTTCCTTGGTTATGATGATTTTTGTGAAAAATACAATATTATTTGTACTCAGGAATTATATGTGTCTTTGTTGAAAGCTGTTCGTGATGGTTTGGTTCAGTTGATTAAAGGTGCATTGTGTTATTCAGCTGTGATACCAAGATTAGGCAATCTAATCATTTCTGGTATTAATTTTACAGATCAGAGCTGTAATAATAGGGTTTTAAGAACATTAGTAAATGCACAGATTTTCCCTTCAAAAGTAAAGAAGAGACCTCTTGTTTTTGATTATCCTGAAGATAAAGTGGTTCGAATTAGAACAAGATTTCTCTCTTTTCCACTTCTACCAAAGGCAAAAGAAGTTCAGATTAAAATTATTAACGATATCTATCCCTGTAATGAGTTCCTCAGACACAGATTTAATTTGGATAGTAATGAATGCACTTTTTGTGAAGCAGACATAGAGTCATTGGAACATTTGTTTTATTTATGCAAATTCTCAAAAACATTATGGGAGGATCTCTATGCTTGGTTAAGCTTGAAGTATGTAATACCTGACTTTGATTTTAAAACTGTGAAATATTTGTCCTTTTGTCGGAATTGTGATGTTGAATTTTTGGTTAATAATATTTTGATTTTGGCCAATTACTTCATTCATAAATGTAGATTCTTTAATAACCCTCCCACTTTATTACTTTTCCAGCAAGATTTAATGATCTTCTTCAAATCCTTGAAGATCATGCGTTCTGAAAAGGCTCTTAAACTATGTGGCCTTTTGAAGGTGTTTTTTGATGATTAAGCCCCTTGTATTATATTACTGTATTATTTATTTTTCTGTATTTATTAGTTTTTTCTTTCTTGGTTTTCCTGTTATGTTTATTTTGTTTATCTGTATTTTTTGTTATGCTGCTATTTGGATTTTTTTTAATTGTATTAAGAATTTTCTGACTGTTGTTAATTGGTGTTTTTGTATGTTTAAGCAATAAAAAAATAAAATAAAATAAAATTTTCTTTGACCTGCGAATCGCAATGCGGAGCAAACGAGGAAAATACAGAGATTAAGTGTTTTATGTTATTCTCACAGTATTAATTTTTATAACATCACATTGTTTTAAACGATATTTATGTGCTGTGTGTGCAGCTAGCGGTGCGGAGCTGATGAGGAGGTTGCTTTTTAACGGGAAAACAATGAAAGTAAGTGTTTTATCTCATGTGCAATATGTATTTTATAACATATTGATTTATAGGGATATTTATATGCTTAAACGGTCCTAAACTTTTCTCTCAGACGACATTTCCTCTTGACTCGCAGTGAAGACATGGAGGTTTTAACAGAGAGAAGACCGAAAGTAAGGTTTAGTCTCATTTACATATGTATTTTATGACGTTATATTATTTTATAACGATATTTTTGTGTTGTGCGCTCCTAAACTTTTCTCATAGACAATTTTCTTTGATTCGTGATACTGAGAAGACAAAGATTTAGCTTTTTGGAAAACAGCAAAAGTAAGTGATTTACCTCATTCACAATATGTATTTATAACATCATATTGTTTTACAACAACATTTATGTAATATGTGCTCACTGTCCCCACCTCCATCTGTCAGTGGATCAACAGCTTCCTGACAGACAGACAGCAGCTAGTAAAGCTTGGTAAATTCACATCCAGCACCCGCACCATCAGCACTGGAGCTCCTCAGGGCTGTGTCCTCTCCCCACTGCTCTTCTCCCTCTACACCAACGACTGCACATCTAAAGACCCCTCTGTCAAGCTCCTGAAGTTCGCAGACAACACCACACTGATCGGCCTCATCCAGGACGGTGTCTGCTTACAGACAGGAGGTTAAGGAGCTGGCTGTCTGGTGCAGTCTCAACAACCTGGAGCTTAACATGCTCAAAACTGTGGAGATGATAGTGGACTTCAGGAGAAACCCCCCTGCTCTCCCCCCACTCACCATCATGAACAGCACTGTGACTGCAGTGGAGTCATTCAGATTCCTGGGCACCACCATCTCTCAGGACCTGAAGTGGGATATTCACATAGACTCTATTGTGAAAAAGGCCCAGCAGAGGTTGTACTTCTTCCGCCAGCTGAGGAAGTTCAACCTGCCACAGGAGCTGCTGAAACAGTTCTACTCCGCCATCATTGAATCCATCCTCTGCACCTCAATAACTGTCTGGTTCAGCTCAGCTACCAAATCTGACCTCAGAAGACTATAGAGAGTAGTCCGGACTGCTGAGCGAATCATTGGTACAACCCTCCCCACTCTCCAAGAACTGTACTTATCCAGAGTGAGCAAAAGGGCTGGTAAAATCACTCTGGACCCCTCACACCCAGCACACTCCCTCTTTGAACTGTTACCGTCTGGTCGACGCTACAGAGCTCTGAGCACCAGAACGACCAGACACAGGAACAGTTTCTTCCCTCAGTCAATCCATCTCATGAACACTTGAACTCTTAACAATAAACATGAAACACACAACACTATCATACTTTTTATTTTTATTTTACACACATACTTATTACATTTCAAATTTGCACCTAACATACCTGTACATACTGAATTGTCTATTTTGTATATTGTGTTCGTGCTATTTGGCCCATTGTCCATTTTTGTATATTTGTACATTATTTTATTTTTATTTTTAATTTTAAATTTTTTTACTATCTGTGTCCTGTCCTGTTGCTGTTATTCTGTTGCACAGTGGAGCTACTGTCACTAAAACAAATTCCTTGTATGTGCAAACATACCTGGCAATAAAGCTAATTCTGATTCTGATTCTGAAAACAGCTGAGTAGATTTTTTCAGGTTTCTTTGATGAATAGAAAATTCATAAGAATACCATTTACCTGAAATAGAAATATTTTGTAACGTTATAAATGTCTTTATCATCACCTTTGGTCAATTTAAAGCATCCTTGGTAAATAAAAGTATTAATTTCTATAACTTCTATAAGTAGTGTATGTTGAAAAAGATAGAAACACAAAAAACAACCTAGGCAGAGCTGAATCAATCTGTCCTGCTCCCTGATCTCCTCATTATGACATGTATGAATAATTTATGATCGGTCTGTCTATCAAATATGTTGTATTTGTGAAAACATGGCTTCCTTGGGGATACAAGCCTCTGTGTATATGTAGAGCGGCCTTCCCTGTGAGCCCAACCAAACAAAGACACACAAAAGAAAGATTAAACATGTATAAAAAAAAAAACAGTGGTTTATATTATATCCTTAATCTCTAGCTCAGGGGTCCTTTTTCAGGTCTAGAACCCCTGGATGTAGAGATGGAGCAGGTTACTCTGATGCTTGCCTTGAAAATAAATTAAAATAATTATTATTGACAAATAGACCAATATACTTTTCATATACACTTTGTGCTTCCAGTTTTACTTAATATTTGGTAACACTTTGTGCATTAGCTAACATAACAATGAGATTGTTACCACTGTTACAATATTTATTACTTTGTTAACATTAGTTAATAAACAACTATTATTAAAAGAATAATTGACTCATGAATAAAAAATTTACTCCAAAGTGTAGATGAGTTTGTTTCTTCATCTGAACAGATTACATCAATTGCTCATCAATAAATGATGAATCAATTGCAGTGAATGGGTCCCGTCAGAATGAGAGTCCAAACGGCTCATAAAACAACAATCACAACAATCTACAAGTAAGTCCAGTCCATCAATTAATGTCTTTTGAAGTGGAATAACGGTGAATTTGTAATTAACTCCTTATATGTAACTGTATTAACTGTGTATTTGTAATTAAGCTCTCTATCCATAATATTGCTTTCTCCAGTGAAAAAGTGAAAACAGAGACATGCACAAATAAAGCATTTAAAAGTAAAAACAGTTCAAAACTGTTCTAAACAAATATGTTGGTGGATTTTGATGTGAGAGGATGACTGGAGGAAGCGTTAATATGGATTGTGGGTTTTGGCCAGAAGTAACAGTTTAAACAGTTTAAGTTAAAATCGCTTAATGATAGATTTGTTTATGACAAACAAACAGCTTTTCACTTTACAAGACATTAATTGATTGAAAGGATTTGTGTGGATTACTTGTGGATTATTGTGATGTTTTTATCAGATGATTGGACTCTCATTCTGACGGCACCCATTCACTGCAGAGGATCCATTGGCGAGGAAGTGATGTAACGCTAAATTTCTTAAAATCTGTTCCGACAAAGAAACAAACTCATCTACATATCGGATGGCATGATGGTAAGTACATATTCAGCCAATTTTAATTAGTTAATGTTAGCTCAGGTCAATTTACAACTTTTTATTTGAATAATGTAGTAAGTGTTCAAATTAGCATTAAATAAGATTCATAAATGCTTTTGAAGTATTTTTTTATTGTTAGCTCATCTTAAAAAAATGACCTTTTTTCACTTAAAAAATAAAATAAATTAAATAAATAATAATCCAAATGAAAAGCCACCTCATTGAAGGCCCTTGCTTTAACTAGTTATATCCACAATTTAGGCCTGCTTCACACTGACGTATCAAGGGAATTACCTGTACTTTTTCTTGACAGCACTAGCCCTCAGTGAAAAGACTGTCTCTAAAGAGAAGCCTTGTTTTTCCACTACATGGGCTTCCTCAGGTCTGAAATGGCAGAAAGATTTGAATAATTCATGAGTTTTAATGAGATGGTTTTAATGTTGATCTTAGGGGTGTTCTTGCTGCTCTCTTGTGTCTCTTTACTTTAATGTTTACTTAAAGTTAGTCTGTCCATCATCATCATCATCATCATCATCATGACACTGTGGAAATTAACTTTTCAAACTTACAGTGTTATTAACTTTTGTCACATTTCAGATAACAAAGATTGTAGTGTTGACTGTATTTGTCAAGGTCATTTAAACTTATTACCCAAATAGTTCTAGGAAAAATACAAATAGGCTATATATAATTCTCAGAACAAATACTTTTCTTTAGTTTATGGGAAACCATCTGTGGTCCTAAATAGATAGGATCTTAATATAAGCTAAATTTGCAACCCTAAAATTTACAGGATTTTATTTGATTTTAATTTAATTTATTTTCAACATTGTCAGAGAAATAATCTTCAATTACAGTTTGTTAAACAAGTTTATAATATAAAAAGTTATAATAATATATAAAGTTTCTAATACACTGTAAATGTGTTTGACAGTAAACATCAGACCCTTTTGATCATTTCTATCTCGTTTATTGATTTATTTACAGGTGTCCTGGTTTTGTCACGTCACACCTGCGTCTCTACAGGAAGTACTGCACAGGATGCTTGAGACGGACTCACCTGCAGCTCGAAACTGGGTGGGAAGAGAAACATTACGATTTGCAATAAATATGTTTGTTTTACAGACACAAAACCCCCATTAAAATCAAATCAACAGGGTTATACCCTCTCAGTGCTATAGGATCATGTAAAACAACATGGAAGGCTAGTTTCTCCAGCAGACACCTGCGCGCGCGTGTCCGTGAGTCTCGCTGTAGGTGAGGACAAAAGGCCGCCTGCATGACACATGAACGACAACACAGAGGACTGACAGCGGCAAATTTGACAAATGCATCGTGTGACATGGAGCCACTCAAATCTGGGAAAGAATTTCAGGTATGGGGTGGTGATGGCGCAGTGGATAAGACACATGCCTTTGGTGTGAGAGACCCGGGTTCGAATCCACTGTGAGACACCAATGTGTCCCTGAGCAAGACACTTAACCCCCTAGTTGCTCCAGAGGCGTGCGACCGCTGACATATATAGCAATTGTAAGTCGCTTTGGATAAAAGCGTCAGCTAAATGAATAAATGTAAATGTATG
The DNA here is from genome assembly GCF_936440315.1 of Barbus barbus. Lineage (NCBI taxonomy): Eukaryota > Metazoa > Chordata > Actinopteri > Cypriniformes > Cyprinidae > Barbus > Barbus barbus. The sequence goes on from NC_136721.1 coordinate 12,249,326, forward strand.
TTTTAAACTGAATATCATTATTTTGTTTTCTTTTAGTCCGACGTTATCAGCTGTTAAATCTTCCAATATTAACCTTCTGGGACATCCTGTACAGTGCTGTTTGTGTTTGGTAATTTATACAATTATGTGCCTAAATTATGTATTTATATTTTATATACATTTATATGTTAGTTGTATAATATACTGTTATATATTCTAAAAGTTATTTGTAAAAATACAGTCTTGTATGTAGGCTACATACACACACACACACACACATATTTATATATATATATATATATACAGGTATGCTCTGATTTGTCTCACTGTGTTTTATATTGTTCAAATAATGGTTATATTGCTGTTTCAGTTTCACTTTAATCCTTATGCTTATTAATGCTTATTTAACTTTTTGAAAAATATTAAAAGATGTGACTAAGATTGCCATCTAAAAAAACAGTTTTTCTTATACTAAGAAAAGCTGGCACTTGAGTCACATGACCCACGCACACTTTAGCTAATGCATAATTGATTGGGGTGGGTTGTTGACACTGATGAGCAAGGTGTTGGTTCGCTATTTAAAACAGTTGCAGCTGCATTATGCCATATAGTCATACCAGTGAGTTTGGAGTGCTTATGTAACGGAACAGTCCACACAGAGGTAAGTAAAACAATCGGTGCTTTATTCAGGTGCTCAGTCACACAATAACGGTGATAGCTTTTCCAACCCAGGTGAGTCACACTTCGTGCGGATAGTGGTGATTGGTGATCGGTGATTCTTATAATGTCTCTCTTGTCTTGGCAGGTCTCTAGAGATCGGTGTGCCAGGACTACGGGAGGTAGCGGACAGCCACAACAGCCAAACAGGATCTGATGATGGAGAGGGAACGGAGAAGGACAAGGCAGAAGGTAAGTAGCAGGTAAGTAATGATAAGAGAGGTATACTCAGCACTAGGGCTTCGTAGGGCGTCGGTCCTTGTCGCAGGTACAAGATCGGACACTGAGTGATCTAGTGAAGGTGCTTATATGTGGCTGGTGATGATGGTGATAATGAGGTGCAGGTGCTGGTGATTAATAATCTGGTGAGGTGGAGCGAGGTAATTGGCTGGGCGAGGAGCCTGGTCCTTCTGTGACAGTACCCCCCTCCCCACGGACCGCTCCTGAGGGCCGACCTCGGCATCGTGGTGGTCTGCCTCGGCCTCGAGGTGCAGGACAATCTGGATGAGCAGCATGAAAGTCCTCTAGTAGGCTGGGATCAAGAACATCATCCTTGGGGATCCAAGACCGTTCCTCCGGGCCGTAACCTTCCCAGTCCACCAAGTACTCCAGTCTGCCACCACGACGCCGGGAGTTTAAGATGTCATAAACCTTGTAGATGGCCCCGATGATAAGCGGGAGAGGGGGTTCCTCGTCAGGACCAGGCTCTGGGGAAACAGAGGGATAGTAGGGTTTTAGTAGAGAGACATGGAATGTGGGATGGATTTTGTAATGTGCCGGGAGTTGTAATTTGTACGTGACCGGGTTGACCTGTTCCAAGATGGTGAAGGGGCTAACGAATCTGGGACTCAACTTGCGGCTAGGCAGGCGCATCCTAATGTCCCGTGTAGAAAGCCATACCTTTTGACCCGGCAGGTAAGATCTTCTGCCTGCGCACAGCCTGCTGCAAGTGATGGTGTGCGGAGTCCCAGACTCCCTCGCTCTCTTGGAACCAGTGATTCACTGCAGGAACATCCGAGGGTTCCCCGGACCACGGGAACAGGGGAGGCTGGAAACCGAGTACGCACTGGAAGGGAGTGAGTCCAGTAGAGGCTTGCCGGAGAGAGTTCTGGGCGTACTCGGCCCAGCCAAGGAACTGGTTCCAGGAGTTCTGGCGGCTATGACAGAAGGTTCTCAGGAATCGCCCTATTTCCTGGATTTTTCGTTCAGTCTGCCCATTTGACTGTGGGTGGTATCCGGAGGTTAGACTGATGGTCACACTTAGGAGAGAAAAGAAGGCTTTCCAGACACGGGAGATGAATTGGGGTCCTCTGTCGGATACAATGTCTTCGGGGAGACCAAAATATCTGAATACGTGGTTGAAGAGGAGTTCAGCTGTTTGCATAGCAGTGGGTAACCCAGGCAGAGGAATGAGTCGAGTAAACTTGGAAAATCGGTCAATAATAACCAGGATGCATGTGTGGTTGTCGGATGGTGGCAGGTCGGTTTTGAAATCTACTCCTAAGTGTGACCAGGGGCGATTAGGAATGGGTAGAGGTATTAACTTGCCAGCAGGAAGATGTCGGGAACTTTTGGCTTTGGCGCACTCTGGGCAGCCCTGAACGAACCTTCTCACATCCCTAGCCATGTTAGGCCACCAGAAGCGATCTTTTAGCAGCGAGAGAGTTGCGTTGGCCCCTGGGTGACCAGTACCAAGAGATGTGTGAGAAGAGTGAATGAGTGGAGTGCGCTGTGTCCGAGGAACATATTGGTGGTCTGGAGGACAGCCCGGCGGATTGGCTGGAGGAGTGTCTGAGACGACTGGTGGAGAGGACCAGGCAATGGGGTTCACAATTATGTTGGTGGGTAGAATACGTTCTGGCTCATCGGCAGGTTCCTCTGGAGAATGAATTCGTGATAGAGCATCGGCTTTGATATTCCGAGTACCTGGGCGATATGAAATCTGGAAGTTGAACCGGGTGAAGAATAGAGCCCAGCGGGCTTGACGGGGGTTGAGACGTCTGGCCTCACAGAGGTATTCTAGGTTCTTATGATCAGTGAGTACAGTGAATGGTTGAGATGCTCCCTCTAGCCAGTGTCTCCACTCCTCCAAGGCTAACTTGATAGCTAGTAGCTCACGGTTGCCGATGTCATAATTCCTCTCCGCCGGGCTGAGTTTTTTGGAGAAGAAGGTGCATGGATGGAGTTTAGGAGGTTTCCCCTGCTGCTGGGACAATACCGCACCAACCCCAGTGGTTGAGGCGTCAACTTCCACAATAAATGGGGAGTTCGGGTCTGGATGGACTAGGAGTGGTGCCGTGGTGAAGGCCTCTTTGAGACGGTTAAATGCATTGGTGGCATTGATATCCCAGGATAGGGTCTTCTTACTGCCCCGCAGGAGATCTGTTAGAGGACTGGTGATGGTACTGTAATTAGAGATGAAGCGACGGTAGAAGTTTGAAAATCCAAGAAACGTTGCAGCTCTTTGATGGTGGTTGGACGTGGCCAGGTGGTGATGGCTTCCACCTTCCTCCTGTCCATACGGGTGCCACCTTGATTAATGATGTAACCGAGGAAATGGGTTGAAGACTGGTGGAAGAGACATTTTTCGGCCTTGAGGTACAATTGAAATTTCCGGAGTTGTTGGAGGACCTCCGCAACGTGGTGGCGATGTTCGGCCAGGCTCCGGGAATAAATGAGGATGTCGTCGATGTAAACGATGACGAATCTATGTAGAAACTCCCGGAGAACCTCATGCATAAAGCCCTGGAAGACAGAGGGGGCGTTGACAAGCCCATAGGGCATAACCCGATACTCGTAGTGGCCAGTAGGGGTGATAAAGGCTGTTTTCCATTCGTCCCCCTCTCTTATGCGGATGAGGTTGTACGCGCTGCGGAGGTCCAGTTTGGTGAAGATGGTGGCACCGCGGAGTTGTTCGAGAGCCGCCGGGACAAGAGGAAGGGGATATCTGTATTTGACGGTGATTTGGTTTAGTTTACGGTAATCAATGCAGGGTCTTAAGCCTCCATCTTTCTTGGCGACAAAGAAGAAACTGGATGCAGCAGGGGAAGTGGATGGTACAATATATCCCTGGTTGAGGGCCTCCTCAATATACTCCTCCATCGCCTTCTGCTCAGGAAGAGAGAGGGGATAAATCTTACCCCGTGGTACTGGTTCACCCGGAACTAGGTCTATTGCACAGTCCCATGGCCGATGAGGTGGTAAACGTGATGTGCGCTTAGGGCAGAAAACGTCGCGGAATGCTTCATAATCCGGGGAATTTCCACCGATTGCTTCTCCACCGGGCTCTCGATACTGGTCGTCAGGATTGGAAGATCTTGGGTCTTAGATGATTGTGGTTTGGGTAAATGTGGGAAGCAACGAGGGAAGCAATTAGTACCCCATCTTAGGACCTCTCCCGAGGTCCAGGATAAAATGGGGTTATGTTTCACCAGCCAGGGTCGACCTAAAACAATATCGACGGTGGATTCTTCTAAAAGGAGCAAATGGATGGATTCGTGATGTAACAGTCCAAGACGAAGTGACAGGGGACCCACACTATATTTAACTAGACGGCGGGTGAGTGGCGTACCTGTTATGGCTTGGATTTGGTAAGAGGTCTCGGTCGCAACGGGAGTGAGGTTGAGCTGACGGCAGAGCCTTCCCGAGATGAAGTTCCCCGCTGAACCGGAGTCAAGGAGGACTGTGACGGGCATGAGGTGAGTATCGAGGACAATATTAGCACAGGTAGATAAGGGATTCATCTTGTCGACTTGTGGTTGAACGCCATTCACCAGAAGTCTAGGTGGTCGAAGGGTGCAGGACTGGATATCATGCTCGGAGCTTCCACGGTATAGGCACAAACCATTGTTGATGCGACGTTGTCGTTCAGCAGGGGACAGATGAAAGGAGTCTGTTTGCATAGGTTCCGGTCGAGCCTCTGGCTGGCGAGTGGGAGGAGTGTCAACGGTAGATGTGGATTCCATGGAGACAGCCTTCATACGATTGGAACATCGGATTGCGAGTTGAACGAATTTCTCTAGCCCATAAGTGTCGTTGTAAGCGGCCAGCTGATATTTGAGACGAGAATTCAAACCTTGACGAAAGGCTGTGATGAGCGATGGTTCATTCCAGCCGCTCGCGGCTGCGAGGGTGCGAAACTTCAGGGAATACTGGCGAATATCCATGGTTCCCTGTCTAAGTTTATATAACTGCTCACCAACCGTAGAATCACCCGGGGAGTTGCTGAAGACTTTTTTAAAGTGGGCGAGGAATTGAGGATATGACTGTGTAGCGGGTCCAGCCTGACTAAGGATCGTCTCAGCCCATCTCAGCGCCGGGCCCGTGAGGGAAGTGATTATAAAGGCTATTTTGGCTTGATCAGTAGAGAACATCTGCGGGTGTAAATCAATAGTTAAAGAGCATTGAAGCAGGAAACCGTTGCACTCCTCCGGATCACCTGAGTAGGGCGCTGGTCGGGCCATGGGACTGGCGAACATTATAGGCGAAGAAGAGGTTGTTGCGGAAGTGACTGAGGTAGGTGCAGAGACCGGTCGTGGTGGTGAGGAAGGACGGACAAGTATCCTTTTGAGTGTGTCAACCAATTCCTGAAATGGGTCGCTCGTACTCATCCTTTAAGCCTTCTGGGTCCGATCTTCTGTAACGGAACAGTCCACACAGAGGTAAGTAAAACAATCGGTGCTTTATTCAGGTGCTCAGTCACACAACAACGGTGATAGCTTTTCCAACCCAGGTGAGTCACACTTCGTGCGGATAGTGGTGATTGGTGATCGGTGATTCTTATAATGTCTCTCTTGTCTTGGCAGGTCTCTAGAGATCGGTGTGCCAGGACTACGGGAGGTAGCGGACAGCCACAACAGCCAAACAGGATCTGATGATGGAGAGGGAACGGAGAAGGACAAGGCAGAAGGTAAGTAGCAGGTAAGTAATGATAAGAGAGGTATACTCAGCACTAGGGCTTCGTAGGGCGTCGGTCCTTGTCGCAGGTACAAGATCGGACACTGAGTGATCTAGTGAAGGTGCTTATATGTGGCTGGTGATGATGGTGATAATGAGGTGCAGGTGCTGGTGATTAATAATCTGGTGAGGTGGAGCGAGGTAATTGGCTGGGCGAGGAGCCTGGTCCTTCTGTGACAGCTTAAGAGGGATAGCCTGTTTTGACATGGGTGGTTCAAAATTGCATCTTAGTCATGTACAGTACAGTGCGTCCTTAGGGTAGTTACAGAGCGTAACTCATTCTATTTGTAACGGTTACGTGTAAAAATAAGTGTATTTTACATTTCTCTGTAGGACCATGGCTTGGAACTGACAGAGCAGTTTCTTCCAGCATCAGATGCAAAAAAGTTGCAGAAGAAGAGGAGAGGGTATCGTTCAGGGCGATCGTGGCAATAGGTCTACCCACAGCGCTGGCAATCATTGCATTGGTAACTGGACTGTTAGTGTGGCATTTCCATTGTAAGTTATTTAACTCATAAACAAACAAACACACTGTTATTATCACCAGTGAACCTTACATTTGAATGATCATGATAAAACAATGACTCCAGCATGTCCATTGTTACAGACAGGTATAATGGGAGGGTGAGGAAGATGTTCAGTGGTTATTTGACCATCTCCAGTCAGACGTTCTCAGATGCTTATGAAAACAGTAACACCACTGAATATAAAGAACTGGCTTCAAAGATCTCAAAGCAGGTGAGGTGTGAGGTGGTCAGGTTTCTTTGTAATGTTTTTAGTTTTTTAAATATTTTCTTTATGTCTGCTTAAAACTTTGCTTCATTGTACTGTCTTTCAGCTCAAAAGTATATATGGTCAAGTGCGCTTGCTGTCAAAGTACCATGTGGCGTCCAGTGTGCAAGGTTTCAGGTAATTTAAATAATTCCACCATTCATGGAAGAAAATTATGGGTAGTTGACATGAAAGGTCATTATTTCAAATTTTCTTTTTCAGATTTTTGTAGTTATTAAATATTCATTTGAACTTGTATGACCTCATATTAACTGACAGACTGCATGAAGTATTTGGGCTTTAGAAATCGCATTGCAGGACTATTTAATTGGTGATATAAATAAAATATTAATTGTCTCTTGTACATTTATTTTCAAAGTCAAGTCAAGCTCTTAATTGTAAAAAGGAACTAAATAATTTTTTTTCACTGGTTGATGCAGAATATTAAAATGACAAATGTAAATAGAGAAATAAAAATAAGATATACAGTCATGGCCAAAAATATTGGCACCCTTGGTAAATAGGATCAAAGAAGGCTGTGAAAATTAATCTGCATTGTTAATCCTTTTGATCTTTTATTTTAAAAATTCTCAAAAATCTAACCTTTCATTGGATAATAAGAATTTAACATGGGGGGAAATATCGTTAAGAAATAAATGTTTTCTCAAATACACGTTGGACACAATTATTTTTATTTTATTTTTTTAGTGACATACTGCCAAGTATGGTGACCCATACTCGGAATTCGTGCTCTGCATTTAACCCATCCAACGTGCACACACACAGCAGTGAACACACACACACCGTGAACACACACCCGGAGCAGTGGGCAGCCATTTATGCTGTGTGAGCAGTTGGGGGTTCAGTGCCTTGCTCAAGGGCACCTCAGTCGTGGTATTGAGGGTGGAGAGAGCACTGTACATTCACTCCCCCCACCTACAATCCCTGCCGGCTCGAGACTCGAACCCACAACCTTTGGATTACGAGTCCGACTCTCTAACCATTAGGCCACGACTTCCCCATTCCCAATTATTGGCACCCCTAGAAATTCTTATGAGTAAAATATCTCTGAAGTATATTCCCATTCATATTCACAATTTTGAGCACTCCAGGGTGTTTATGAACATGAAATTATCCAGCCATGGCCACAATGAGAAAAACCAAAGAATATATGTCTGATGTGCAGAAAAGGATAATTGAGCTTCACAAATTAATAAAGTGGCTTTAAAAAAAGAGCTAGAGCAGTTAAAATTAAGAATTTCCAATCAACATAAAATATTACGAAACTGCCTGGAAGAGGCTGTGTGTCTATATCGTCCTAATGCACGGTGAGGAGGAGAGTTTGAGTGGCTAAAGACTCTCCAAGGACCACAGCTGGAGAATTGTAGAAAATAGTTGAGCCTCGGGGTCAGAAAACCTTAAAAAAAAATTGTCAAACAGCATCTACATCATCACATGTTGTTTGGGAGGGTTTCAAGAAAAATTCTCCTAGCTCATCCAAAAACAAACTCCAGCATATTCAGTTATCAGACATGACTGGAACTTCAAATGGGACTGGCTTCTATGGTCAGATGAAACTAAAAAAATGAGCTTTTTAGCAGCAAACACTCAAGATGGGTTTGGTGAACACAGGGATAAAAAGTACCCCATGTCTACAATTAATCTACTATGTCTACAATATACTGCTGTATTTTTAATGTTGTGGGCCTATATTTCTGCTGGAGGTCCTGGATATCTTGTTTAGACACATGGCATCATGGATTCTATCAAATACCAACAGATAAAAAAAATCAATAAGTGACTGACTTTGTTAGAAATCTTATAATGGGCCATGTTTGGATCTTCCAACCGTACGATAATCCAAACACAAACCTCTGGGCACGAAACCAAGCTTCTGCTATGGGCATTCCAGTCCTCTGACATGAACCCTGTAGAAAATGAGTGAGGTGAACTGAAGAGAAGAAGCACCATCATGGAGCTGTGAATCTGAAGGGTCTGGGGTGATTCTGGATGAAGGAATGGTCTCTGATCTCGTCAGGTGTTCTCTAACCTCATCAGGCATTATAGGAGAAAACTCAGCTGTTAAACTGGCAAAAAAAGGGCGCCGTTAATTGTGGCCAATATGTATGGGGAAAAACATTTATTTCATAATGATATCCCCCCCCCCATTTTAAATTCTTATTACCCAATGAAAGGTTAGATTTTTTGTGAATTTTTTAAATAAAAGATCAAAAGGATTAACAACGCAGATTAATTTTCACAGCTGCCTTTGATCATATTTACCAAGGGTGCCGATAATTCTGACCATGAATGTAGATCATTTAAAACTCATATAAGACATAATCAGAACTTACAAAATTACAATTAGAAGTGTATGTGTAAAGATTCATTTTAAATTTGAATTTCATTGTTGAAAATAAATTAGACAAGTTTTTGTCAGCCAACCTTGAATAGTTCCCCCAAATCTATTAGAGCATCACAGAATATGCCGGACTCATTTTACACTGTGAATCTCATTGATGTATATTTGTATTGTAAGCTCCATTGTCATTTTTTTCCATTTAGTGAGGGCAGTAATAATGGTATCATCACTTATTACCTGTCTGAGTTTAATGTCCGGGAGTCCCAAGTATCTGCTGTGGATGAGGCCATGGCATCCCTGGATGGGGGGGGGGGGAATGCAAGGAAAAGCCAGAGGGGGTTTGGTCACAGGACTGACAATAGCCTTATCATTGACGGCATGACGTCAGGAGGTAAATCTGCTGGAAGAGAGTTTCATATTACTTGCTCAGTTTCAGTCTGTCACCTCTTGTAATGGAACCAGAAACTTCAAACTTCATTTTAGTCTAGCAACGTTAGTCTGATGGTTAACAGTTCAAATTCAGATATATTTTGGTGTGCATTACAGCTGTGGATGCTCGGTTAGCTGGCAGAAACTTCAAACGTGAGTTAACAATACTATCTTTACATTTAGCTGTTAATACGTGTTTATATCGTAGACTCATATTCAACTTCTTCTGTCTTTCAGGGTCCAATAAGAGGTCTCATCATGCTCATGGGAACCAGACAGACATGATCCGGTCTCCAGGTTTTCCCGATTCTGCCTACCTTCCCAATCTTTACACCGAGTGGCAGATTCGGGCCGACCCAGAGCACAGGATCAGACTGGAGTTTGACGTCCTAGACTTGGAGATAGATTGCCGTAATGATTTCATCAAAGTGTACATTAGCACCATCAGAGAAGCATGTCATATAACAGAGTAAGTGTTTATACACTCTCAGTCATCCTCTTGATGACACACAACCACAAATGTGAGCTGTATCACGTTAGACATGTCTGTTTTCATTGTCTTTGCGATATGTGGAGTCTAACAAATATGTTCATGCAGGAAATGTGGATATCGCTTACCTGATGTGCAGCTAAATTTCATCTCCTCTGGGAATGTCATGCTGGTTACACTGGTTACAAATGAGGAGAAAAACTTCCCAGGTTTCAGGGCATTTTACTCTCAGATTCCAGTCACAAATCAAGGTAGAGTTTACTGAGATATTGTAAACTAATTAGGGTCCAAAGTTCATTTTTGACAGACTTTGCCAGTCATACACACACATTTCTTACTTGCCACGAAACTGTATTTTGCATTACTTTGATTTTAAAAAAGTCATTATGAAAATGGCATACAATTTTTAAATGTTTTTGAAAGACTTATACTAACCAAAGCTGCATTTATTTGCCCAGTTAAAACAATACTATTATGAATTATTATTACAATTAGAAAATACTTATTATAATATCATAAATATTATGATTTTCAGTTTAAATATTGTTTAAAATGCAGTTTATTCCTGAATTGTTTCCTGAATATTTTTTTAAATGCAATTTATTCCTTAAAGCTGAATTATCAGCAGCCATTACTCCAGTCTTCAGTATCATATCTCGATCCTTTAGAAATCATTATTTGCTGATTTGGTGCTCAAGAGACATTTATTATATATTATCATCAATGTTTAAAACAGATGTGCTCCTATTATGCTTTTTATCAGGATTATTTGATGAATAAAAAAGTTTAAAGAATAGCATTTATTTATTTGAAATAGAGATTTAAAATGTTTCACAGTTTTTTTGGTTCAATTTAATTCATCCTTGCTGAATAAAATTACAAGTTTCCTTTAAACAATGTTGTATTGCAGTACTTTATAAAATTACCAGCCACTTAGCAAGTGACTTGCCAAAGCTTGTACTTTAGTGAGCATTAATTCTGGGTCCTGCTCTTCCTTTGAGTTAAATCAAGAAGTCTAAACCCTATATTTGTGTTAATAATGTCTTGTCTCATTCTTTAGACTGTGGAGGGAAACTGACCGGGGTTCATGGTACCTTCACATCACCGGGCTATCCCTCTCATTACCCACTTCAGACTGACTGTGTCTGGAACATTGAGGTAAAATTATTTCTCCTTAGTGTCAACATCTCCCTCATCATTGATCTGTTCCTAACATTCATATTGTAAGTTCTGAAATGTTCTGTCTGACAGGTTCCATCAGGAAAGCATATCAAGGTGAAGTTGGACAAGTTGTCTATACATAGCACTGAACAAAACACCATCAGCTGTCCAGCAGACTACTTGGAAATAAACTACAGGTCAGATAAAAGTATCATGAGAGTAATCATACTTATACTTTAGTAGATGTTACAAACTATGAAATATAAAGATATCATTTATACACCACTATTGAAAAGCATTAGATTAACCTTAATGTTTTGTGATAAAATGATGCGTTTTGAACTTTCTATTCATCAAAGAATCCTGAAAAAGTATCACGGTTTGATATCATTCATATTAGAGTGATTTCTGAAGGATCATGTGAAGACTGCTTCTCAGCTTTGCATTACAGGAATAAATTGTTTTAAAATATTTGTTTTTAAAATTGAAAACTGTTGTTTTAAATTGTAGTAATATTTCACAGTAAAACTGTTTTTTACTGTATTAAATGTAGACTTGGTGAGTATAAGAGACTTAAAACATTTTACTGACTCCACTTTTGAACAGTAGTGTATATTCTCTAAATATAGATTACAACTGTAATTTTATAAATTGTTTTAGGATATGTGGGGAGAAGCCACCCAAAACTGTGTACACAATCAAATCAAATCAGGCAACAGTCAGATTTCATTCTGACCTGTCTTACGTGAGTGAGGGCTTTTCAGCAGAGTTTGAGGCCTTTGAACCCACTAATCATGAGTAGAATCATATTATTTTTCCTGCTGATATTAAAACGCAATGTTCAAAGCTCGACACCGTGACAAAAATATCTAAAATCACTTTTCCGCAGCCTGCCCTGGGAGGTTCCAGTGTGACAATGATCTATGTGTGTCCCCTAACCTGTAATGTGATGGCTACAATGACTGTGGAGATATGAGCGATGAGAGGGGCTGCAGTAACTTCATACCATATCACTTGTGCTTAATCTTTGTGCAGGTATGTTCTCTTAATTTTAAAATGGCGCCGCTGATGGCAGCTATTGTGCGTTGCTCTTCAGTGTTTGTACTGTTTTTGTTTGTTTTTCCTGTTTTTTGTTCTTCAAATACGATCAGTTTTACCAGGGATGACCTGCTGAACATTCGGCAGAACACACCACAAAATCTTTTACCGGATTTTAGCCTTAGCTCTGGTCAAACGCTACAGGAGGAGGCGCAGGCGGCGAGGGAAGAGAGCCGGAGCGCTCGTGAAGTTTCATCAGCGCGGATTTCAAACGGCGTTGCCTAGCATCCATCTGGCGAATCTCCACTCTCTACCCAACAAAACGGATGAACTCCTCCTGCTTTCCCGGACAAACAAGGATTTTTCTAACTCCGCTGCTCTGTGTTTCACGGAAACCTGGCTGAATGGCAACATACCGGATAGCGTGCTACATCTGCCTAATTACCAGCTGATCAGAGCAGATCTGGACGCAGAATCAACAGGGAAATTGCGCGGCGGCAGGACGTGCTTTTACATCAATGAGAGGTGGTGTACAGATGTAACTGTGCTAAAGAAGATGTGCTGTTCAGATCTAGAAACGCTCTTCATTAACTGCAAGCTATTCTATTCGCCGCGGGAGTTCTGCTCGTTCATTCTCGTGAGTGTCTACATTCCACCGCAAGCGCACGTGAGTACAGCTCTACTGAAACTTGCTGATCTGATCACAGAGAGTGAGCAACAACACCCGGACTCTGTTTTAATCATTCTCGGGGACTTTAATAAAGTAAATCTCTCCCGTGAACTGCCAAAATACAGGCAGCACATCACATGTCCCACCAGAGACAGTAATATATTGGATCACTGTTACACAACAATAAAGGACGCTCTGTTCCACGAGCAGCTTTAGGACTCTCTGATCACTGCTTGGTTCATCTTATTCCGTCCTACAGGCAGAAACTTAAGTCTGCAAAGCCTGTATTAAGATCTCTTAAAAGATGGACTAACGAAACAGAGCGGGATCTACAAGCCTGTTTCGACCTCACTGATTGGACTGTTTTTGAACCCGCTGCCACCGATCTGGATGAGCTTACAGAGACTGTAACATCTTATATCAGTTTCTGTGAGGATATGTGCATTCCTAACAGGACTCATCTAATCTACAACAATGACAAACCATGGTTCACTGCAAAACTCAGACAGCTCCGTCAGGCCAAAGAAGATGCTTACAGAAAGGGAGATAAAGTCAAACAGGCCAAATACACACTGGAAAAGGAGATCAGCATGGCAAAGAGGAATTATTCTGACAAGCTCAGGAAAAATTATCTTCCAGTGATCCTGCTTCAGTGTGGATAGGAATGAAGGATATCACCAGTTACAATTATTTTGTCGTTTTGAAACATCACCCCACACCCGCCCTGAACACCTCTCCACACAACCATTCACACCTCCAGCAACCCCTCTCTCCCCCACACCTACGATTCAAATCAGCGAAGACGATGTGTGCCAGGTCTTCAGGAAGAACAAAAGAAGGAAAGCATCAGGCCCAGACGGTGTGTCACCAGCCTGCCTAAAAACCTGTGCTGATCAGCTGGCCCCCATCTTCACACATATCTTCAACAGATCACTGGAGCTGTGTGAAGTCCCCTCGTTAATTGTTGTTATTCTTTTATTATCTGTGTCCTGTCCTGTTGCTGTCTTTCTGTTGCACTGTGGAGCTTCTGTCACTACAACAAATTCCTTGTATGTGTAAACATACTTGGCCAATAAAGCTCATTCTGATTCTGATTCTGGCTCATTCTGATTAAGCTTTTAAGATACTATAATAGTGTCATTTGATGTTGCATTACTTTCTTTACCCATGCATGCAGTGTGTAATGAGACTCAAATAAAATGCAAGAACGACTTCTGCAAGCCCATTTTCTGGCGCTGTGATGGGATGAACGATTGCGGAGATAACACTGTGGTAAGGATGAAACCAGCACTCAAAATCTTGAACTATGGAGCAAAAGTGATGGAAACGATTTCAGGTTGTTTGTTCAATTTTGTCTGTAGGGAACTGCAAAGCTCAAGAGTTTAGTTGTCGAAACGGCCACTGCATCCCACCACAGAAGCAATGTAATGGTTACAATGACTGTGGAGATGGCTCAGATGAATCTCAGTGTAAGAAATGTGAGAACTTTTGAGTCAATAAATACAAATGTCTTTTCAATATTTAGCCTTATTTTGACCTCAAAAGTTTATATGGTAAATTATATTATTATTACTATTAATGTATACCTTTATTGTTTATACTTTCACAGTTACTGTAGTTACTTACCAGCACTAAACTTTAACTTAGAGGTTGATAAATATCCCTGCTGCCAACATAAGCAATCGCTACACTAAGTGACTCAGTTGCCTCTTTTATATCCAGCCATAGCTGTTCACTGCTCTGCTCTCACATATAAGTGCAAGAATAACCAGTGCATTAGCAAGCTGAACCCTATGTGTGATGGAGAGACTGACTGTGCAGATGGTTCAGATGAAGCTGAATGCAGTAAGTCCAGAATTCCTCTGTCTTTCCTCATATTTACAGTATATGTTTTTCAGTGATGTTTCATGTTCGATTCACTGTAGAATGCGGGACGAAGCCCTACAAGTCCAGTCGTATTGTTGGTGGAAAGGACTCGAATGAGGGAGAATGGCCCTGGCAGGTCAGCCTCCACATGAAGACACAAGGTCATGTGTGCGGGGCATCTGTTATCAGTAACCGCTGGCTGGTCACTGCTACTCACTGCGTGCGGGACAGTGAAAAGTTCAAGTGAGTTCTTCTTTTGTTTGTTTGTCTTCTCCCCTCCTGCTCTGATCCTGACTGAATATTTGGTCTTTTGCTAGATATTCCCAGTCTGACCAGTGGGAAGTCTATCTAGGTCCACCTTTAAACACGTGAAATGGATAATCTCTCACCCTCAGTATGATCACTTGAGCTACGACAATGACATTGCGCTGATGGAGTTGGATAGCCCTGTAACTCTCAGCCAGAACATCTGGCCCGTCTGCTTACCTGAAGCCACACATGACTTCCCAGCAGGCAAATCTGTCTGGATCACTGGCTGGGGCAAACAGAGAGAGGAAGTTGGTAAGTCATGTAACGGCCTACATTGCACTACCATTTGAAAGTGTGGCGTTGATAAGATTATGTAATGTTTTTGAAAGTCTTAATTTCTTTGATCGAAAATACAATAAAAACTAATATTGTGAAATATTATTACAATTTAAAATCACTCTTTTCTGTTTGAATACATTTTAAAATGATTTATTCCTCTGATAATAGAGCTGAATTTTCAGCAGCCATTACTCCAGTTTTCAATGTCACATGATCTTTCAGAAATCATTCTAATAGTGTAATGTTCTGCTTAATGTTTTTGTTGAAACTGTGAAGCATTTTATACAGGATTCTTTGATTAATAGAAAGCTCAAAAGTACATAATTTATTTAAAATCGAAATCTTTTGTGACATAATAAATTACTTTCCTGTCACCTCTCACTCAGTAGAATGCATTCTTGCTTTCTTGCTCTTGAAAAAAAGCTAAACTTGTATTTTAGATTCCTTACATTATTTTATAAAGACATTTCTCAAACAGGTGCATCCTTTAAAATCACTCTCCAGCCCAACTAAATCCATTAAAAATATAATAATAATAATAATAATAAAAAGTTTTAGTTTTGCATAAATTCAGATATAGACAGTTTTTTCTGCAGGATTAATTTCAATAATTTAAGGGTATATTTTCTCCCATGAAGAAATGAATTATTTTGACAAAATATCATATCAGTTGGCTGATAAAAATAAATGCAATTAATTTTTGCCCCTTCATGCTTAAACCTTCCAGAAAAACACAGATTTAGTCAAGTGTCTAAACTCTTGACTTGTGTTATTGTGTGAAATACACAGTGAGATATGAGCTTCTCTGTTTGTCCAAACCAGACAATGAGAAACAGTACTTAAACATCTCAGGTTACTGACTACAAATTATGACATAATAAGAGACCACAATTGTTAGTAAGCTAAGAAAATGTCTTCTCCCTGCTTTAGATGACGTTGCATCAGTGTTGCAGAAGGCTGAGGTGCGCATTATTAACAACACTGTGTGCAACGAGCTGATGGAAGATGGGATAACACCACGCATGATCTGTGCAGGATTATTGAGCGGAGGCGTAGATGCTTGTCAGGTGAAATGAAAGATCTGTTTTTTCACTTTCAGATACATGTCATGGCCTTACATTTCTCAGTAACGCACATATATTCCTCATTTCTCTGCCAGGGTGACTCAGGTGGTCCAATGACGTCCACTGAGAGCAATGGCCGCATGTTTCTTGCTGGCATAGTGAGTTGGGGAGATGGCTGCGGCCGCAGGAACAGGCCCGGCATTTACACTCGGGTCACAGAATACCACAGCTGGATCAGGCAGATGACAGGGGTATAATGTCACAACAGTGACAAGAAATGGACTAAAGCCAAAACGTATCAACCTGTATTGAGAATTACTGAACATAATTAAGACCATGGTCATTGAGTTGTATTTCAGTAGCCATAATAATTCCTGTAATCAAGCCAATTGTCCACTTCTTTGACTTTTATTTTCCATTAATATAATAATGAGCTTTCATCGTTTCTTCTTGATGTGTTTCTGTTTGTATTTACGCTCTTAAAAGAGTTTGTCTATGTGGACTATGCTGTTTTTCAGCTCAAATGTTGTTCTTGCTGTGGATGAAAGTATTATAGCTGCCTTGCTTATAAGTCATTACAACTTGAGTGCTTCTCAGGGATCTTTGTAATGTAATTGTTGGCCTAATATGTTAATTGACTGTTTTTTTATTACATTGTATTTTTATCACCTTTCATACGGCCAGACTTCATGATCAGATCTTTGCACAAATGTATTTTATGGCGAAGTGATAGGAAACAATTTTACAGTTTACATTTATTCTAGACAGTTCATGTGCCCTGTTTTAATGTCAGGTTAATTTTAAATACATGCTGATAAAAGAGAGAGAATTTCTGTAAGCTTTGTATGTTAGTGGCAGACCAAGTATATTTTGTTTGTGTGTGTATAGATGGACAAAAAAAAATTCTTACCGTTAGAATTTTGAAACTTGAAATATGAATTTTTTTTATTTTTATTTTTTTAAACAATTGGTAATTATTTAGATTTTTCTTTTCAGTTTTGTTTATACATTGATCTTTGTTTTACTGTTGTGTGCATCTGTGATCTTTTGTTATAATAATATTTTTTATTTTTGTTAATGTCCTCCTTGGGGGATTGGATACATCAATGGATTCTTTGTTAAACATTAAAAGGGAAATTGTAATCTGCTTTGTATTTGCTTTTTTTTTTCATGTTGTGAATTCAGAAGTTGGTGCTGTATTTAAAGATATGAAAAGACAAAAAAAATGTAATCGCATCAAATACATTTCAAATATAACAACGTATTTAACATGTAAATACGTTAAAAATAACTAAGACAGGAAGAGGTTATAAAAATGTCTATTAAGATCAGCGAATACTTTTAATTATCTTAATTGTTATTTTTTGTTTATATATTGTAAATATATATGTAATGCCTTATTTCCTTAAAATTGTAATGTACAGCATGCAATTATATTTGAATTTGTGAAATTTACTCAGAAATAAAATTTAATTCATAATCAAACTTGTATTTTCTTAAGAGGGATGAAACCTATACAACAAGTGCCACGTGGACAGTGCCAAGTGCATAATTAGCTGTGAAAATTTTAACAGAAATCTGGATGAAAACAATCCCTTTTGAAAGGGTCTTTCACGTTGCACAAATATGCTAATGGTTAACTTTGGTTTACTCCGAATGCTGAAGCTTGATTTGTTAACATTCATATAGCTCCACCAACAAATGGCATTTCAGCCTACCAATACAGGCAGAGCTGACTGCCACTGCCTATAAAAGTCGGCACCAAATGGTATTTCATAAGAATTTTCTTCTTCAGTGCGAAGATTATCTCCTTGTTGGACTCTAAAAAAGAAGAAGAATGTAGAAGCCTGCTCATTTGTCATAGAACAGCAGCGGAAAGATGTTCCTCTTCAGTGTTTCTCCCCTGCGGTGCACTAACCACGAGGCTATCAGCGACGACAACCTTTCGTTGAATCTAACGGAGATCAAGGATGTGGACAAAGTCAGCCGAGGGGGGACCACCCCCAAAGAAGTCTCGCACTCGCTCTCCGGTCCCCCGTTTAGCTCTGGGCAATGGAAGCTCTGTTCATGCTGGGCCCGACCTACCCACTCAGCACATGCCCGAGCAAATTACCGCTGTGATAGAAAAAAAAAAAAAAATCTTGAATAGCGCTCCCACCTACTCAAAAAACTATTTCTATTACAGCACTCAGACCACTTGCCACCCAGCTCCAGGCTTGGGAAACTTTTACAGCCACTACTTCCTCGTTCCAAAGAAAGATGGTGGGCTCAGGCCCATCCTTGATCTCAGACAAATTAACTGTGCCCGATAATGGTATGTCCATCCAGGCTCTTAGAGGTATGTAGAGCACTCTCTAGCCACTTTCTGCAATCGTAGCAGCTCTTTGTATGCTTCGTAGTCTTCTCTAAAGGGCTGCCAGTTACAAAGCAGACACTATCCCGCTGCATAGTCGATAGTATCAAAGGGGCACATGGAACACAGCTTTTAATAGGGCTGTGCAGAACAGAACAGACCAATTTAAATTTAAATGTTAAAGACATTTTCTGCACCTCTTAATTACTCTGGAATGATATTATTATTATTGTTGTTGTTGTTGTTATTGAGTTTACAGGGTATGGTGGTTTTGCTGTTGTAAACACTACTGTTGTTGTTGTAGAAAAAAAATTGAATTCGATTCTAATCCTGTTCTGAATTTATTCATTTTTTGAATGATAATGATTATAAAAACAGGATTGATAAATATAATTCGGAGCATGAGAAAATCAGTATAAACCTGTTTTACCAGTGTTGTGATAATTATTTTTAAGGCACTTTCCGTTTTTTAAAATAAATTCTGTAATAATAATAGTTCAAAGTATTAACAGTTTTTAGCCAGATAACATAAAAAAAGACAAGACACCTCGACGCGCTTTAAACTTTTCCCAATTAAACAGCAAGAACGAAAGAGAACAAGCACCTTTGTTTTTATTGCTGTGTGTAGCTGCATTTTTTTTTATTTAATATTAATTTGAATAAAATGTAAATTCGTCCCCCGCACTTTATTCAAGCTCGAGCAGGTGTTTTCACAAAGAGGTTTAGATTTAAACCTAAACAAGGTTAGCTGCAGCAAGGGGCTACAATATTTCTGTTCTATGTTTTCCTAAAATTACAATTTTATGATTGGTTTAAAAAGGCTAATACGAACACCCTTTCCCCATTTTTATCACAGAATAATTCAGGAAATATATTTTATAGTTTCTATACTAAATGATATGTCAATCAGTATAGGCTACTGCATTTTTCATATAGTTTATTTATTTATTAGCTGAAGATAACTTGAAAACCACACATAAACCATATATTTTCGGATTCGTGTTTATTGTCTTCACGTTTCATCAGTAAAAACATTTCTAGCTCAGCTACAGCTATAGCCATGTGAGTTTCTGCAGGAGAGCGCCCTCTGACTTCGAGTATGAATTAAACATGCACGAGAGTGTCCAGCTCTCCTCATATTCATATCTCCTCATTTTGGATACGAATAAAACGTCACGTAATGTCTCTTCTAATTTAAATCTAGAAACCTCTATGTGAAAACACCTGCTCGAGCTGGAATAAAGTGCGGGGGACGAATTTACATTTTATTAATATTAATATATAAAAAAATGCAGCTAACTACGGAGCCCCTAAAGGGACAATGGCAAAAAAAAAAAAAAAAAGACTTTCGAGAAACTATTGCGTGAACACGAGACACTTTTTTGAGCGTTTCCTATGGAAGCCCGTTCCCGCCACCTTAAGAAAAAATATAATTCTGTAAGTCATAATAATGAGATACTTTCTCATAATTATGACTTAGTATCTCGTTATATTGAGAAACTTTCTCATAATAATGCGGCAATTTCTTTTAATAATGAGAAACTTTCTCATAATAATGACTTAGTTTCTCGTAATAATTACTTATTTTCTCTTAATAATGAGAAACTTTCTCGAAATAAAGACCTACTCCGTGATGCATGAGGGACGGCACGCTAGCGACATCTGCTGGTCAAAGCCATGCAGGAACACCGCAAACATCGCTTGTTCTGTAATCTAAAACTGTATAATCTATCATTAAATAACGATTTCAGGTAAATTATCTGCATGTAGTCTTTTGTTACTCTGCCAGACAATGAAGTTCATGGCTTCAGATATAGAGGAATATATTGCAATAAAAATCACACGCATTTTTATGAAGAAATGAAAGCCATTACACATATAAACTTAACGAATAGATGTTCATTTCGATGATTTGTTAGTTTTTTATTAGCTGTCACTTTCATGCATCACATGCATAAGCCCACAGTAGCCCAATCTCCTCTCGCTAGCACAAAGCATCATTGTTCGTTACCACGGCAACCGCTTCTCTTCAGCATCCCACACTGCTTCTTGCAGGACATGTGAACGTGAAAAATGCTTAATGTGGCTTAAAGTACAATGACTAATTCAGGATACAGTATTATTGATCATGCACACAGGCAAGCATAAGGGGAACCCAGAATTTGAACACAACACCCAAAGTTGCATGTTAAGCGTTTTCCTATAGAAAACGTTATAGAAAATGCTATGTTAAGCATTTTTCAGGTTAAGCGTTTGTCCTGCAAGAAGCGGTGTGGGATGCTGAAGACCAAGCGGTTGTCGTGGTAACGAACAATGATGCTTTGTGCTTTTGAAATGAGATGGCTTACTGTATGAAGCATATGATGCATGAAAGGGACAGCTAATAAAACTAATAGATCAATGAAATAGGCATCTATAAATAAGTTTATATGCATAATGGCTTTAATTTCTTCATAAAATGCCTGTATTTCTTAACTGAAATATTAGTCTGGAATGTTTGAAGCCGTAACTATTGGCAGAGTAACTTGCTGGTACGTGCTACAAATTAACAAGACTATATGCAGATAATTTATCTGAAATCGTTATTTAATGATAGATTATACATCTTTAGATTACAGAACAAGCGATGTTTGCGGTGTTCCTGCATGGCTTTGACCAGCAGATGTCACTAGCGTGCCGTCCCTCATGCATTGCGCATGCGCGGAGTAAGTCTTTATTTCGAGAAAGTTTTTCATTATTAAGAGAAAATCATTACAACTTGAGTACTTCTCAGTGACTTTTGTAATGTAATTGTTGGCGTAGTTTTATCACCTTTCATACCAAACAGACTTCATGATCAGAACAAAATGCATTTTATGGCTAAGTAATAGGAAATCATTTTATTGTTTTCATTTATTAGGGGCAGGTAATAACCTGCTTGAATATTATTTTTAATTTTAAACATATGCTGATAAAATTACATAATTTCTATAAGCTTTGTTAGTTGCAGACTAAGTATATTGTGTGTGTGTGTGTGTGTGTGTACAATACCTGTTTTTTTGTTGTTGTTTTTTTTTCAGTTAACCCTTGTCTAATTGACAGGTTTTATTTTTAATCATACCTTTTTGCTTAATATGCTTTATGATTATATTGTTATATATGATTATAAAACAGAAGGAAAGAAAGATAGAAAAAAGAAAAAGGAAGAAAGAAATACAACAGCTTGTCACTGGGACAGTACCCTTAAAAGCACATCTTTGTACCTTATTTACCCCAAAAAGTTTCATAGTTGTACATTACGGTACATATTGGTACTCTAATGTACTAATATGCACCTTTTTGAGTATAAGTTACAAAGATGTCCTTATAAGGGTACTATTGTTTACATATTTCAGATTGTATTTTGTGTGTGTTGTATGTACAGTACATGGCACACAGTAATGGATACTTGCACATTCACATACTTCTTTATTCTGTTCTGTTCTATTATACATTAGTCTGATTAGTCTATGTTAAAAGAAATATCTTATCATAGACAATGCTGTAAATAATCTTTACCTCTGAAGTCTCACTGAAACTGTCTGCCTCATTCACTCTCAACTGTGAATTAACTTCTGCCTCTGTCTATAGCAAATAAAGCAGTGTTTGAAACATCTACATACAGGGAATAGTGACATACAGAAGAAAATAACACATTAAGTACACTGCTGGACAATAACCAGTCATTTGTATCCTAAATTATTTTTTAACACTTTAGAATGATAAACACATTCACTATTAACTATGACTTTTTCCTCAAACTCTTCATTTACTGCTTATTAATAGCTTGTAAGGTAGTCGTTGTAGTTGTTAAGTTTAGGATTATGGGATGCAGAATATGGTCATGAAGAATACAGAATTAATATGTGCTTAAGTACTAATGAACAACCAATATGCAAGCTAATAATTACATACTGTAGTTAAAAATGATAGCTGAGAAGTTGTTCATCATACTAATGTTATTTTTTATTTTTCTATATTTGACTAATTATGTGTTTTTTATGATTGGTCCATTTATAATCCTACAAACGCGTGTGTATTATAGACGTTATACAATATAAAAACAGCCAGGTGTTAAAAGCCACTCTTCTCACCTGTCACTGTGTGTCGTCCTGATTCTGTCCTAACAAACCTAGGCTGACTGTTTCTTGTTCATTCTTGACAACACATAAAAACGTCAAATTAGTGCAATAATGACATAGCACCCCTAAATTAAGATCGGTCTGGATCAGATCAGTGATCAGTGAGATAAGTTACATGATTGAAATACCTCATGTATAATTGGCAGAGTTAAACATGTCACAATGCTGCAAACCCTGTAAAATCTCAGTTCAACATTATCTTTATTCTTATTTGAAGGGCTCTGATAACATACATACGTGTTAAAATAAAAGACGTTACAAAAGAGTTACGGAAAAATACACTGAAAATAAATAAGTGCATGTTTGTCCAGGCAGCTTTTTTTCTCCATATAATGAACATCAAAACTTGCTAATTATTCAACAAGAGCAATAGGCAGAGTCACTCAACATTGTGCAACACTATTCGGATACCACATGACAACTTACGCTGCTTGACTTCGTAAAAAAGGAGTGAAGAGTTTCTTGCCGCTTTGAACTCATCTCGACCTCTAATGAATGATGGATACAGCGCGGGACCGCGGGCGCGAGCCTGGGCATATCGTGACGTCACAAACTGAGTGACTGATTGCCATGGAAACGTAAACGTCATGTATAAATTATCCTGTCTCTTTGAATTTTAAATCATTCTGCATTTATATACATTGCTCCATTAAAACCTCAACATGTCGAGAACACAACTGTCCAATGAAACAGTGCGGGGGACGAATTTACTTTTTATAAAAAGTGGGGGGACACGTCCCCCGCGTAATCTACGCCCCTGGTACAGATGACAGTTTGTGTTCTTATTCCTTAGATTTCTTTTAAAATCCATTGAAATTTTGAAATATGAAAATGTCAGCATTTTTGTTTTGTTCAAACAATTGGTAATATTGTAGATTTTATTTTTGCAATTTTGTTACATAATTTTTGTTTTACTGTTATGTGTCTCTGTAATGTGGTTAAAATGTTTTATTTTTATTTGTTAATGATTAATGTTCCCATAATGTGCCTTGATACTTCAGTGGATTCTTTGTTCAAAATTGAAAGGGAAATTCTAATTTGCTTTTTATTTGCATATTTTTCATGTTGTGAATTCAGGGCTTGATGCTACATTTTGCACCAAATACATTTTAAATAACAAATTTAACATGTTAATAGGTTTACACAAAAAATGAAAATGTCTATAAAGATCAGTGAATACAGCCTACTTTTAATTATCTAAAAGTATCTTATTTTTGTTGTACAATGATATCGATGTAATGCCTTATTTCTGTCAATTTCTATTAACTCTAATGTAAGGCTTGCAATTAATATATTTGCATTTGTGAATTTAACTAAACTTGTATTTTATTTTTTGTTTGTTAACAACTGTTTATTGAGTTTTATTTTTTGGAACAGTAGTACAAAACAAAAAGTAACTGTACAAATTTAAAACCCACCCCTTGGTAGACTTAGAAAATAAATAAATAACATAAAATAAATAAATAATAATAATAAACACATTAATTAATATTAATAGCTAAACAAATAACAATAAAATATTTTTTTTTACAAAGATTTTAGAAAAGAAGACACAACATTAAAATCTGAATGCCATGAATTTACAGTTTTCACGTTAGATCCATGTATACGAGAAGTAAAGAGTTCCATTGAGATAATGTCCAAAAAATACACAGGTTCTTCTGTCCATTGTGTGAGGAGTCCAACGGCTGACTAGCAATTGTTTTTGCTGCTGTGAGAGCAGCTAACAGTAAAGAGCTTTGTTGGACAGACAAGGAGAAGTCCCAAAAGTCATTCATGAAAAAAATGGGGCGGAGTCAAACATATCTCAGTACCCAACAAATATGATAGGTCCTGAGTCCAAAAAGGTGAGAGAGAGGGGCACTCCCCAAAAAAATTCAAAAACGTGCCTAAAATTCCTTAGGAACAGAGATTACACTTAGGAGAAGACGACGGATTCATATAAAAACGTTTCATTGGAGTCTAGTAAACCCTATGCAGCTATTTCCAATGAATCATTCGGTGATTAGGGTTTTAGAAGACAATTTAAACATACCTCATTCCTGATTGGAAAATAAAACATGCACATCCTCATTAAGATCCTTAGCCCAAACAGTTGAAATAGATAAAGGTTTGTATGAATGCTCAAGAAGAAAGAGATAGATGACTGAAGCAGAGAAGGGAGATTCCTCAGAAGGAAGGATTAGTTTGCGCAAAGGCCGTAGGCCAAACTAATGCGCAAATACATAAAAAAGGAGGTACCTGGCAGATTATATTGAGTTTTAAGATTCTGGAAGGATTTTAATCCACTATCATCATAGATATCTCCCAGAGTGTTTACTTTATTATGAGTCCATTGCGGCCAATGAAATGGAGTACTGCCTGACAAAAGGTTATTATTGTGGAAAATAGGCGAATGTCTGTGCCATTTTGTAGCTAGTTGTGAACGTCTTTCAACATCCCTCCATGTGGAGAGTAGATGGGTTACAATGGGACCAAACCGAGATTTACACTGCCTAAGCGGAACTCCCGAAAAAACAAGATGCTTCAATTTACGGATAAACAATAGATTGCTCAACTGCTCTCCAAGACACAGAAGCGTCAGGATCAAACCAAACTGCTAAAGGGCGGAGGGAAAAGGCTTGAGCATACAGTCTAAAATTAGGGAAAGAAAGACCTCCATGTAATCTACATCGTTGTAAAGTAGTCAGTTTAATACGAGGACGTTTCCCATCCCATATATACCGTGAAACACATGCATCTAGTTTATTCCAAGAGGAATCATGGAAGAAAATAAATTATAATACGTGGGAGAACATTCATTTTAATCAACGATATACGGACCTGAAAAGAAGTAGGAAGACGAGACCAATTTTCCAAATCTGAGGATACTTTGGCTAGAATACCATTATGGTTTCTTGAGATGATTTCCTGCAGGGAAGGAAAAACATCTATCCCCAAGTACTTAAAGTTTTGAACCAATGGAATAGATATAGAAAGGGACATGGAATCAATTTTAGAATCGAGGGGAAGTAAACATGACTTACTCCAATTAATTTTAAAATCAGAGAGAGATCCAAAATGGTCAAATAAATTCAACACATGGGGAATATAATGTGACAGCTTCTCCAAAAACAATAAGACATCATCAGCAAACAAAGAAATATGATGACGAGTATTTCGTATATTTATGGGAGGAATAGTTTCAGATTGTCGGACCGCTTGAGCTAAGGGTTCTAAGGATAGGGCAAATAACAGAGGAGAAAGCGGGCAACCCTGATGAGTACCTCGATGTATAAAGAATGGGTTAGAGTGAACAGCACCTGTGAGAACAGCGGCTGCTGGATTGGCATACAGATCTTTTATCATATTTATGAAACTCCACCCCAGACCCAGATGCTGTAGAACCACCCATAGTCCATTCTAGCTGGTCGAAAGCTTTCATCTAGAGATAATACTGCGCAAGGGGAATTAAACTTGTATTTTCTTATGGAGGATGAAACCTATACAAACAATGTTGATGGCTGAACACGTGCATTTTCTTCAGACAGCAATTAAGTCTGAGATAAAATATGTTCATTTCTTTATCCAAACGCTATTATAAAATATGATGATTCTGAATTTTTAAAGGAGAAAAAAAATTGGATGAAAACGTTTGCTGGTGTGTGACGCTGCATCTTTGCCGCTAGGTGTAATGCAACAAAGAAAAATAGGAATATTTAACTTTCTTTAGCATTTTCGTATTAATTAATTAATTAATTCACTTCCACATTTAATAATAAATGTGTCTATGTATAATAAATGTATAATATATGGATTTGTCAAGTTATTCATTCATTTAGTATCAATATTTTTGGAGAAATAATTATTTTGCAGAATGAACGGAAGTTCCGATGACAGACCGGAAATGTGCACCAATGTTTTTATTCCTACCGCCCTAGTGCGGAGCTAGCTAGCATATTCATTCCTAATTTCCAGCAACATTCATGGTAAGATGCTTTAAATATTTACTTGATATACGTAAAATAGATACATTTGTTTAATTACATCATAATAGATTGAACGTGACTGTTAGCTCGTTGCATTAGCTTGTAGCAGAATTAGCACCATATCAAAGATAGTTTTTACATGAGTCTTTTGTTATAAATACATACGTACAAGTTGTCCATACAGTTGTCATGGGAAATAATACGCAGTTTCATAGTTTTTCTATTTTAGATTCGTCTGGTATGTTGTCCTCAAATGTAAAACGCAAGCGAACATGCTAAAGTATCTTGACAGTTTGCATGCATGCATGTTTATTTTGTTGTCATTTAATTCGTTATCCCAAATGGTATATTAAATATGTGTGAAATGAAGCAATTTACTAATGATATATTTTTAAAAGGCGAGTTAATTACTAAAATCTTCTTAAGGTCATACCAAATACTGCTTTTCATGTCTTTATTTAATTTAGTAAACCCTCAGATACCGTTTTTGCTGCTCTGAAGGGTTAAGTAAAGATGGATGCATTGGATCACATGTTAACAGACCCACTGGAGTCTGGAATGGACCAGGATGGACGTGTGATGGAAGAGTGCATGTTAGGAAACTGTAGAGTTCGGGTTCCTGAAGATTTGCTGGAGGACGTGAGTTATCATCCTTCTTATTTATTATTTTATAAAAACATGAGAGCAAAAACTAAACCATCCCTTTATTTTGTGTACATTTGTGTCTTTGCGTAAGAGCAGCCAGAGATATTCTTCTCAGTGATGAGTGAGAGCACATGGACAGATGTGCTCACAGATGCTCAGCGGACTCATCTACGTCAACTCCTGCCTCAGTTCTCCGATAATAACATCTCTGAACAGAACAGCATCATCAGCGATCTTTTCAACAACCAGAATTTCTTCTTCGGGAACCCCTTGCACATTGCCCAGAAGCTGTTCAGAGGTCACTGTCTTTTCCTATTATTTTCAACCCTTGTATTTTAAAATACAATTTTAAATACAGCTTCATGCAAATTGTTCATCTTTCCTTAGATGGTTACTTTAACCCAGAGGTGGTCAAGTACAGACAGCTTTGTGCCAAATCGCAGAAAAAAAGGCACATCTACTCCCTTCAACAGTACTACCACAAATTACTCAAGCAGATCCTGGTTTCTAGAAAGGTACAAAGAAATCACAGACCTCACAGAAAAGCTAATTTAGTTTCTGTTACATGGTCAATGTTTATCTTTCCATATTTACAGATTTTTTAATAAAAAAAAAGAAAAAAAAAAAAAGAGTAATACTTCTGTTCAGCAAGGATGCATTAAATTGATAAAAAATGAGTGTAAAGACATTTAATATGTTCCAAAACATTTCTATGAAAATTAAATACTATTTAAATGTGTTCCTTTAAATCTGTTCATCAAAGAATCCTGAAACAATGTGTCATGATATCCTCAAAAATATTAAGCATTTTTGAGCATAAAAAAACTTTTCAAAAACTTTTACCTGCCACACAAACTTTGGAAATAATTGACTAGTTGGTGCAACTCTATGTAATCTACTATTGAATGCATGCGGTTTCTCTTGTAATGCAGGAGTTGCTGGATTTGGCGGTCCGCAGTGGACCCGAGCTTGCGGTAAAACGGCGGTACCCTGCTCCCTCTCATAAGGAGATGCTGGAGCAGAGGGTGAGACGTCGAGTGGGTCACATACTGAAGGATGTGAAAACAGAGTGTGGGGACAGTAATGTGTCGTCTGATGAAGATGGTCAGTGTGATGCAGGGTCAAAACTTCTTTTTCAGCACCATTATTCTTTTTGTAATGATGATTGTTATGATGATTATGTGTTCATGTAAGCAGATACAGCTTCTTGGTTGCCTGTTCCTCAGTCGCCTTCCTCCCCAACTCCAACTGTCTCTCTCAGGGTGCTACCCAGCCTTTCTACTCAGGACATGAAAACCAGAGGTCAGTTAAAGCTATAGCTTTAATGCTATATGAATTTATAAGGAGCTAAATATGATTTTCCATGTAGACAAGCCTGAGCTCGGTGAGAAGGAGTTAAGAGTCATGTTGCACAGACACAGAGAGAAAAGAAAACGACAGCCAGTAAGTTGCCTAAAAGGGTCACTGTTTTATTACTTTATTATTTTGTATTCATTTTTCCACTTGATGTCCAGTTATAATGTTTTGTCATTGTTTTAGTTAGTTTTAATCCTGCTGCACCTTTAAGAAACTCTGTGATGTCACCAAGTCGGGAAGTCGTGGCCTAATGGTTAGAGAGTTGGACTCGATCCAAAGGTTGCGGGTTCGAGTCTCGGGCCGGCAGGGATTGTAGGTGGGGGGAGTGAATGTCCAGCGCTCTCTCCACCCTCAATACCACGACTGAGGTGCTCTTGAGCAAGGCACCGAACCCCCAACTGCTCCCCGGGCACCGCAGCATAAATGGCTGCCCACTGCTCCGGATGGGTTAAATGCAGAGCACGAATTCAGAGTATGGGTCACCATACTTGGCCGTATGTCACTTCACTTTCACTTTCTTTCACTTTCAAGTTTCAAAAGTGCAGAACAAGCCATTTTTGCATCTTATTTACAATAAACGGTCTTTTAACTGGGAAAATTTCAGTTCTTAATCGTACATCAAGCCCAATATTACATTGTTCACTAAGACATTCTTTTAAAATTAAAGAATGAAAAAAAGAATAAAATAACTAAATACATGAATAATAACTTGAAATAAATAAACAATAATTCTAACAGTACAGTACTGCAGTGAGAAGAAAATGCGATGATGTAACATAATAGGAACTAAATACAGGTACATCTAAAACATTTGAATATTGTGAAAAAGTTATTTTTTTTTGTAACCTATTTCAAAAAGTGAAACTGAACTGAAGCTGGAGTGCATCAAGAGTCACCATGCTCAGACGTCTTTAGAAAAAGGGCTCCCAAGCCACTTCTGAAACAGAAACAACTTCAGAAGCGTCTTACCTGGGCTAAGGAGAAAAAGAACTGGACTGTTGCTCAGTGGTCCAAAGTCCTCTTCAGATAAAAATAAATTTTGCATTTCATTTGGAAATCAAGGTCCCAGAGTCTGGAGGAAGAGTGGAGAGGCACAGAATCCAAGCTGCTTGAAGTCCAGTGTGAGGTTTCCGAAGTCTGTGATGATTTGGGGTGCCGTGACGTCTGCTGGTGTTGGTCCATTGTGTTTTATCAAGTCCAAAGTCAGTGCAGCCGTCTACCAGGAGATTTTGGAGCACTTTATGCTTCCATCTGCTGACGAGCTTTATGGAGATGCTGATTTGCTTTTCCAGCAGGACTTTAGCACACTGCCAAAACCTCTTCCAAGTGGTTTGCTGACCATGATATTACTGTGCTTGATTGGCCAGCCAACATGCCTGACCTTAAACCCATATGAAATCTATGGGATATTTTCAAGAGAAAGATGAGAAACAATTGATCAAAAAATCCAGACGAGCTGAAGACTCAATAGTGCCTCAGCAGCGCCACAGGCTGATCGCTTCCATGCCACACCTCACTGATGCTGGAATTTGTGCTAAAGGAGCCACAACCTAGTATTGAGTGCAGAAATGAACATACTTTAAAAAACTTTTAACTTTTCTGTTCTGCAAATCCTTTTTTTGATTGACCTCAGGAAATATTCTAATATTTTGAGATACTGGATTTTTGACTTTCATGAGCTGTAAGATCTATTCATCAAAATTAAAACAAAAAAACTTTTGAAATGTTTTACTTTACATGTGATGGATCTAAAATATTTGAAAGTTTTACTTTTTGAAATAAGTTCCAAGATAAAATGAACTTGAACTCACGATATTCTAATTTTTTGAGATGCACCTGTATTTACAAATTACACACACACAGGCTTCCATTTTTTGTGGGGACATTCCATAGGCATAATATTTTTTTTACTGTACACACTGTATTTTCTATCCTCTAACCCTACACTTAAAACTACTCCTCACAAAAACTGCAGGCATTTTTAGTTTTTCAAAAAACTTTCTGTGTGATTTATAATCCTGTTTCCTCATGGGGACCAAAAAATGTCCGTTTGGTTGTCATAACCTAGTGAATACCAGTACACACACGTTCACAGTATAAAAATATTACTTAATACATGAAAATATATAGCAGCCTTTTAAATTTTAAAATGGGGGTGCCTCCCATGAGGATGATTATGTTTGGGGGTCTGTGGCATCTAAAAGATTGAAAACATGGCACTAAAAGACAAGATAGAAATAAGTAGTGATGTCATTTTTAGGATCACCCTGACCTGATGACCTCTGACCTCCATTTTGGGGATATCATGTCACGAGTCAACATCGGCAAAAAAGGATCTGTTACAAGTGAGAATGATGCCTTCATATGCTTCTCTTAAATATCAGATGCATGAATTATCGCAGCAGGTGGAAATCTATGTGCTCAGTGTCTGTGCTTTTGACTTGTAGACGTATTTGACCTGGCTTTACCCAAGAAGAAGATAAAGGAGGAGAGGAGGAAGAAAAAGATGCGGCCTATAAAAATGGAATCTGAGGAAGTCTGCGATGTTCTGATGTCAGCAGCTTCCGTGAACTCGGGTCTTGCTGATGTCCCCACTGTTCCTCCACAAAGCGTTAAAGAAGAGTAGGTCTTTCTACTGTACATAAGATACTTTGTTCACAACCCTCAGCATCTCACACTCATCTGTTTCCTTTTGTACCAAAGGCCCATAGATGAGTCCCAGACGAGCCCTGACACAGTGGAAGAGATAGCTATGAGCTTTTTTCATTTGCTTGAGGACATCCTCAGACTGGAAAGTTTAGCAACATCCTCAGCGGTACATGTAGCACCTTTGTCTACATATATACTGTATTTGTCAATGGTTTAGACACATTTACCTATTCCATCACACTTTAGTTTGGGGACCAATTCTCACTATTAACTAACTATTAACTACAGCTTTTGCCTCAATAAACTCCTAATTTGCTGCTTATTAATAGTTGTTAAGGTATTTGTTAAGTTTAGACATGGGGTAGGATTAAGGGATCTAAAATATGGTCATGCAGATTAATTGAGAAGTGTTAATATGTGCTTTATAAGTACTAATAAACAGTCAATATGCATGTACAAGCTAGTAAGAATTGGATCTTAAAAGAAAGTGTTAACACTTATTCTTTATCATTACAATTTTACCCATTCTGTTGAATATTTAAGTCAGAATAATTAACACAAATGCAAGTATGGGTAATATGTAGTAGAAAAAAATATACAGATACATTACTATTTAAGTTTAATACATAGTAAGATTTCAGTGGTGAGAGTTTTTTTGGGGTGGTGGAAGGGGTAAAACAATATTCTTCTTTTCTGCAAAGGATTCATTGAAGTTGATCAAAAAATGACAAATCAGCTTTTTAGAATGATTTCTGAAGGATCATGTGACACTGAAAAATGGAGTAATGACTTCTGAAAAATAATCTTTGCCATCACAAGAATTCATTTTAAAATGCATTAAAATAAAAACATTTCATTTTAAATGATTTTTAATACAATAAATGCAGCCTTAATGAGCATAAGATACTTAAATCTTACCAACACCAAACTTTTTTAACTTTATGGGAATTATGCTGCAAAACAATAAAAAATTGCTATATATTACATTCATCATGATTTTTCTCTGCACATTCGTCTTCATGAGGTGAATCCTGGGATGCTTAAGCAGTTTTGAAGGACTTACCACATATTTTGGCCAGTTTTTGCCCTCTTTTCCTTTATTACCAATGTCCAACTCATCCATTTTAAAATCATTTTAAAGTTGTAAATAAATTAATACATAAGCATAATTAGAATTTCTAAACTAATTTCAGCATTTCCTTTAGACCAACATTTCTTGTAATCATGAGAAATATACATTTAGTGTCCAAACTTAAAATCTGAAATATCATGTTTGCAGAAATAGCTGAAGGGTGTTAAATTTTATTTCATTGACCTTTCTGCTCATCCTAAACATGAAATAATTATTGTGATCGTGCCTTTTACTGTTGCTCTCAGCTGGAGGAGAAGGTCCAACAGTGGCAGTCATCTCCAGCCAGCACTCTCAACCCCTGGTTCTCTATGGCCCCCTGCTGGTCCGAGTTGGTCGTTTCCGGTCTACAGTTTCTCGCTGGAGAGAGCAAAGGTATACCTGAATTTTTTTTTTTTTTATGAAAAATTCCAAAATTTCTAATGATGCATGTTGATATTTTGGCTTATGCTTGATGTCTCTGTTTCCTGTCAGCTGGTGTAATGACTCTGCCTACTAGCTTCGTACCTTTTGTGGAGTTCAAGGAGCTTTCCCAGCAATGGAAATGGATAGGTATGATGCTCTCCCCTATTTTCCGCATCTTGTATTTTGCTGTTTTACATAGGCTGTTTAAATGTATAAGGTTGCATAATACACCATTCAAAAGTTTGAGGTTGGTAATTTATTTAATTTTAAAAAATGCAATAAAAACTGTAACACTGAATTATTATAAGAATTTGAAATAACAGTTTTCTATTTTAATATATTTTAAAATCATTCCGAATTAAAATAATTCTGATATACTGTTTGGGTGCTCAAGAAAACTTTTTGATTATCATTGAAAACAATCTTGCTGCTTAATATTTTTTGTGGAAAGAGGTTTTTTTTCTTTTTTTCAGAATAATTTTGTGGACAAATATAAATTGAATGCTTTTACAAAAGTAATTTTCGAATCATTTTTCAATGAGAACGGCAGTGTACACAACTATTCTCTAAGACTTTTTTTTAAATGACTTTTAATAATCCAGAATTCATTAAATTAATCAGAAGTGACTAATGAATTCTTTCAGAATAAAGGTAATTTAAAAAAAGTCTTACTGAACAGTTGTGTACACTCCAGTTGTCTTTGAAAAAATGGTTAGAATATTACCTTTGTAATAGCAATCGATTTATATTTGACTACAAAACTCATTTTTAAACAGGTTTCTTTCAGATCAAGCAGTTTTTAGATCATGTGTAAATTCATACATTTCATACACTGGTTCATTCATGTATATCAAAACCACCAGTAGTGTGCATTTCTTTACATTGATATGTACAGGTCCAAGTCAGGAAACAGACAAAGATCTAAATGCCCTGTGCCAGTTATGGCTGGAGTCAAAGGATCATGTGATTGTCAAGGTAGTAAATGTCGTATATGCTTTTTCATGTTGATGTAATGCACACTGGCTGATTTCTGATCCTGTGTTTGTTTTACAGCAAGAGGGAGAGGAAACCGCAGAGCTAACTCCTCCAACACCCAGAGTGTGAGTTTGACAGGGGATTACAGTGTGTTTACCTAACCATAAGTGTCACACTCGAACAACAACTCCTTTGTCTTTTTAGTTGACTGTGACTGGTGCACACACGCATGGCATTTCATGCTGTTTTTTCCTGCTCTTTATTAGGTGGACTGACTATGTGGTGAGGCCTAGTACAGGAGAGGAAAGGCATGTTTTTCAAGAGCAGGTTAGTGCTTGTCTCACCTACACCAAAAAAAGGCATGCTGTCAAACGCATATTTCTTTACATTGTTGCACTGCTTGTGGCATGTAGTCTGTTATTATTCTTTCGATCACTGAAGTGTTTGTTTTTTAGGAGCAGCAGCGTTATGATCAGCCACATAAAGCCTTCACTTACCGAATGCACGGCTTTGAGTCTGTGGTGGGACCAGTCAAGGGAGTTTTTGACAAGGAGACATCACTCAACAAAGCACGAGAGCATTCTTTACTGCGCTCTGACAGACCGGCTTATGTCACCATACTATCTCTTGGTAACCACTGGGTCCTCTTTCTTTTTGCAGTTCTGTAAGGGATGTATTGTATTGACATGTTTTATTAAACCATGTCAATACAATACGTTATTTATTAAGATCTTTTTTTTTCTTCCCAATTTCTGGTGATAGTTCCTCCAAAATAATAACAGTTATCAGGGACAGTTCACCCAAAAAAGAATGACTCACTCCCATGTTGTTCCAAACCCAATTCTTTAATTTTTATGACAAGAATGGTCAGTAGAAAGAAGCTCAAATGGGTTTGGAATGACATGAGCCGTGTAAATACTGAAGGGATTCTCAGAAGGGAAAATCCAATTTGAATCAGTCTTGAATTGACGTTCAATAAAGAAAAATAAAAGTCATATGCATGTGTTTTCTTTTTGCATAAACAGTGCGAGATGCTGCTGCCAGGCTTCCTAACGGAGAAGGTACTAGAGCTGAGATTTGTGAGTTACTCAAGGACTCCCAGTTCTTAGCCCCCGATGTCACCAGCGCTCAGGTCAGACGTGTTTTATGCTGCCGTATTTACTGTTATAACACATTAGAAGGTGTAACACTTACACATTTTGTCTGTTTTTAGGTAAACACAGTGGTGAGCGGTGCCCTTGACCGCCTGCACTACGAGAAAGACCCTTGCGTGAAATACGACATCGGCCGCAAGCTGTGGATCTACCTCCACAGGGACCGAAGCCAGGAAGAGTTTGGTGAGCAACCCTGCTGTAACCAATGCATTTACATAAAATCAAAAAGGTTTCATTGCCACAGGCAGAATGTACAGTACGTGTGCTTGTTGTTACAATTCAATAATGAATTCCATTTATATTGCCCGACAAGTAGAACAGGTTTAGCATTCAGAGAATAGCAGTCTGTACCTGCTATTGTCAGACATGACAGGTTGATACCAAACCAATGTAATTTTTGTATTATTTATGTACTATTTTAATATTAATTAATAGCTTTATTTTTTATATTTTCAGTTTTCATTTTAATTTTAGCCTAAGTTTAAGTAATGTTGTCATTTTTATTAGTTATTGTTATTATATATATTTTTAATTTGTTAGTTATTATATATATTTTTTTAAATATATTTCTATGTTGCATTTGTTTATTTTTATTGCAGTTATAGTCATTGTAGCATTTCAACTTAAACTTAAAAATGTTGCCTTGCCAGCTAACTGAAAGTTAAAAATAGTAAATTTTTCATCAAATATTTAGATTTTTTTTTTTCAGATTAATTTCAATTATCAAGTTTTAGTTAATGATAACAACACTGCATCAAACAACTGGATGTTGGCCATTTCTCTGAGACAGCCCTGCACACCAGATGCTTCCAAAATTTCTCCTGATTCTTGAATAACTATGCAAATGAAGGTTAAAAGGAAGAAGGTGCCTAAATTATCTAGTTACATGATGGATTTAATGTTAAACAGATCCAGATACTAAACATGAATATCTCTTGAATCAGAGCGAATACACCAGGCCCAGGCTGCAGCTGCCAAAGCCAAGAAAGCTCTGCAGCAGAAGCTCAAACCAGCACCCAAACCTGTAAGTTCTTCCACACTCATCCATGCCATTGTCTTTTCACACTAATTTGAAATGTAAAGTGTCACTACTGGTCCATGCTGATTTGCATCAGCTGTTGCACATGTTTATGTTTGTGTGTAATGTAGAAGGCAGGTGGTAAGGAGCCAGGAAGTAAAAACGGTGCTGCAGAGGCTGGTCAGAACTCAGGGAGTGAAGGAGTAGCCATCGCAGCTGCCAGTTTGTCTCAACCTCCCTCCACCCCCACACCAAGCACACCTGGAACCCCTAAATCACCCCTCCCTCCCACTGCAGCTACTCCAACCAAAGTAGGCACCCCAGAACCCATCAAAACCAATTCCAGGTCAGTGGCTGATAAACAACTAAAAAAGAAATTCCCTTAGGAGCGAACCTGGCAAATCCAATTCCTTTATAGTTAGCTCAACCAAAAATGGAAGTCTTGTCATAATTTTTTCACCTTCACAGTTTGTCTTTTTCAAAACCCATATGACTGACTGACGTCTGTGGAACACTGAGGAAATTCAAAATTAGAAAATGTTTATGCTACTGAAATTCTTAGTGTTTCCTTTTCTGTTCAAGTCGTGCAGGTTTTAAAAACAACATGAGGGTGAGGTGATGACACAATTTCCATTTTTGGTTGAACTATTTCTACAATGACAAATTCAGCTGTACTGTTACTCACCTGCTCCATTCTTTATTATTTGACTTTAATTATCATAATTTAATTTCTCTTTTTTTTACCCACAGTGTCCTGTTGGTGTCTCCTCCTTCCATGCCTCAGTTAGGAACGTTGCTATCTGCCAGTCAGCCTGGCACACAGGTTTCCCAGCAGGCCTCTCCGAAGCCTGCAACTCGGGTAGTGGCACACTCTGCTGCCACTGGTTCTCTACCTCAGGTGCGAGTGGTCACTGCACAGCCCGGTCTTCAGACATCCTCTGCAGGCCAGGCGGCCACATTAGTGCATCAGAGCCCTCACCACATCAGGGTGCCGGTCACTGTGGCCCATGGAAAGAACATCACGCAGGTGCACTACAGCATCTCAGATTACAATAGCGTTTGTGGATTCAGTGTCGTGTAAACAGGTGACGTGTCCAATTCTATCCTGTCAAGTACCTGTATTAGATTCTTGTTTGTCTATCTTTGAGCAGGCGGTGGTGACTCTACCACTAAGAGCCCAGTCTGCAGGAAGTCCCATTCAGGTGCAGGCTCCACGGGGTCAGGCCAGTCTTACTGTTTCAGGTCTTGCCTCTGCGGTCACCGTAACCAAACCTCAGAAAAGCTCCCCTGCCAACCCGGCACACAACCCAGCATCACCTGCAGTATTGCAGGGTGTCAGCAGCCAGAATATTATCAAGCAGGTACAAACTGCATTAGACTCTATTTACACCAGGAATAAACAGTGGATGCACGATATAAGGGAACCATACTGTTATTGGACAATATTAGATATCAGATGTCGGATATCTACATCAGACATGCCTGTTTTTGCATTTAGATTACCTTTGCTGTCTTCTTACACTTACTTAACCCTCCTATTGCATAAAAAAAACTGTATACACTTTTCGCGTTTCCAGATCAGTTTTGACCTGGTAAAATATGAGCTTACAAAGCCTAAAAAGTCACTTAATATTTAAGTTAACTTAATATTTTTAAACTAAAACCATATTGTATCTGATCAGTAACTCCTCATTAATTACTGAATGTGCAGAAAATTAAAAAAGTTTTAAATGTTACCATGTTTTGCCATTTTTGCCCTTTATATTAATTAAAAGTAAAAAAACAAATCTTTGAAATGTTGTTTTTCAAGAACTACAGTAAAACCACTGTGATGTGAGAGAATCTTTTTTCAGTATTCGTAAGAAATTTTATTTCAATATATTATTCTATGACATTTATAAGAACGTATAAACTGATAATCGCCAGTATTAACTTCTTTGGAATTAATGGAATTTAAATCAGTCATTAAAAGCACTAATAACTTAAATTGAATTAAATACCAATTTTTCATACTGTACATTATAGTGCTGGTGCCTAAATTCACTTGTAGCATTTAAAATAGTTTTTAGTATCAAAATATTTTAAAATCAGCCATTTACATTTAACATTTGAAAAATTAAGGAATTTAGTTTAAGGCTTACGTATTAGGTTAAAAAACAACAACAACATAGGTTTGCATATCCAAAATCAAAATTGGGTTTAGGTGCAGGACAAAATAAATGAAGAAATTGGGACTATGTCTGATAAAGACCTCACTTGTCGAAACATTGCACTGTTTTGTTAATAAACTTTCTGGAACTGTAATTTCAGTTTGCATACATATCTACTAGTAACAATTTTGTACCCATATTAATATTAAATGGCTCTTATTTTATTATAGAAAAATCTTGGTAATTGAATGCATTTTCCCTGAATGTGTGTGTGTGTATATATATATATATATATATACACATACACATACACATACACATACACACACACACATACATACATACATACATACATGCATATATATACATGACCTATATATACATATAGACTTCTCTTTATTGGCCAGAATGTATCTGTGCATCTCTAATTAAAACATTGTATGATAAACAGAGGATATTATCCATTCTATTTCCATGTCAAAGCTCTCTCACTTTTGTTTCAACCAGGTTGCAATCACTGGTCAGTTAGGTGTAAAGACCCAGAGTGGGGCAGGGATCCCTCTCACTGCCACTAACCTCCGAATTCAGGGGAAGGATGTGCTCCGCTTGCCCCCATCCTCAATTACAACCGACGCCAAAGGTCAGACAGTACTTCGCATCACCCCGGACATGATGGCCACCCTCACTAAATCTCCAGTGGCCACTGTCAAACTCACTCCAGACATGCTGAGCAACGCAACAAGCTCAGGCAGCAAGAGCATCTCTGCTACACTACATGTGTCTCCATCACAGCCCTCACCTCCTGCCTCGAGCATCGCTGCATCCGCGACAACTGAGAACCTGACTGCCAAAGCCCCGGCCACCCTAGTGAAGGTTCACCCGGAGCTAAAAGCCGCACGTGACACCGCCATCCGCCTCATGCCCGCCTTGGCCGTCACTATGGCTGACCCCAAGACCCGCACATTCTCCACTGTCACTTCGTCTGACTCTAAAGCAGGCACCACTATTCGAATAGTGCCAAACCTTGGTGTGATCCCTCAGAAAACGGGTCAGACTGTCTCAATCAGCTCAACCACCACAAGTACAAAGCCTGTCACGGTATCATCAGGGGCGGCCACTGTGACCATAGCCACCAGTGGAGTGGGAGGGGCTAAAGGCATGATGCTGGGCCCTGCAGGCACACTGGGCACTGCTGCGGCGACGGTCCGACAGGTGCCGGTCAGTGCTACTGTAGTAGCCACACAAGCTGTAAGTTTATCTTTTAGTATATGATTCATTAACACCTTTCAAAATTAGGTTGTTTGAAAAGCACCTTTTTATTAGAAAACTAAAACTACTCTACTGTTCAAAAGGTTGGGGTTGGTGAGATTTTTAATGTTTTTAAAACAAGTATCTTATGCTCACCAAGGCTGCATTTGTTTGATTTTAAATACAGTAAAAACATTCACAATGATATTATGAATTACTATTAGAATTTCAAAGAACTGTTTTCTATTTTAATATACTTTTAAAATGTAATTTCTGTGATGGCAAAGCTTAATTTCAGTGTCTGTTTTCATAGAATGCAGTGTGTTTGAAAAGTCTGAAACCACTAGTAAAAAGTATATATGACATTTTTTAAATTTTTGTTCACTTAAAACAAAATTAGAATTAAACAGTATTTTTTTTTATTTCGAATGATATTATGAGCATTTTTATTGTTTAATCGTTTAGATATTTAATTAAAAATAAACTAAATCTGTACATCATTTTCTTGAGTCTCTTATGCTCACCAAGATTGCATTTAGTTCAGAAATACACTTAAAAACAGTAACATTCTGAAATATAATTTTAATTTACAATAACTCTTATTTTAATCTATTATAAAATGTAATTTTAATTTGTGATAGAAAAGTTGAATTTGCAGCAGCCATCACTGCAGTCTTCAGTCACGTTCCTTCAGAAATTATTCTAATATGCTGATTTCTGCTCAAAAATATTTTTGATAATCAGTGTCAAGATTCTTTCAAAATAACATCATTTATGTTGATACATTTGTAATTTAGCTTTCCTGTAGCTCAAATAGTAGAGCATGGCGCTAGCAACGCCAAGGTCATGGGTTCAATTCCCAGGGAAAGCAAGAGCTGATAAAATGTAAAAACTGTAACTTGAATGCAATGTAAGTCGCTTTGGATAAAAGCGTCTGCTAAATGCATAAATGTAAATGTAAATTTACTTGAATTCACTTATTCTAAAAGGCAGCATTGTATGCATCCTTTGTTGAGAATATAATCTCATAACAAGCTTACTTAAAAATTCTAAATATGTTTATTATAAATATACTTAATTCATTTAATCCTGAATAGTATTAATATAAAACTACTAAATCTAATAAAAAGTCACAAATACATACTGCTTATTATGGTAGCGCATTTTGGTAGCAAAATGCTAAAGTGATATTTGCTACTGTTTTTGTTTTTGTTGTTGCCTATAGTGTTGCAAGTCTGGGGTTTAATTTCAGTTAGGATGCTGCCTATCATTGTAGACTTTGCATAACTGCCTGTTACAATGATGACTGAAATTCTAATCTTTGTTATTTTCAGGGAAAACTTCCCACAAGGATCACAGTGCCTCTGTCTGTCCTCAGCCAACCATTGAAAAATAAGAGTGTGGTCACTACTCCCATACTTAAAGGGAACATAAGCACCAAGTGAGCATTCCATTTCATCATGTAATAGTAAACAAAC
Source organism: Barbus barbus (assembly GCF_936440315.1). Lineage (NCBI taxonomy): Eukaryota > Metazoa > Chordata > Actinopteri > Cypriniformes > Cyprinidae > Barbus > Barbus barbus. The sequence continues at coordinate 12,290,105 of NC_136721.1, forward strand.
TGCAATCTTAAATTGCAGGCTTTTTTATTTGTTCCTTATCAGCTGAAATGGCAAATATGTCTTTTGTTTTTAGTATCAGCAATCTGGGGAGGAACATTATTCTAACTACCATGCCGGCAGGCACCAAGTTGATTGCTGGGAACAAGCCTGTCAGCTTTGTGACTGCTCAACAGCTGCAGCAGCTACAGCAGCAGGGACAGGCCACACAGGTTGACTCATCAGACTTTACCAACTCACTTCTAAACAAACTAAAACTTGTCTTACAAGCCAAACCATACATGCGAGTTAACAGAATATGTTTCTCTGCCCCAGGTTCGAATCCAGACGGTATCGGCTCAACAGCTACAGCGCACAGCCGCCAGCTCTCCGAAATCCACAGTGTCGACGGTGGTGGTATCTACTGCACCCTCGCCAAAGACAAACCCAGACCCTCAATGAGAAGTCCAGTAGTTAAAAGGCCAAAGCTCTAGCCATTTCTCTTCAGACTAAGATAAAACTTCATAATAAATATCCATAGTCCTCAAAACAAAAAGTCTTAGAATCTGACTCTGCTTTGCCCATATGCAAGCTTCATAGGAAAAGCAGTGTCAGATTCTAAGTGCTGGTCTTGTCCTGATGTAGCATTTCTGTAACTTTGTTCCCAGCTTTTCAGTTATGTTGAAAAAGGAAGTTAGATTTGGATGCTGATATATTGTAAAGGAAGTAAGATATCAATCTATGATCTTAGTTAAAGCGAATGGCCTTTCTGTTGACATGTACACAGAGGCAAGTTATTATTTGTGCTCTTTATGTCATATGTTCTTCTAAAGAAATGTAATTTAACAAGTACTGTTTATATTCAGTAGCCAGTTTGTGTTATGATAAATAAATGATTGTGCTAAAGAAATCAAATCAAAACAACTGTTACGTTAACTCATCCAAACCGAATCTAGGGCTTAACCCTGCATTTAAATTATGTATATGTAAAAAAAAAAATTTGCCTGTTTTGGGCCACTTCATTTACATGGTGTGGTCAGTAACATGAATCAAACTGACAAACAATTACATGCTTGTATATTTATTTACATTTCATTATAAAACATTTGAATGCATTTTTATGCAACCATTACAGGTATTTTGGAGTGAATATCATTCAGACAAGTTTTAAATCCTGAAAGAATATCATGATTTGTTCTTTACTTTGAGTTTGGCAAATCTCAGGGTCTTTTCAGGTGCCTCTGACACCTGTGACAACCACATTATTTACAAGTTCCATTTGGATGTGATATTTTCAGCATGAACACTTTTAATAAATCTTTTGCAGTGAAATGATGCAAACAAACGATATGATACCGATAGACAGCTTGCTAGAAGAGAAAAGGGCAAAAGGTTTTGCATTGTGCATGGCAGTCATCACAGGCTCTCACTACTCTTCATCTGATTCCTGGAGCAAAGCCTTCTTGGAGCTAGAATCCGAGACGGTGCACTTTCTGAGGCCCATCTCCATGTCACCGAGCTGCCTTCTTTCGCACCATTTTGAAGACCTGGAAAGATCATGGCCACAATGTAAGCAAAATGAAAAAGTGAAAACTTTTTGATTCGTCCAAAATGGTGTCCACCCACCAAAAAACTGCACAGTAGCAGATGCCCACAACCAACAGAGCCACAGCGTAATGCCAGCAGAAGCACATGGTGATGAACATGATGTTATCATGTCTGTCCAGATCCCACTCTTCTCCATTTAGAGGATACAGCACAAACCCGATCTGAAACAGCAACATGTCTCCATATTGCAATGACTTATTTTTCATTTTAAACCAGATTTTTCTACACCTGATGTTATCTTTACCTGATAAAACCATGTGCCTTGTAGGATGGCCAAACTGCACCTCAGAAGTTCCAGCACTGTGTTATCTCGCTTAAACACCTCCATCACTGTGCTGGCGGCTCCACCAAACACCGCAAACAGAAGCAGAGAGTGAATGTGCTGGTCCAGAGGAGGACGGTTGTGGACATGGAAATAGAAAAGGAACCCTGGAAGGGAGAAGCAATGAAATTTCAGGAAGCTCAATGGTTGGATATCGCTGCATATTCACTTCATTAATGGCTCATTTTGCTTGATACCTTCCACAAAGAGAGCCAAAGAAAGGGAGAAACGGTCAAGACCAACTGGCACGTGGCGAGAAGACATGCTGAGAACATCTGCAATGCCAGAGATACCGAAGAACAAGTACATGGTGCTGTGCTGCCAGTTCATCAGCTTCACCCAGCCGTCCTGATACAGATGTGCATGAGGGCCATCAGGAACAAACTGCTCTGCCATGATTCCTGGAGACAGTTTTCAGTGTAAATTTAACTTATTTTTAAAGAAGCAGATTAAAATGATTTAGTAATAATATTTGAAACAGGGGAAATGTATGACAGAATTTCCAAGCTGCTCTTTTCTGTACAATGTAAGTAAATGGTGACCTCAACCATCCAGGTGTAAAGTCCACACACTTGGCCCAAAGAAGGCATCCAGTGGTAGATGAAGGTTTCCTGCATGTTCGGTCTTTTCAGCGCACAAAGTTATTAAGTTTAGGATAAATTCTAATCTGACTCTATTTTATTATGACCTCGAATTAAGGTTGAAATGCAAATTGGTTTGTTTCTAATTATTATTCTTCTGACATTTGATTAGTTAATTCTTTACTTTATTACTCGTTCATTAGGAATCTATGTCGCTCAGGGTGTATCATGCCAGCCGATTTACATGTACCCCACGATCACAAACCCTCCAGTCTGATCATTAGTCAGAGGTTATGACTAACTATTTAATAGACCACTTCATGCTTGTCATTTTTAAATAGTGGTTCTGTTCAGCCCCCTACAGTCACCTACGTAACAACTTAGTTAAAGCTCAAACAATAATCAGAGGTTATGATACTTCAAAAGTGTTTCTATCTAGCCCCCTATAGTTAAAGTGTTTCTATCTAGCCCCCTATTGTTGATCTAACTACATAACAACTTAACTAAAGTCAAGCAGTTAGTCAGAAATCTAGAAACTCACCTGATGTGCCCCATGCTCTAGCTAACCTGAGATCTAGTCTGTACTAACCCTGGACGCATGTTTGCGGTAACATACGCCTTCACTTAATATACTTGAGAAAATAATTTCAGAGTAAGTCAGAATAAAATCAAATGTATTATATTCATTGTCAGTCTGGTAAATATGTATTATGCCAATTATACAGCCAATTTAAAATATCAAATCAATACAAAACATCAAAATCTTAAAGATGAATCTAAGAGTAATCATACCTGACTTGAGAAAAATACATTTGTATGAACATGCACAAATATATTTTTGAGAAAATACACAGTATGAAATGTGCGAACACACTTCATCCTATCGGCTCATTCTGGCTACAGAAGGCCCTGATCTTCTTGCAAGATTTCCTTAAATTAGAAACATCCCTCGAAATGGAGACAGGAACTGGCATTTGGAATTTGCATTGATCAAGCAGAGTTATCACCTTTTCATTTGCATGAAAGGCACTAGGAACTTACCCGCCCTCTACAGTGTGCAAAATATCTCTAAACTCTTAAGATCTGAATTACCTTTTAGTTTACTGCCTGTAAGAATGTTTCACAAATTTGTGATATTTCTGGTGCATTTTTTTGTCTTGACATATTCTGGTCCCCGTCCACTTTCCAGTGAAAAGAGCAGCTTGGGCATTCTGCTAAATGTCTATTTTGGTGCTGCACCAAAAATAAACAAATAAAATAATAATAATTTAATTTATTAACTATCCACTAGATATATATTCACATATGCTCATTTTATTAGTACAGTGATTATTTTATCTCATGTCATCCTCATTCTTTTACTATTATATAGGAAACCGCAGGGTAAAGAATTGTGTATGTATATTTACAGCTCACCAACAAATGCAAAAAAGATCTTCAGAGATCCTTCGGTTAAATCTATGCGGTTGAGTACAGTGTGCATTTTTCTGTCTCTGTCCCCATGTTTCCTCTCTTTTTTCCTCTGTATCTGTCGGAACGGGTACTTTATTGACCACAACAGGCCAAACAGCAGGAAGAATGTTCCAGGTAATGCATGTCCCTTGAAGTTGGCCATTCTGCCCCGGGGGAAAAAAAAATGTATAATGTATAAAATGCCAAAAATGTAAATATTGCAATGTCAACTACAACAAAATACATAAAAATAGCCTCCAGTGACTGGAATGTTGTTTAAAGCTGGCTTTCATAAGACCTGGACATCAATCATTGTGTCATGCAAACCAAAGTTCAGTATGATAAGCCTTTATTAATTAAAGCTATTACAACAGGCAGTCCTCTGATAATCATTATCAGAGGATGTCACTGATAGGAATGTATGGTACTTGTATCAGAGAAAATATGATCTGGGGCCGGCTGCATAAAACGCTTAGTCTTAAAAAGTTAGTCATCTCATTTTTTTATTTAAGACAGTTATAAAAACGGAGAATGGTCTAATTTGAATCCAAAAAGTAAGTCTGGTTATGGGCTAGCTACTGGTTGGTGAAACTAGTTATTAAGACAGAGTCTTAACATAGCTGCTGTGTTTATGCAACTGGCCCCTGGTTACATTTTGGGATCCATATCAGCTATAAATAATTCACAAAGCTCTTTCTAATAAAGATCACACACAGTTAAATTCATATAATCCACTTTTATTCTTGCTGCACCCCTGACGCACCAGACACACCAAACCTTTCAATCTGAAGCATCTAGTTCTCCTTGTTGCTGTCACCTTTGGCTTGACGGTTCAAGTCATCTTTTGTCAGTCAGGATGGAAATCAAGTTTTTCCCGGTTGGTAAGATAGCACTTTTATTTACTCGCGCGCGTGTGGGAGAGTTTATTGTCTTGCAAATGAATCAAGTCGACTATTGTCTCAGCGCTGTAATTTAGCAGAATCCTCCAAGGAGCCCATTAACCATAACTACAGTATCGGATCAAATATAACTACAATAGCTATTGTTACTGAAATTAAACTTGGGGTAGCCACATTCATTAAAAAAAAAAAAATTAAAGCCAGCCTATGAATGACAGATCTTTGAATATCTCTTGTTTGTTTAAAAGAGACGTGATTTATGAACATTTTACAGTACACAGTAATTTTACATTTTACAGTAATTTAGTATTACCACAGTAAAACTGTGGTAATACTAAATGTAATTAATGTACAGATTTAATCACACACGTTAAGTGATTATTCGAGCTCGAGACTGTGCAGTATTAGTATTCATATGGTCCATAAAATAAATCAATAATCTCTGGTACGAATTTCCATAATTTCATTGTATAGGCTACCAAAAGATGACCATATGGAGTGAAGGTGTAATCTTGTTTGTTTACTCTACCTTAACTCTGGCCTGTGTTGTCACGGTGGGGGCGCCCAGTGCTCCTGTGCCGTTCTTGTGATGACAATATCTGTCCTCAAAAAGCGCACCTGCTCACCTGCCTTACGTTATAAAATATAACCCCGCCCCTCTTGTGCTTGACTGACAGAACGAGCAACTTAGAAAAGATGACCCCGCCCAGCTGCTCCTGGGTTAGTGACAACTTTTCAATGTTTTTCTATACACAGCTGCTTTATGTTAACATGTACTTTTTGTGTTTGTTTTCATAGCCTATTGTTATACAGGTAGCATGGTAAAATATATAGCCTAAATCTTCAAAAGATAGTTAACACAAAAAATGGTTAAAAAAACTGTTTAGAGGTATTGATGAATTTGTACAAGGGTAATGGATGTTAATATATAAACCATTCACGGAAGCTGATACACAAGGACATACAACAAACAAACCTTAAGCAGAATGAACTGTATGGATGAATGGAGATTAACAAATATTTTAAAACTAGTGCCACCTTGAGGAAAAATAATATATTAGTGAAGGCTAAATTATTATCTAAACGATGACCTGGGTGAATGAAAATTCCAAAACACAAAGAAACCTGTTCTTGTAGCCTAAAACATATTGGGACATGTAAAGAGTATTCACATTTATTGACATTTAAGTAACATTTATGAAATCAACGAAACATTTGGCTTAAAGGGATAGTTCACCCAAAAATGAAATTTCTATCATTAATTACTCACCTTCATGTCGTTCCAAACCAGTAAGACCTTCGTTCATCTTCGGAACACAAATTAAGATATTTTTGATGAAATCCGAGAGCTTCTGACCCTGCATAGAGAGCAATGCAACTGAAATGTTCCCAGACCCAGAAATGTAGTAAGGACATAAATTAAAATAGTCCATATAACATCAAAAAAAAAATTTTTTATTTTGTACACAAAAAGCATTATTCATAAAAGCTTCGTAGCTACAGTTGAACCACTGATGTCACATGGGTTATTTTAACAATGTTATTACTGCATTTCTGGGTCTGCGACATTTGAGTTACATTGATCTATATATTTGATAGATGAATGAAGGTCTTAGGGGTTTGGAACAACATGATGGTGAGTAATTAGCCTAATGCCAGAATTGTAATTTTTGGGTGAACTATCCCTTTAAGGTCTTGGGGATATCTTGAAAATAATACAATAAACCTTGTAGCCTATAAATAGCATCTACAAAATTGTACAGAATATCTTTTTGTCTCTGAAAGGATTTTCTGAGGTTGGTATCACCAGGGGGTCCTCTTTTGCATGGGTCTCACAGTAAGACATCAGCTCAGCTGCTGCTTTAGATACCTGTGCAAAGAGATACATCCCATAAATGTGCCATTCTGTGTATTTGCTTTTCCTCTTGAATAATTTTAAATAATTTTGTAATTGAGTGTTAATGAATAAATCTAACATAAATTATTTAGCATAAAAATGCATCTTACCAGCATCCTGTCAATATTAACCTCCAGTTTCAGTTGTTCCACTGTTTTTCGCGCATCTGCAATCTTGGCCATGTTATTAGACATTCTGCTCTCTTGTAGACAGCAAATTAACCCTGCAGGAATACAGCAAAACAAATCCCAGGAGAGTCTTGCTAAATGCATCTGGTAGATTCGATTCAATTCAATTCAAGTTTATTTGTATAGCACTTTTCACAATGCAAATCGTTGCAAAGCAGCTTTACAGAAAATTAAAGTTTCTACATTAATAGCTTATCAGTGGTGACTATCTCAAGTTGATGACTATGGCAGAAATGTATGGTAAAAATCAAGCAGTTAGTTAATGTGATGTAATCAAACAGACTGTGAACACAATTAACAGCAATGATTATATGTTGTGATCAAACTTATAGCAAAATTTGGTAGTTGTGTATGTTGTCTGAGGGTTGGCATCATCTGAGGTCTTCTGGGGGTTGGCTTAGATAACAACTCACCTCTAGTTCTACAGATGTCTGATGTTTTAGTTCCCTAAGAAGGCAATGCTATTGGCTCCTCTAGGCTATTAAAGACATCTCTGTTGCAGAGTTGCAGTAATTGTTTTGCTGGGTCTCAGCTGGTTGTGCTTTGGGTGAGGCTCAGTGGGAGAGGTGAAACAGAGGAGTGCAGAAATCCTCTAGAGACCACAAATAATCTGCTCACTTATTAATATGAAGTCATATAATATGCTTCACACATTAAAGTGACTATTTCACAAAATTCACACAGTTTACTTTTAGCTCAAAAGTTGAACAATATGTTGTCTGAGAGGTTCTATTGAAATGAACGGTTTATGCATTTTTAGAAAAGTTTTGAGGGCACTTAATTTTTTTTCTTCATAAATTTAGCACACGGAAACTTTGTTACTAGGAACATATTTCCATATGGAAATCAAATCACCACCAAAATTCGAATTATGCAGTTGCAAAGCAATGCAATATAATCTGGCATAACTCTTTGTGGTATTATATTAGTTACTGCATAGTACATTATATTACAAAACAAAATAATAGAGCGTGCTGCTTAAATATCTTAATGACTTACCACAGTTGATCCAGATTTATCTGTGATGCTGGCAGAAGAAACGTCTTGTTATCCTAGATTGTTTGTTGTACACATTACGACCTGCAGGACAAAATGAAGAGATAGTAAGTAGTGGAGGGATGGAAAAGGCTGCCACCTCTCATAATTAGCTTTTATTCCTCCCCCATATTGGGCTGAAGAGGCAAGTCACAGGCATCATGGGGTGTGACCTTCAGCTGAATATCTCAGTCATGCATAATAGCGTATGAGTGATACCTGCCATCACAATAAGCTGCACTGAGCTATTATGTTGAGTAAAAAAATGCCGTTTCAACAGACAGATAAAACATTCATAGATTATTGAACAGAAGAAGATCAAATAATTAATGCAAGATGGTTTCAGTAAAAGAGAATAATTTTAATTCTTTGTAGAGTATATAAAAGCCTGGAGTCTGGGCTAAAGTTGCCAAATTATAAATTTCATGCCCTCCTCCAACAAACATTTGCAACCTGTCAAGACAGAAAGCTATTAATTCTGCATGTGATTACTTGCACTATTGTTTCTTTTTATTTTTTTTTATTTTTTTTACTTTTATTTTTTGTAAAAATATATATATATATATATTTTCACACTAGATTAACATGTCCCTCTTGATACGATTCCCACCCAGGAGAGAAACTGATGCTGGTTAAGTGTTTCAGTTCTCAACATTAATACCTGAGGAAGGATTGCCTGTTCAGCTCACTGCAGGTGGCTCAAAGCTCTTCTCCAGGGCTTTAATGTCAACTGGCTCATTAGCAGCTTTTCTCAGACATGATTTATTGATCTCCATGTTAGTGCAGATGTGAAAAATGTAGCTAAATCCAGCTCTGAATTAGGTACTGAAAATTTACTACAACAATCGTCTTTGGTATTTAAATATTTAATCATGGCACTGGTGGATCACTTAGAGAGTGAGGGCGGGTAAAGCAAAGCAAAGAAAAGAGGTGACACTTTTGCGTAGTCATTTCCTGATCCTCTTTGGCTCAGTGTAAATATTGTAAAGCGACAGGACTTAGTATTTTTGGATAAGCATTTAAGAAGTCGCCTCTGCTGGTTGTAGTAAAATGTTTGCACACGTTATTTCTGAGTAAGGTGCATTTCAAAAATCTAAATATCCTTAAAACATCAATTTACTTGGGAAGAAAAACAGCAAATCTGTCATTTTCAGAGAACAAATATATTTTTTATTTAACATATTTATATTTATAATTTTAATTTCTTACTCCACTGGATTTTTTTCTCCTAAGGTTGTTTTACACATAAACCTCACAATTTTTTTTTATTTATGGTTAAAACAAGAAAAAGAAAAATGACTTAAGGACATGAAGTAGGGAAACATAATTTCTAAACATAAGTCCTAATATTAGCTTACACTATTTACATTTTTAAAGCATGTATATTTTGCTTTTAGATGCTTTTACTGAAGAAGAAAAATTATAAAAATACTGACTGAAAAGTAAAAAATTCTGTTGTGGTGACACTCACAATAGCATATATTCTAATGTACACTTAATTATGTATATATTTTTTCTTGTTTATAATTTTTAATGTGCATCAGTTTTAGGAAAACTGTTATTGTTTGTTTAATGTGAACTTTCCATACAAAGGTGAAGCGACCATAAAGAAAGAGAGAGAATAATCCATGAAAGTTCTAAGACAGACACTCTGAAAGTTGAAAGTTGTATGTAGCAGTTGCAAATATCTGTCTTTCATGAACGATTAGATGCATGGATTATTTCTTTTTGAACTGTTGGAAATGTTTTGTTTTGTTAACTCATTTTACTAAAAGGTTATAGGTTTCAAAACTTGACTGCATCTTGTAAATGCTTTCAAAACCCTTGTGCGATTGTTTCATTACATTTAATTCAATAAAAAAGACTCATGCAACAGGTCTTGAATGTTTCTGCATCACATTCATGCAGAGATTCCCTGCAGCAACATGTAGTGTTTAATTCACGTGCAGGAATCAAGCAGAATTACATAGAGCAGAATTTTACATCTGAAAACAGATTTACCAGGGTTACAGCTGTTCTCTTGTGTCTTTGACACTGAATCATAATGTCCTTTCAGCCTCTGTCTTCAGCCTTCATGCTTCATGTCTAGCATGTGCAGTAGTATCCTGAGATGGAATCGTTCCAGTCTCCAAACAGGCCTTTCTGCACTTCCTTAAGGTTGTACACAATGCCAGCAGAGAACTTCTTCTTATATCCTTCCTTCTTGGATTTAGACCACACTGTCAGGGATCAGCCTCGGCCCACCACAAGAGAAGAAATCCGATTATTCCAAGACCATGACATGATGGGGGTGTCTTCATCGGGATAAACATACAGGAAATTGCCAGTACAGCTTTCATCATAGTAGTAGCTGCTGTGCTCAAACATCTGGGCGCAGAGCCTGCTTCCATAGTCATTGTTCAGTGTGGCTGGGTCGGGACACTCTGCACTGAGTCCCTCGAAGCACAGAGCTGCCAGGAGAAGAGCAATGACCTCCTTCATGTTTTCAGCTTGTTGAGTGAAAAGAGATCTCTTGCACTGACCTATATACACGGAGTTTCTCCATACGAATGACCTGTGTGAGAAACTTCAGATTTCCCAACAGACTCTGTGAAGGTCAGCTGCAGATTTTACACAAAGTTCTTTCACACACAGGTAAAAAAAAAAAAAAATTCTGCAAAACCGGCCATATGCAGTGACTTTCTCTCTATAACTGAATCATAATTTAGAACAGTAGTAGAGAAATGTGCATGTTACTGAATATTTGGAATTTTTTAAAGTTTTGAAAATTTATAGATATATCTTCAACAATTAAAACGAAGCATTTAATTGATAAGATCGTGACATTTAACTGTGTATAGCTGTGCATAAATTATCACTATATCTGAGCTTCTATAAATAAAATGTTTAATAATGAGATCTAACACTATATCATAATCATGGCTGAAAAACAAAACAAAAACAAATATCTAATGTGGTAGAGTGATTTTAAAAGGTTAAGTTCAAATCTGCCAAAATGAAAATGATTGTGCAGGTTGTTACTCCATAAAATGTCATTAATTTTGTCACATACATTATCAATCATATTTCCACATGGATGTTAATGTGACTAGTTTTGTTGATTATATGTCACTATAGACTAATGTTGCATTCAAAAGAATCAAGAAAGAGAAAATAAGCAAACTAATTTCTGAATTATGCGTAATGTGCTTACAGAGATTCCCTGCATGTTGAATTCATTTGATGATCTTAAAATATCACTTAGAGAGATAAAATGATGCTTGTATTCTGACTACATTGAGCCTTGATCTGAAAACTGTACTCTTGTCTTGTACTTGTCTGATCCCTCCACACCCACAAAGAACAGAATAGCAGATAAGCATCATGTTGAGTAAACCTGGCACAGAGCTAAAACAAACTTACTGAGGTTTACCGACAGATGCTCTGAAGGTTGAGAATTCAAGCAGCTTTCAAAAAAGTCTACAGAAAATTATTCAATAAAACATGGCGTTCTTGACCTATTTCATTGAGAATTATAGGCAATTTTGTTAAATTATTCTTACATTAATATTAATATAATTTTTTTATTTTTGTTTTATAATGTTTTATCATTTTATTGTTTTATGAATAAAAAGGTCATTTGCACAGCATGTCAGGCACAGTCAGGCTGTGTGATTTGGTTTGGGAAGTTCTGATCTCCACAGCTCTGCAGCTTTTATTTGTGCATACAGGCACAGATCTTGTTGCGATCGGTATCTACAGTAGAATACTTGTTTTGGGGTCGGACATTATGTATTCAGAGCAGCTATAAAGCCATTATCATCTTCATGTTTTCACTCTCTTTAGGGATTGTCCTAGATTTGAATGCAGATGATTCATTTTCAGTGTGAGAAACTTTAGATTGGCCAACAGATGCTCTGAAAGTTAGTTTCAACAAACCTAAAAGCAGGTCAGTATTTTCATTCATTCGTTCATAGATAGATAGATAGATAGATAGGTAGGTAGGTAGGTAGGTAGGTAGGTAGGTTGGATAGGTTGGATAGGTAGGTAGGTAGGTAGGAAGGTAGGTAGGTAGGTAGGTTGGATAGGTAGGTAGGTAGGTAGGTAGGTTGGATAGGTAGGTAGGTAGGTAGGTAGGTAGGTAGGTTGGATAGGTAGGTAGGTAGGTTGGATAGGTAGGTAGGTAGGTAGGTAGGTAGGTTGGATAGGTAGGTAGGTAGGTAGGTAGGTAGGTTGGATAGGTAGGTAGGTAGGTTGGATAGGTAGGTAGGTAGGTAGGTAGGTAGGTTGGATAGGTAGGTAGGTAGGTTGGATAGGTAGGTTGGAAAGGTAGGTAGGTAGGTTGGATAGGTAGGTAGGTAGGTAGGTAGGTAGGCAGGTTGGATAGGTAGGTAGGTAGGTAGGTAGGTTGGATAGGTAGGTAGGTAGGTAGGTTGGATAGGTAGGTAGGTAGGTAGGTAGGTAGGTTGGATAGGTAGGTAGGTAGGTTGGATAGGTAGGTTGGTAGGTAGGTAGGTAGGTAGGTAGGTAGGTAGGTAGGTTGGATAGGTAGGTAGGTAGGTAGGTAGGTTGGATAGGTAGGTAGGTAGGTAGGTTGGATAGGTAGGTAGGTAGGTAGGTTGGATAGGTAGGTAGGTAGGTTGGATAGGTAGGTTGGTAGGTAGGTAGGTAGGTTGGTAGGTAGGTAGGTAGGTAGGTAGGTTGGTTGGATAGGTAGGTAGGTAGGTTGGATAGGTAGGTTGGTAGGTAGGTAGGTAGGTAGGTAGGTAGGTAGGTTGGATAGGTAGGTAGGTAGGTAGGTTGGATAGGTAGGTAGGTAGGTAGGTTGGATAGGTAGGTAGGTAGGTAGGTTGGATAGGTAGGTAGGTAGGTTGGATAGGTAGGTAGGTAGGTAGGTAGGTAGGTAGGTTGGATAGGTAGGTAGGTAGGTAGGTAGGTAGGTAGGTAGGTTGGATAGGTAGGTAGGTAGGTAGGTAGGGAGGTTGGATAGGTAGGTAGGTAGGTAGGTTGGATAGGTAGGTAGGTAGGTAGGTAGGTAGGTAGGTAGGTTGGATAGGTAGGTAGGTAGGTAGGTAGGGAGGTTGGATAGGTAGGTAGGTAGGTTGGATAGGTAGGTTGGTAGGTAGGTAGGTAGGTAGGTAGGTAGGTTGGATAGGTAGGTAGGTTGGATAGGTAGGTAGGTAGGTTGGATAGGTAGGTTGGTAGGTAGGTAGGTAGGTAGGTAGGTTGGATAGGTAGGTAGGTAGGTAGGTAGGTTGGATAGGTAGGTAGGTAGGTTGGATAGGTAGGTAGGTAGGTAGGTTGGATAGGTAGGTAGGTAGGTTGGTAGGTAGGTAGGTAGGTAGGTAGGTTGGATAGGTAGGTAGGTAGGTAGGTAGGTTGGATAGGTAGGTAGGTAGGTAGGTAGGTTGGATAGGTAGGTAGGTAGGTTGGATAGGTAGGTAGGTAGGTTGGATAGGTAGGTAGGTAGGTAGGTAGGTAGGTAGGTAGGTAGGTAGGTTGGATAGGTAGGTAGGTAGGTAGGTTCCATTGAATGGGTACCATTTGCTTTCAAATCTTTTTTTAAAGACTGAATCTACCAATACACAAATTTAACTATTCAAAATCTGTATTGGTCCATCTCAGGTACCTTTATTTAATTTTTTGCACACTTCTTAAGTGGAAGATGGATGCATTTTTCTCAGTCCTGTTACCAAAACTCTAATGTCTTTTAAAAAGCATGTTTGAAAAATATGCCAGCACATTCCTTAATTTCCTTAATTCTGTCATTATTTACTCACTCACATGTTGTCTCAAACCTGTATTAATTTCTTTCATGTGCTGAACACAGAAGAAGATATTTTGAAGAATGAGGGTAACCAAACAGTTGCTGGTCTACATTGACTTTGATAACAGGAAAAAAAAATCCTATGGAAGTCACTGTGGACCAGCAACTGATTGGTTTTCCACCTTCTTCAAAATAGCATTTATGTTCAGCAGAAGAAAGAATCTCATTCAGGTTTAAAACTATTTTTGAGTGAGTAAATGATGGGATAAATGTAAAATACTATGACAGAATCGACAGACAGATGACAGAATTTTTATTCTTTAAAGTTAAAACAACAAAACACAAAGAGAGAGAGAGAAAAAAACACTATGCTTGACTGAAAAAATAGTTACTTTAATAGGAATCAGTCTATATAGTGTTTCATTTTTATATTTGTTCATTCAATGCTCCTGCTATATACACCTACTGTGCCTGAAAATTAAACAACTGTTTGTTTTATTTGTATATTATGTGTATTTGTAATGTGTATCTTTGTTCTTATATTTTAATAACAAAGATAAAATAATGACAAAGATTTTCCTCTTTGCCCTAAATATCCACCATTCTTTTTTTTATATTTTGTTACCTTCAAAGGATTTATCTTTATAATAGGGAAATTAGTTTGGCTGTGACAAAGAATCCAGATAAAATCATGAAATCGTGATATTTTCAAAAAAAAAAAAATCGTGATATGGTATTTTTGCCATATCGCCCACCCCTTCATGTTATTTATTTTTCTAAAGTACACAAACCCATTTTTTTCATTTTAAAGGCGACTCAAACCTCAAGCTTATACATTTTCTATGATGCAATTTATTAAACAATAGGATAAATTATGGACCAAACCTAATTAAAAAAATAGTGGTTTGAAAAAGTGTTGAACATTGACCTCACTGCTAAAAAAAGGCCAAATCATGTTTCTATTTAAATCTATTGGTCTGCAGAGGTTTTTGTTAGGGTTATGTTTAGGGGTAGAGGATGGATTATAAGAAAAGATATAAATAACAAAAAATGATCAATATTAAACATTAAATTAAAATTTATATTAAAAATAATAAACTTAACAAATAATATCTTTTTCTGTGGATATTGTTTTCTTATAGCGCAGCTCACACTCAAACGCCATTCCATATATGAGTCTAATACATAATTGCCACAGAACAGAAATTTCAAGTACATCTACTGTCATACTTGCAGGAATGTAATATAAAACAACAATGCATAAGTTTTTATCTGGGCAAAAGCATTTTCTCAGTGTGGATTGAAGGCCAAAACGTTGAGAAAAAGATGCATTTTCAAATGTATCTAGATTAATATGCATGTAGCCTAATATTTACATGAATAAATCTGATGACAGTACTTACTCCTGTTACTTTTACTCATATGTGATATATGAGTATATGAGTAACAGGAATGAAAGTAACAGGATTGAGATTTTAGGATAAAATTAGCAAATACATATAATCTAGTCACATGGAGTACATGCTAATATTATGAGGATACTCAGCAAATTATAGTGATTCAAAGATTTGTATTTTTAAAATAAACAAGTAACATCTAAGAAATAATTTAGGTAACAGGACAGTATATTTATAATGACGCTCCCAGCCACCGTTACAATATCATCAAATATACAGAAAAGAAACTAAGACCACATGCTTTCGATCATTTCATTGCCTTCAGAAGATCCAGATGTAGCAATATTATGTTGAAAATGTGTCTTGTGGAATTTTCCCACTTTTTTAGAAATGTGTTAGGGTAACAGGACTGAGTGAAAACCTGGGGACATGACTAAAATGTGTATTTTATCCAAAATATTATACATTTGTTGTTGTTATTTAAAGCACAGATGAGATATGAAGGTACACAAAAATGCAAAATGAAAATGATTTCTGAAGGATTTTCTAAATTATATTTCATGTTAAACTGTAGCGTTAGACATGCACAAATACTATATTTTCAGTGTTTTAGGTTGGTTTTAAATATTGTTGAAATTTTATATTTTAAATTTGTGGTTAGATTAATGTGCAGGACACTTTGCTTAATAATAAAATGTATTTTATAGTTGATTTTTATGCTTGTTTGTACCTATAATGTCCTGGGGACAGAAATGCACCCACTTGGTGGAATGGCCCATAGATAGATAGATAGATAGATAGTATATTTTGCAATAGGCTATTTGCACATAATCATAACATTTTGGTGTAAAATAGCCTACAGAATTTTTTTAATCTAAAATATTGTTAGTGTTCTTTTAACGTATTTTCTTTAAAGGAATATAAACTATCATTTTATTAGTTCATTTTTTTTTCATTTTTCCATTCCGGTTTGTTACATACCGGTATTATTTATTTATTTGAATTTAAAAAAATTAAAAAAGTTACGGACTCTCGTTGCCGGAAGTGGCGTCACTTCAGATCCGTTTTGTTCCTGTCGTGGCGGGAATGCGCGCCACTCACAGGCAACATGGATGTTGAAATGAAAGAAACAGACAGTGAACAAAGTCAAGCCGGCGGAGCGCCTAAAAAGGATGATACTGCACCAAAACCCTCAACTACTGCTTATGAACTACCATGGTACTGTTTGTGAGCTGTATTCGAGTCACTTTAATGTCGCTAAAGATAGCACGTTAGCTATGTTTACAGCAACTGAACTGCCAAGCTCGCTTTCCTCTGCAGCTGCATGTTCGCTCTGATGAATAATTCTGATTATTAATTGTGTCATTATTACTAACAGGGTTGAAAAATACAGACCTCTGAAGCTAAATGAAATAGTCGGAAATGAGGAAACTGTCAGCAGACTGGAGGTCGGTGGGACATACAGTGATGGTACATACTGATTTGTCTGATGTGCTCAGTAAGGCTAAGATTCTGGAAGTGCTGACATGTTTCCTCTTTTGCCCTGTTATTGTCGCAGGTGTTTGCAAGAGAAGGAAATGTGCCCAACATCATCATCGCTGTAAGTTAAAATATGCTTTCACAACCAGTTGCTATCTGAATTTACAAATGTTATGTCACTATGCACTAAAATGAAGATGATGTTTGTTTAGGGTCCTCCTGGCACTGGAAAAACGACCAGTATTTTGTGTTTGGCTCGCGCTCTTCTTGGTCCAGCGATGAAGGATGCTGTGCTTGAGCTGAATGCCTCAAATGACCGGTAAGAAACTTAAGCTGAGTGTTTTCTGTACATCCAATATTTTTGGATGATCATATTCTTATTTTAATGTCTGTTAATTAATGTTTAATTGTCTGTTATTAATTTTAGTGGAATTGATGTTGTGAGAAACAAAATCAAAATGTTTGCCCAGCAAAAGGTCACACTCCCTAAAGGTCGCCACAAGATTATAATCTTGGATGAGGCTGACAGGTAAGAGTAATTGTTTTCTTAAAAATAAAGATTTTTAAGAAAAATATTTAGATTTAATTTGCATAATAATTTTAGAGATGTTTATTTAAAAATGTATGCATTTAAATATTTAAAAAATGCTTCATGCAGCTATGTTTTTGTACTGTATTTCTAAGACTAGCCAGCAGCCATATCACCCTGCAGCCCAAGACCGGTTGCCCACTAAAGCTAAGCAGGGTTGAGCCTGGTCAGTACCTGGATGGGTGACCTCCTGAGAAAACTAGGTTGCTGCTGGAAGAGGTGTTAGTGAGGCCAGCAGGGGGTGCTCACCCTGCAGTCTGTGTGGGTCCTAACGCCCCAGTGTAGTGAGGGGGACACTATACTGTAAAAAGCACCGTCCTTCGGATGAGACGTTAAACCGAGGTCCTGACTCTCTGTGGTCATTAAAAATCCCAGAATGTCTTTTGAAAAAGAGTAGGGGTGTTACCCCAGCATCCTGGCCAAATTTGCCCATTGGCCTCTGACCATCATGGCCTCCTAATCATCCCCATACACTGATTGGCTTCATCACTCTGTCTCCTCTCCACCAATAAGCTGGTGTGTGGTGGGCGTTCTGGCGCAATATGGCTGCCGTCGCATCGTGGTGGTTGAGGAGATTCCCCCTTGTATGTAAAGCGCTTTGAGTGCCTTGAAAGGCGCTATATAAATGTAACAAATTATTAATTATTATTAAAACAGCATGACAGATGGAGCCCAGCAGGCTCTCAGAAGAACCATGGAGATCTACTCCAAAACCACGCGCTTTGCTCTGGCATGTAATGCATCAGATAAGATCATAGGTGAGTGACGTGGCACATAACACACAAAAAGCTGATCATAGATTGACGTTTAAATCTTTGATATGCTTCAAATGAACTAGAACACTGAAGGACATGGCAGCGTACACAAGTTTATCTTCTCTTTCGATTGCAGAGCCCATCCAGTCCCGCTGCGCAGTGCTGCGTTACAGCAAACTCAGAGACGACCAGATTATGATGCGCCTGACGGAGGTGGTAGAGAAGGAGAACTTGCATGTCACCAATGACGGCCTAGAGGCAATCATCTTCACCGCTCAAGGGGACATGAGACAGGTCAGGTCAATTATCTTTTTCTATTTTCATGGGAGTATTATTAACAATAATAAAAAATAAAACTAACATTTTAGGTTGTTGTTATTATTATTGTTGTTAATTTTACAATGTACAATATTAATAATAACCTTAGTATTAAAATGTTTATTTTATCATTTTTTTACCTGCAATATTAATTTATTGTTGTTGTAACACATTTAACTTTTATTTATTTTTACTTTTTAAAATTTAAGGTCTGAATCAATTTTAATAAAATATTTACATTTTAGGTAAACATTATTATTATTATTAATAATAATAATAATAATAAACCTTTTATTCATTTATTATGATTTACTTGCAATGTTAATACTTTATTATTATTTTTATCTAGGCTCTGAATAACTTGCAGTCAACAAATTCTGGATTTGGTTACATCAACAGTGAAAATGTGTTCAAGGTATTTTTGGATATATTTTATTTTTGTCTTTTTCTAATGCATTCAAATAATTTACGTATAAAAATGTATTGGTGATAAAGTACCAACAGTGTTGCTTCTGCAGGTGTGTGATGAGCCACATCCTCTGCTGGTTAAAAGCATGCTGGAACACTGTGTCAACGCCAACATTGATGACGCCTACAAGGTACCACTAAACATTTGCCCTAGAAAATATTCAGGATCAGTTCAAAAAATGACAGACGCTGGGAAAGACAGAAATGGTGCGTCTTTCTACAGATCATTGAGCAGCTTTGGTCACTCGGATACTCACCAGAGGACATCATAGGAAACATCTTTAGAGTGTGTAAGACCTTTCAGATGGCAGAATATTTGAAGCTGGAATATATTAAGGTGTGTATCGCCCTTGTAGTGTCTCCCTAAGCAGCATTTACATTAGCTTTAAGCTTTAGATGTTTCATTTAGTAATGTATTTGTATATATTGCAATGACATCTAACACAGAGTCAATGTTTTCACCAGTCGATGTGAAACTATCATACATCAGTGATGTTACAGAGATAAAGTTATTGTTATCTGGTCTCAACATGTTCGCTCACATGAGGTTACTCTATGTAAAATAGATTAGCTATCAATTGGCTACTGTTGTGACATAAGTGTAGCATGTGGGAAAAAATTACTTTAATAAAACAGGAATTGTACTATGTTTATTTTAACTACACTGTAACTATACTTTTGATTCTCCAGGAAATTGGCTACACGCATATGAAAGTGGCAGAAGGGGTGAACTCTCTGTTACAGATGGCGGGGCTGTTGGGTCGCCTGTGCAGCAAGACGGCCGCACCTGATGCAAGCTAAAGAGCTGAGATGTTATGAAATGATCACCCTTCAGCTTCATTGTTCTTAATCTTCAGAACATATACTAAGACTTTTATATTTTGAGAAAAAAAATCATAGTTGTAAAAATGACAAATTGCATTAATAAAAATGTACAAAATCCTTCAGATGTTTGTGAGTGATGGCCTGTTTTTGGTGTCAAAAGTACTTAATGACAATTTCAGGCAATTCCGTGTTGTACCATATGTCAGAACTAGTATAGCAGAACAAGTGACAATTCTAGAAGTGATACCAATGACCATTTTAGAGCAAGGGAGGAAAGAGCAGATGTAGATGTCACATTACATCTTATGTTTATTTGTATATAGACAGGAACCCCATTTAAACCTGCCTCTGGTTCATTTGTAAAGAAAAGGACAGGATACTCATCCGACTCAATTGTCACACCTCTATGAAAGTGGCTTAAAATATTCATTGTGCAGCTCTTGATGTGTATCTCTTGTTTAGTACCTTTGCTGCGCAACACATTTTAAGCCGTCTTGCGATAGTTTATAGTATTCATTAATTGACGGTTAAATCATTGTTTACTGATCAGCAGAGTTGACTATGCACATTGACTCCTTCAAAAGGTCAAGCGATACACTTAACATTTTAATTTAATAACAGTAAATGCCACCAATATCAAAATGTGAAAAAAAAAAAAAAAAAATGTCTTAGAATCGCCTTTCATTCGATACAAAAAATGGTTCCTGTTCAATGTGTGAAGTTATTCACGTAGTCTGGCTCATCTGAATAAAGAGGAAAGAAAGATCATTGTTGTCTCATAAAATAATCGTAAAATGTTTTATCAGTGTTGTTGGTTTATAATGAACATATTACCATCCTCATATCTATTGTCCCAGTTTTCATAATTACAGCTATCTGCAAAAACATTGTCAAACAATAATAAGCAAAGAAATATTTTTCTAAAAACCATAAAAAAAGTTAAAATCTCAAATTGTTCTTAATCTCGATTAAATGTATATGTATTATAAATAGAAAAATATTAAAAAGAAAGAAATGTATGTATGTAGGTAGATAAATAGGCTACATAAATATATATATAACTGGATATATATAATATATAACTGGATTACTGTTCTGATAAAATGTTATCTTACTGTTGAGTCCTGGGTGACATTTTAACTGAACATCGTTATTATCCTTATTGATGAAAGTTATAAAGAGGTACAAAATGTAATTTTCTAAACTAATAACAGATACAAGAATCCCTGAAATCACCAACCTGAGTCATGATGCACATCTGGTGTTGGAAAAACATTCTCGTATGTTCCTGTGTCCATATCTGGGTAATGTAAATGAAGCATTTCATTAAAATATCTGCTTCAAGTATTTTGTTCATTGTGCAGTGAATCACACATCTGTGAACACTTTTTCAGTTTTGTGATAAGTCTCTTTTTTTTTTCATCTGCAGTTTTCTGGCATGTTTACTGGTTTCTTGGTGCTCAGTTTAAAATGTGTCACTTGACCTCGTATTTCCTTTGAACAACTGAAGAGAGTGAACTGTGTGAAATGGTTATATTAGACAATGACAATTCCCAACACACATTTACCTGTGTCGTCCTCGTTTGTATAAAGAGAATTTGGAATTGGGTCCCTATAAGAAAACAAAATATGTATGCGTATCAAATACAGAATGTACAAATAATTTTGAACAAGCTTAGCTTTTGTGAAATCTTACACTTTACAGAAAGACTTTTACAAAAAAAGCGAGAAAGTCTTTGATTAGTAGACTTGTTTTCCGCACAAAACCATATAAATAAATATATATATATATATATATAACAACACTCACACATATGTTGGTTCCAAGATGCCATTTTCTACTGCAGAAACAAAAACATGCATTACTGTAGGTTATACGTTTGTATTTAAAATGGCTTTCATCAAATGTAACATCTTACGATCGCAATAGCAATGGATCTTACCATTTTGATAACTCCATTGGGGGTCACCTGTTTGGAAACAGTTAAAATAACAAAAATAAATGAATAAACAAATAAATCACTCAAAATTTTGGATACATTTTAGAAAAATAAATCCTAAATTGGGACCACATAGATAACAGTTTAAACATCCCAAATTTAAAAAGAAAAATTCTTACTATTCACAGGCTTGTTCGTCGGTGATTGCCTGCGGAAAATAAAATTGATCACGCCTGGAACATTTTCTTCATTTTGATCTTTCTATTATGAAGATTCCGCAAATATGGCAGTTAATATTGTTCAGTTAATCATTACAGACTGAATGCTTTCAGTTATGTTCAGAAACATTTCCCCCCACCCAAAATATTAGATAAACTATAACTTGGACATGACTATAACAGTAAATAACACTAAATAAACAACAAGTAGCTGCACTGACTACTGCTAAAAAGATCTCACCTTGAGGTCGAAGGCATCTCTCTTTGGTTTGGTCTTAGCACTAAAAAAAAAACAGACACGATATGAATAAAATCTCATTCTTTGGTAATGAAGAGCGCATTTTGAATCTCAGCTTTCCTCTGACAGATATTTTTTGTAAAAGTAGGTGAGTAAGTGCTTTGTATTAATATTCTAAAGATAAAGCACATTAAATATAAGTCTATAATGAGATGCGTTTTCCTCTTCAGAACGTGTTAAAAGTGGACATCGTTTACCTGTTATATGTTTTCTGCTCTCAGCATATACATTGTCATGATTGCTGAAAACAAAAAATAACAATTATATAAATTATATATATACTCTATATAAGTAATAATATATATAAACATTTTTCTTACACGTCATCTTGGTCATACAGGTCATTGCCCTCTTGTTGCATAGTTCGAAATAAAATACAGTAACATTAGATGACAAAGACAAATATATGTATAGTGCACAATTAAGAGCTGAGGAAAAACAAACTTTTTTTTTTTTAGCTGAAAATATTGTGATGTCCGACTACTTACTAGATTTCTTTCCGTAGCACAGACAAAGAGCATAAATACAACCAAGACAGGCCAGAGAAATAATGGCAAGGAGAACTCCTTGCTGGCTCTGGACTTCCATCATGCCTTGAATAAAAAGATTTCCTTAGAAGGTATAATTCTCTTAAACCTAATTTGACACTTTCAGAGGTTTACAGATTTTTTTTATATAGGCTATGTATATATATATATATATATATATATATATATAAAAATCAGCATATGAGAACAAATTTCATTATCTATTCACAACCTCAAATACAGCTCTCACCATTATGACAAAATGGCACAAAGGATTAGTGCACAAGATAAGAGAATTTTTAATATGTAAGATGATTCAACGTGATAGTGTTCAATGAAGCACAATGTCACGTCTCAGTGTTTGAAAATCATTTCTTTTTCATCAGCAACTAACTGAACCACAGAATGCATGTTATGTAACCATCGAAAGTTTTTTCATTTCAGCTCATTTAATGTGAAGAAATGCAAGTATCTGATAGCATCAAAACCAGTTTCCCCCGTGTTACATATTAAAAAGCAGTTTTCTTCTCCTAAGCAATTCAAACACGTCACACAGTTGTCTATCAATCATATAGTGTTGAATTATGAAGAGTATTAGTTAGTAATCCGTTACCTTTAGAGAAGCCTTTCACTCCATCTCCACTAATGGATATTGCTTGAAGTCAGATGAAGGACTAATGAGAGCAGTATGAACCTGTGTGTTTCCTGTTTCAAACTGAATCTAACCACATCCGTGCAGCACCATGCTGGACACCAAGAAGAGAACCCCGCAAACCCACAGCAAGACACAAGACAGAGGTGAAAACTGCTTCAAAGTCTGTTTGCTACATGTGTTCACTGTCATAGAAAATGTCAAACCTTTGAAATGCAGCCCTTTCATTAGCATTTGGTGAAAAACTGTTGCAATCAGTATCATGTAGAGGCTGGTTGCTGTTTTCTTCAAATGGAGCAGAATGTGATTTCAAGCAGAAAATCAAAGGCTCTGTCTTTCAGCCTTAAAGTTTGAGTTTATTATGAGCTAACATACATTGAAGGTTCTATCGAAGCTGATGAAGGCTAGTTAATTTTTTAAATGAAAGGATGATGTTTCATTATTTAGGGGTTTTGACATTTGGCATCTGGGTCTGTAGGTGGTGTGTGGGTATGTTTTTCCGCTTTTTAAGCATCTTGTAAGATTGTTTTCTACAACAGTGGGGTAACAGTTGACAAAGAGCTTCATTTTGAGATATACTTTGAGGGTTAAAACATTGTTATGATGTAATTTAATTAATTAAATGTCTATGAAATGTGTTATAAAGTATAACTTCTTCAAACTAAATATGAAATAGTGCACATGTAAGATAGTTTTGAAGGCACAGCTTGCATGTGTGCGACGTGTTCAAATCTAGAGGTGATCGAGGTTTTGCTGTAGTCACACTTAAACTTTGGAACAGATCGTTATCTTTTCTCTTTAGCCTACAACTTGTGATGCTTTTATGCCCTGTTTTACATCCTTTACGTCTTATTTTGGGTTTTAGGTAGTACATTGTACAGCACATTGTTGCTGTTTTTATAAATTAAACTGAGATTGAGATATGTTTGAATAGAGTATATTTATTTACCAATATGTAGAAAACATTATTTAGATTCTTTTATATTTATAAATATTTTAATAACATTTCACTATAAATGTCCATTTAGAAACATTATTTAACTGCATTAGTTAACATAACTGACAATAAAAAAGTTTTCTAAAGCATTAATTACTCTAAGGTAATGTTCAATTCAAAATGTACTAATCTGTTATTAAAATTAAAAGTTGTATCTGCTTTTATTATTTGTTGGATCTGAGCTAACCTGAACTAACAATGAACAAAGTTTTTGTTAACTAATGTTAATGTTAACAAAAATTAATAAATAATGTAACAAATGTTTTGCTCATGGTTACTTAATGTTAGATGATGTATTAACATTAACTAATGGAACTTTGTTGTAAAATGTTACCGACTTTTTAAAAATAATATGTAAATTTTATAGTTTGCATATATGGGACCCTGGGCCACAAAACCAGTCATAAGTAGAATGGGTATATTTGTAGCAATAGCCAACGATACATTGTATGTGTCAAAATTATTGATTTTTCTTTTATGCCAAAAATCATTAGGATTTTAAGTAAAGATCATGTTTCAAGAAGATATTTTGTAAATTTCTTACTGTAAATATATTAATTTCTGAGTTGTAATATGTATTGCTAAGAACTTCATTTGGACAACTTTAAAGGCGATTTTCTCAATATTTTGATTTTTTTTTGCACCCTCAGATTCCAGATATTCAAATAGTTGTATCTCGGCCAAATATTGTCTGATCCTAACAAACCATACATGAATGGAGAACGTATTTATTCAGCTTTCAGATGATGTATAAATCTCAATTTAAAAGAAATTGACCCTTATGACTGGTTTTGTGGTGTATGGTCACATATTACCTTTTTTCATGGACATACATTATCATTATTATTAAATTATGTCAATTTAATTCATCATTATTAGAACTATGTCATTGATGTTATTACATGGAAAGATTGATGACCACTGTGTTTTTCCTCAGTAATAACCAGAATGGAATTTTTTATTATTATTGTAGCAGGAAGTGATGCATGGAAATATAAACATTTTGATATGGTGTTAAATTAGTACAGAATTTGGAGACTCAACGAACATCACCCCACAGATGGGGAACTGATCTTCCATCATTTTATTTTAAATGTACGTGATGGTGCAGTCATAATGTCAAAACTTATGGGTGGTGTTCTTCATGAAGCTTCCTTGCTGCCCCATATGTGGAAGCTCAGCGTTCTGTTGTGGCTTGAAGAGTGGAGGCTGTGAATCTTCAGTAAACAGTGGATGACACTGAGTGAAAACAATGGAAAGTGTGACTACAAGCGAACGTGACATTTCACTGCTAAATATTCCTTTGTGAACGTCATTTTTGCCATTTGAGTTGTGATTCAGTGATGAACAGCATGTTAGTGGGACCTTTGAAAGCACTAGTAAAATTGCTTTTCTATTTTCATTGTCATTTATACTGTATTATCAGCAGAAACAATTGAGGGAGAAGATAAACTGATAAGTTTATATATTCCAAGTGTCTTAGTTTGACATGTTTGGTTCAAACCTGAAAGATCCAAAGAGTGTATTGTTTTATTTATCAATGTCACAGATTTATTTATATATAATATATGTATTAACCAAACATATTATTTTTTATTTATTTGATTATTATTATTTGATTAGTGACTGACACTAAAACAGAATCATAAATATTTCTTACTCATCTTCTATTCTTTGTTTCAAAATGTTCATAATATTCATGAATTTCATTTCATTTACAGCTTTAAATTAGATTTAAAATCCCAGTTTTAGGCCTTGGATTGGAGCGAACAGTTTGTATGAAAACATTTGTGAATACTTACAGGCACTGCTGCTCAGGCTGGAGGACATGTAACTGCTCCCTGCACCGAAGGAGCTTCCTGCACCTCCTCCAAAGCCCAGTCCTCCACCGAGTCCCAGTCCTAGACCCCCAAGACCACCTCCTAGGCCTCCGCCCAGCCCAAATCCACCTCCAAGACCTCCTCCCAGGCCTGAGGCACCTCCACCAAAGCCTGCACCTCCTGCACCCAGGCCTAGACCTCCTCCTCCAGCCGCTGCTCCTCCTCCGACCACAGTCTTAGACATGTGCACGGTAATACCACCTCCAGATTTCAACCTGGTCCACCAGACATATACAATGTGATTGTTGAGTGAACAAAATCTCATCCACCCATGTTAAACAACCTCACCTGTTCTCTTCACTGTCCAGGAGTTTCTTATAGGCTGTGATTTCAACATCCAGTGACATCTTGCTAGCGAGAAGCTCCTGATATTCTTGACCATAATGAGCAATTTGCTGAAGAAACAAAACTTAGAGTCTGTGACAAACTACATTATTTCATTGTTTTATTCAGTAATTAGTGTTTATTAGTGTTTATCATCAAGTTTTCACTGATTTATATATTTACCTTTCTGAGATCATCAAGCTGGGACTTAAGAGTAAGAACCTGATCCTGGTATGTTTCCGTGTGGGAGCTGGAGTGAACTTCTGCCTCCTCCACCTGAGACTCCAACTGGAGGTTCTGTCAATGGAAAGGACATCAGTTATTCACAAGAACTTTAATCTAGGGGGTTTTAACCCTTTGTGACAGCATAGTAAGTGCTTACCAGAGATTTGAGCCTCTCAATCTCTCTCTGCACAGAGTCAATCTGTAGTTTGTAAACTCTGAGCTCTTCTTTGGCTGAGGTGAGGGTTTGAGACGTGGGCTGCGAGGATACAGACATCATGGAGAGCTATATAGCCAAAAAAGAGAAAACAGGTTGTTGCCTTAGCTTTGCACAAAGCATGCTACTAGCCCTGCAATACATGGACTTGCCACTTGGCGGAGGCAGTTTATAAAAGATGAACTGAGTTTTACTGTGAAATGGTACAAGGATGCATTAGACCAGGGGTCTCCAACCCTGCTCACAGAGAGCTACTATCCTGAAGATTTCAGCTCCAGCCCCAATCAAACACACCTGAACCAGCTGCTCAAGGTGTTCAGGGCTACTTGATAATTACAGACAGGTGTGTTGCAGCAGGGTTGGAACTGAAGTCTGCAGGACGGTAGCTCTCCAGGAGCAGGGTTGGAGATCCCTGCATTAGACTTATGTTATTCATTAGGAAAGTTTTATATAACGTACATATTAGTATTTGGCATCACATTACAACTAGGTTCCATGTTAAAACTGCACTAGATAAATTAAGATTGAGTACATTTTCGAATTAATCTTAATTTACATAAATAATATTTTTTGTAATATTTGTCATATTATAATTGCATTTAAAAAAAACGCACATCTAAATCTAAATATATATGTTAATAAATACAATTAAATAAGAATAATTAAATAAAATTATAATATATAAAATTAAATGGGAATTAGTACAGTTTGCTTATTAAAGAGCAAAGGTTTCTTACACTGTCCTGCACTGAGAGGAGGGCGTCCTGCTTGCTGCGTTGAGCCAGGACCTCATAGTGAGCTTTGACTTCAGTTAGCGCTGAGGTCAGATCCTGTGCTTGGGCTGCGTTATCCACTGAGATAGACACTGCTGACTTCACACCACCAGTCACAATGTTCCTCACCTCTTTCACTTTCTAACACACATGCAGACAGACAAACACAAGCTTAGGCCATTGGGAAATCAATGATCCATTTTAACACTGCTGAAATAAACAGAGGTATGTTGAAATAATGAAGGCATAAAGGTATCCTGCAGACTCACAGCGTCATACACCTGTTTGGACAGAGAGATCTGATCCTCCAGTCCACCGATGCTGGTTTCCAACTCAAAGATGGAAAGGTAGAGATTATCCACTTCCTAATGGAGGAGAATTTGTGAGAGTCATTTATTTGTAAGCCTAAAAGTACCATCCTGATGATGTATGTTTCATACCTCTTTCAGCGCAGTCCAGTCAAGCTCCAGAGTTTTGGTTTGAGCAGTTTCCTCATCATACCTGAGACAATAAAGGAGAGAATGTGCAGGTACATCAGTAATTGTCCTCTTGTCTGGTCCCTTCTTACCCAAAGGGCATATTTTACCTGTGACAATCACCTAAGCAGGTGGTCAGAGATATAAAGTCTAATTTGAGAAAGTTGAAATGCCTTTACATACTCATTTGCACTATTACTTTGGCAATAAAGATGAGCACTATTCATGTAGAATATTAAAATCAAACCACAAAGTGCCAATAAGAAGGCAGAACTAATATCGTTGAGCAGCAGTTGAGTGGATTATAATTACAAATGTGTTCTCAAATGTAATGAAAAATTTTATTGAAAGATAAAGGTGCTTCTAAAATCAGCTTTAATGTCAGGTAATCAATGAAGTTTCTTTGATGCGATATTTTAAACTAACTTTCAAAAGTTTGGGGTCGGTTTTTTTTATCGTTTTGAAAGAAGTCTCCTACAAATATACAGTAAGAACAGTAATATTGTGAAAGATTATTAAAGATGCTCTCAGCAGTCATTACTTCAGTCTTCAGTGTCACATGATCCTTCAAAAATCATTCTAAAATGCTGATGAGCTTGGTTCTCAAGAAAAAATATTATCTGTGTTGAAAACAGTTGTGCTGCTTAATATTTTTGAGGAAACTACGATATTTGTTTTTTCAGGATTCTTTCCTTTGCAACATTATAAATGTCTTCTTTGATCAACATCATGCATTCTTTCGGAATAAAGTCCTAATTATTTTTAAAAAATCTTACTGACCCCTAACTTTTGAAAGGTAGAGTATAATTTTCATTAATATAAATTTTTTAAATTCTTGAAAGTACGTTTCTTCAGATTCTGTGGACTCACCTGGCCTGAACATCCTCAATAATGCCTTTATAGTGCTCAATCTCAGCAATGATGGCCTCTTTAGTAGCAGTGAGGCTGTCAATCTGGGATTTATACGTTCCGATGGCAGAGGTCAGAAGGATGGAAGTGCTAGCGGGTCCACCTTGCTCTGGGTTAGTAAACATGGAAATTTTGGCTTTTAGTACTGCGTTGTGTTGCTCCAGAGACCTGGCCTGTGAAACAACAAGTTATAGAACCTATTTGTAAATGCCTTTTCTAATTACTTAGCTTGATATTTGTAAAAATGCTTGTAAATAAACCCAACTTTTACCCACCTTGTCAATGAAAGATGCAAATTTATCATTGAGGGCCTGCAGATCCTCCTTCTCTTTCAAGCGTGTGACCTGCACCGTGTCCGGTGATGGGAGTGTTGGGTCGATGCTTGGCATTGGACCGGCACCTGCATCCACCGTAGTGGTAGAGCTGATGAAGGATGGGTTGAAACCATAGCCTCCGATTTTAAAGACTCGGCCCCCTAGACGGGCTCTCAATGGAGCCAAACCAACCCTGATCCCTGCTGCTCTGGCTCCGCCGGCACCCAAACCGAGGCCTCCACCGAGAGCAAGAGCACCTCCGCCGAGACCCAGTCCAGCTCCCGCACCAGCTCCAAAACCTCCACCCAAACCTCCTCCCAGGCCGAGACTGGCTCCTGCTCCACCCCTTCTCACCAAGCCAAGCGAACGGGACAGTGCAGAGCTAACGCCTCCACCGCCCCTGGCTCCAGAGAACAGACGGTTGCCTCCATAGGTGGCTCCAAATCTGACGGCTCCCCCACTGATACGCAAGCTTGACTCTGTCATATCTGCACTCAGAGCTGGGGTTCAGGTCCTTGCTGAGGAGTCCTGTTGCTCAGTCAGGATGCCTCGATCACACTTTGTTCTTTAAATACCCAGCTTCTTGAAAGGCCTCCCAGAAAGGCTTGCTGTTGTCAGTGAAAGTCCCGGCGGACACAGGCAAGCGTCCCCCCTGAAGGCACTGATTTCTCTCCAACATGTCTGAGGTAATTTAACAGCCTTGGTATGTGGGATTGAGAGAAATACAAATCCTGCAGCAACTCTGCACATTTAAAGAGACTATAATATGATTGAAACTCATTTTATATTTATGTATACAGTTTTTATACAGTTTTTATATTTATGTAAACAGTTTTGCTGCTTAATATTTTTAAACTGGAAACTGATCAATTTTTTCAGGATTCTTTAAACATTCTTCAATTAACATTAATAGACTGTTCCTTCAAGTCTATCTTAAACATTTTAGTTGGATTTGTTTATTTAAAGTTTGTTAAATGGTGATTCAGAAGGTTTAGGGAACATTTCCATAATATTTGTAAAATTATTAAATGGAATGTTCCATTAATGTTGTAGATAAACAAATAAAATGTCATTTAAACATTTAAAAAAGCTATATGTTCAGAAATAATGTTTTCATAACATAATGGGGACATTAATGACATTCTTAGGACAGTTTTTTAACATTATAAATGTAATTTAAAATGTATTGCTCATTTTAATGCATCCTTGTTTGTGTTTAAATGGAGTATCATATGATTGACATTTTGAAAGTCATTTTATAGTCTCACTATTATTATTATCATAATAATGTGTTGAAAACAGTTGTGCTGCTTAATATTTTTATGGAAACTGATAAAGAAACTTGAAAAGAACAGGATTTCCTGTGCAGCATTACAAACATCTTTAATGTCACTTTTGATCAATTTAATGCATCCTTTAATACAACAGCGCATCGTATGATTGACATTTTGAAAGTAATTTCATATTCGTGTTTAGTCTTATTCAAGCGTGCATGGGAGATAAACCGTGGATTTCATGTTTCTGAGCTGACAAGCCTGTAAGAGGAACTTGTCATAAATCAAGATGGCTGTGACAGTGAGAGGCAGGTGAAATGTATATATTTTTTTTTTTAAATTGGAGTTGCTGCAAAATTGCTGACAGGTATGCAGCATGCTGTAACAGCTTCCAGAGTGTAATGCTGGGTCAGGCTATATTTGAACTGTTACTTAATCAGTTTAACTGTATCTTAGTTACAGGAATCAACTTTTTTTCCCTTTAAAATAAACAGTTACAATAGTTGGCAGTTGAATATGCTAAAGTCAGCTGCATCCAGATCAAAAAGATTTAAGTTATTGTCCTGACCCTGATACACCATTCGGGAGATACCATGCTTTTATATCTTTGGAGATATAGTTCACTGAGATAGAAAATCAGCCTCTTTTTAATCATTGTTTCACCAGTATTAGAAGATGTATATTACAGAAAATTGTAATTATGTGATTACTGATGAAAGTTGTACAGATTCATACATTTATAAACAATCAGATATGCAGTGTGATCTCATTTAAAGATAACAGCCAGGCTAATAAGAAAATAACAGATTTCTGTCTTGAAATGGTCTTCAACTGTGCTTTTTCATGCTTTCTAATAACAAGATGCAAATGATTATAAAATGATTTGCAGGTTGGCATGGATTACGCTGAAACTTTGCCAGAGGAAAAACAAAGGCTTTCATGAGTGTCCAAGCATGCTCAATGACAGAAGACTCCAGAAATACAGAAAATAACCTTGCACAAATAAAATCCCATAGGAAATGTGGCAAAATACAACAATATTCAATTCAAGTAGTCAAATAAGCTTTATTATTTACATGAAAGTCATCACAAGCATTAGAGTACATGTTTTAATAACAGAGTCAGAGGTATAAATCTGAAAGAAACATCTTACCAATGATCTTTTAGATCAATGTGCTTTAATATTGGTATGATTAGTACATGGGTATGCTAAATGCTTTGTTATGGATATGGAACAATCAAGGGCATAGTACAAACAGAAAGTTGACTGACCTCCTGTCTAAGCGCTGTAATATTCTTTCATTTTCAATTACAAACAAATATATAGTCTAATACTAATAGTTACTATTCTAACAGTAGAATAGTAAAGCTCTAGTTTTATATCATCCCCCTTCTAATGTTAACCCATTTCATCCCAAACATTTTATTACACTCCTTGAATAGGCCAATGAAATGAATGGCATGCAAAAAAAATGTTTACCATAAAAAAGTAAATATATTTTTATCAGGTATTTTTGTAAAAGGAAAGGTAAGAATGAATGAATTAATATTACTTTGTGTTTCATTAATGTAACAATACCTTGACATTTACACTATTATGATTGGATTCTAATCAGTTATTCGAAAGGGGCTCTTGGTTTCCCACCGGGGACATATGTGACCATTTGCATGTATGAAAAGAGCAATTCAAATCCTACATTAATAACATGCTTTTTAATACTATAATTACCAAACATGGAATTAAACCAGAGGTCACGTGACAGTTTCCACCAGCCATGTAAAAATGTCTGCAGATTCATTTACTGTGTGTACAACACCTCAACTACTCGTTTGAAACCATTCCATCTCAAAAGTACATGTAATTTGAGGGATTAATTGAGAACAGAATAACAATCAGCACCTTGGACAGCATCTAGAGAGAATCCCAAATCAAGATTCCTTTCAAGCACTGGCCCACTGTTGTATTTCACCATCAATTGATTTCCAATTATTACGCATTCAACTCAGCTGTTCTTAAGTTAACGCAGTCATTATTCAGATACTTTGTAAAGTCCACCATACGATGGTTTTAGGAAAGGCCAGTCACATCTCCCAATGTGAACAAAGCGATTATAGATGCCTGCTCATATTTACAAAAGCCACAGTTTTCATTGGTCCCGTTATGAGGAGCCAGCAACTCCGTCCAAAACGACTCCCTCGCGGAGTGTAGCGTCAGTGTTTGTCGGTGGATGTTGCGGTGGAGCGAGGCGAGCGATCACGCAGCGGCTCAGCGCGGGCTTCACTCTGACCGGGATAGAGGAGCCACAGTTATCCCGCTCATATTCCTCCTGCGCCCTCAGCATCTTCCTCTTCTTCATCTTGCTTTTGTGAAAGTGGTAGGTGGTCAGTGACAGTAATATAATCCCTATAATGACCATTCCCAGCACCAGAAGCGCGACAGTGGACGAGAGCGGCTGGAGCACGTGCTGAACTTTCTCCGCGCGCGTCCCGTTAGTCTCGGCCGCTCCTTTAAAAGCGCCCCACGCAATCTCAGACGTCTTCATTATTCACAATCCGTGAATTCAGCTTTACAATTCCAAGAACTGATTAGAAATATCCGCTTGCCGTTGGATTTATTTCAGCCAGTTAGCCATCTCTTGTGACAGCCCTGAAAATAATTCAAAAAGGAGAAGAATGAGGAGGAATGTCTCGAAACTTGAAATATTTCATTTTATGGACTTCACAGGCAACAAAATTGCTTAGGGAAAATAAGGTATACTAATTAAACGTTTTATCCTATCCGTACCTGATATAACAGCCCGGTCCCGTTCACTGAATTGGTGTGGAAAAAAGGTATTGGTTTGGAAAGATGACTTCCCACAGATCTCTGACGTAGCCTGTATTCATTACGTATTCAGCAAGCCTTCGCCGCAAAACCTTAGAAAGGGTGTTAACGTTTCATCGTAGGTGCGTAATACGACAGATGTCGTTTTTTGACGTAATAAATCATTTTCACGTTTTAAAATGCAATGATAAAAATGCGTTTTAAGGATATCCGTAACATATAGGCTAGGTATATAGAACTATAGTAACCTACAACATTATGTCGTTGTTACTTTACTTTTATTGATATTTGTCATGAGGTAAAAGTGCCTTACCTCAGAAAGCCGTTCTGTGCGCGTCCAATTGAAAGTCTCTTTCATTCACGTTTAAGAATAACCACAATTTACTTAAGTGAAATCTCTGGCAGTCGTGGTAAAATGACTTAAATGTGCCTTTTAGGTGTGTATTAGAATTGTTTAATTCAGACTTCAGGTAAACAGTAGCCCAAGAGAGCGTTCTCATTAATCTCGCGATCCAGAGCGTGCTCCCCTATCATTTTTCGACTGCTCACTCGGCCAAATAAAGCCCACGAGAAGGAACATTTGGAGCACCAAAGGCTAGTGAATCAATGAAGAGCTCTAGTAAACACTTCACAGAGAGGGAACACGTGGACATGCATGTAAATGAGACAACAGCCAACAATAACAAATCCCCAGAAAGATAAACTAGATGGAAGGTGCTGTCCAGTGCTGAAAATATCCTGTGGCTGTAAATTACATGCATGCATCAGGATGCATTTTCTTTTTGAATAGGTCATTTAAATGTAAAATTCTTTAGGGTTTTAAAAAACATTGTAGGGTTGACAGTTTTAGTTTCATTGCTAGCAACCACAGTCTTGACTCTACAGCTGTTTGCTAGAAAAAATATTCTACAAAGTTCCAGTGTAAAAAAACAAAATTCTGATCATCTGCAGTGAATGGGTGCCATCAGATTGAAAGATCAAACAGCTGATAAAAACATCACAATAATCCAAATCAACACAACTCAAGTTCATCAATTAAAATGAAAAGACATTAAAACCTGCATTTGTAGAAACAAATCCATCACTAAGTGATACTAAGTCAAGCTAACTTTAACTTGACCATTGCTCCTGGCCAAAATACGATTCCATAATCTTTAATGAAACTTCGTAAAATTAAAAAGTACATTCCATGTTGTTGTTCTCACATTAAAATCCACCAGTATATTAGTTTATAACTGCTTTTACTTGTAAACGGTGAAAGATCTGTGCATATTTCTCTCCTGATTCAGACAAGACTACTTTTTCACTGCAGAAAGCAATGTTATAAATACAGATATGCTGATGTCCCTTTAATGGAATCTAATCTGTACCTCAGGCTCTTCACTGTCTGCACTGGGTTTCTTTGACACAGGACAAAACTTTTAATAAGATGTTCTTATAATCTGTAACCTCAAGCAGGGTAAAGATGCTGACCCTTAAACTCAAAATGGTCCAGTGATTGTCAGACATTTTGTCACTAGTGGTCCTGCCTACCTTATCTGAAGTCAAGTGACAGCTGCCCCCATCTCTTCACAGGTCAGACAGCTCTGGACACATCTTGAAACTAGAGCTAAATTGGTTTATAATCTTCACCTGGACTAAGAGCCAATGAGCAATTCAGCCACTTGGCTGACCTCCCAATTCTCTATAATTAGATGCGAACCCATTCACCCCAGCCACAATATACATTCTAAGTAAAAAGAAAAAAAGGGCAATTTAATCCTTATAATTTACAACAATACTGTCACCATGAGGAAATAGAAAGCTACAATCCAGGGAGTAGGAGAGATAAACAGCACCTTGGGCATCTCATTACATCTAGGTTGTGGATCATAATTTTCAGTGTTCTACAGCATATGGAGAGCTGCTCTCATACACATCCACCAGATCAGAGACACCAGTTGTGATAAATATAAGCTTTTCTGTCACCAATGACAACATGGCACATCTCATCCTCTGCCAAAAGGCACTGCAGTCGATCCATTCTTTATGACAGAGGAACCACGGTAACATCAAACAAGAGACACCAACTAGCATGGAATCAACTCAACCAATTTGTAGCTTCATCTTTGAGGTGTACTGGAGATACCCATAAAATGATACCCATCAATTCTGCTTCCATTAGCCTTAAAGGAATAGTTCACCTTAGAATGAAAATATGCCAAACATTTACTCTCTCACACCATCAAAGATGTAGATGAGTTTGTTTCTTTGGAAATGATTCTGATAAGTTTAACATTACACCTCTTGCTCACCAGTGGATTCTGTGCAGTGAATGGGTGCCGTTAGATTGAAAGCCCAAACAGCTGATAAAAACATCACAATAATCCACAATAAATCCACACGACTCCATTCCATCAATTAAAAATCTTACGAAGCATTAAAATGTTTTGAACCTCAAACAAGTCCGCTATCCATAATATTGCTTTCTCCAATGAAAAGTTTTACAAGCAAACAGGCCCAAACAGTTCTAAACAAATATGTCGTTTTCTTTTGATGTGAGAGGACAACTGGGATTAGACTTTTTCACTTGATGTGGTGTTATTATGGATTATTTTTTTCTGGCCAGAAGCGACAGTTTGGGGAAGTCGTGGCCTAATGGTTAGAGAGTCGGACTCGTAATCGAAAGGTTGCGAGTTCGAGCCCCCGGCCGGCAGGAATTGTAGGTGGGGGGAGGGAAAGTCCAGCGCTCTCTCCACCATCAATACCACGACATGGCTGCCCACTGCTCCGGGTGTGTGTTCACGGTGTGTGTGCATTTGTTCACTACTCACTGCTGTGTGTGTGCACTTGGATGGGTTAAACGCAGAGCACCAATTTCGAGTATGGGTCACCATACTTGACAATACGTCACGACGACGACTTAAAGTTAAAGTGCATTGAAGGATTTGTTTCTTATAAATGCAGATTTTCACTTCACAAGATGTTAATTGATGGACTGGAGTCGTGTGGATTACCAGTGGATTGTGATGTTTTATCAACTATTTGAACTCTCATTCTGATGGCACCCATTCACTGCAGAGTATTTTTCGGTGAGCAAGTGATATTTCTTGTTTTCTGTGGAACACGCAAGAAGATATTAATAGCAGCTTGTTTTTGCTATTCATTGAACGTGAATGGTTCCCATGGCTTTTTGAAAGCAACATTTTCAGTGAATAATGCCTTAATTTCTTTCCATTTTTTACACAAAGCTATTGTGCGTTTTCAAGACTTGGAATATAGTGTTCAAGATGTATAGACTACCACCATGGTAGCACATACATCTTTTAATGTACTTTTTATGGTGCTTGTCGTCTTCTTGTGGGAAGTCGTGGCCTAATGGTTAGAGAGTCAGACTTGTAATCCAAAGGTTGCGGGTTCGAGTCTCCGGCCGGCAGGGATTGTAGGCAAGGGGAGTGAATGTCTAGCGCTCTCTCCACCCTCAATACCACGACTGAGGTGCCCTTGAGCAAGGCACCGAACCCCCAACTGCTCCCCGGGCGCTGCAGCATAAAATGGCTGCCCACTGCTCCGGGTGTGTGTTCACGGTGTGTGTGTGTTCACTGCTGTGTGTGTGTGTGTTCACTGCTGTGTGTGTGCACGTTGGATGGGTTAAATGCAGAGCACGAATTCCGAGTATGGGTCACCATACTTGGCTGAATGTCACTTCACTTCACTTCACTTCTTTTGGTCTCCATCTTTATTGCATTGAGGAGAACTGCTAAAGTTCCAAAGTAGAAAGGCACAGAAGTTAAGAATGACATAAGAATGTAAATAATGAGTATTTTCAATTTTGGAGTAAGCAGTTTCTTTAACAATCCTTCTTTGTTAAGCAAAACAATAGCTGCAATCTGAATTTGTATAATCATTGACATGTGCATGTACATTAAGCTCTGGGTGCACAATGCTACAGAGAAATGACTGAAGGGCTACACACTCCTCAGTGCTGAAACGGTCATTAGAGGGGAGAAATAGCACCAAGGGAAATAGCTTTCCAGGCAGGATGAAGGCGCCTAATAAACTCATGCCTGTGATGGATGACTCTGCACACACAAACCCAGAACACAAAGAAAATATATGCAACCCAGTCATATACAAACACAATACATCAAGGTGCATGCCGGTCACATCCACCACAACACTACGAGTACAACTGCAGTTGTTTGGTAAACGCGATAAGTGATAAGAATCAAAGAAAAATAAACAAGTCATCTCCAAACTACACAAAGTGAGTAAAAACAAGCCCACTGTGAAAAGATCCATTCCCTATCATGCCTTCACTATGTATGTACAGTATACTGGACAGCACAATTAAATGTGTAATAAAATTTCCATGTTAGCCTACTGTATTTGAAAGAAGTCTCATCAAGGCTGCATTTATTTGATCGAAAATACAGTAAAACATTAATGGAGTGAAATATTATTCCAATTTAAAATAAGCTGAATTTTCAGCACCCATAACTCCAGTCTTCAGTGTCACATGAACCTTAATAAATCAATCTAATATCCTGAGATGGTGCTCAAGAAACATTTCTTATCAATGTTGAAAACATCTGGCACACACCCGTCTATATAAGGTCTTAAGTTGAAAACGCATATCAGAGAATGGCTTGCAGAGCGGAGAGACAGGATTGTGTTGAGATCTGGTGAAGACTACAAAAAGTTTTGCTGCACTAAAGGTTGACAAGAGCATGTGGCTTCCACAATCCGTAATAGAATAAGTCTGGAACATACAGGACTCTTCCTAGAGCTGTTCTCTTGCAAATTTGAAAGAAAAAAAAAGCCACACAAAGGACTCTCAGACTATGAGAAACGAGATTCTTTGGGTCTGATAGACTGCGAGAAACAAGATTCTTTGGTCTGATGAACCTCAATGCCAAGCATCATGTCTGGAAGAAACCAGGCACTGCTCATCACTTGCACAACACCTTCCCAGTGGTGAAGCATGCTGGTGGCAGCATCATGCTGTGGGGCTGTTTTTCAGAGAAAAATAAGTTGGCACGGGGCAACAAAGGGCCGAAAAAGCAAGAAACTTTGAAAAGATTTAGCTGGGAGAACATCTAGCAACTAATTAATTTAATTGACATCAGGTCTGTAACATGATTAGCTATAAAAGGGATGTCTTAGAGAGGCAGAGTCTCTCAGAAGTAAAGATGGACAGAGGCTCTCCAATCTGTGAAAGAGTGCATAAAATGTGTGTGGAATACTTTAAAAATGTTTCTGTTGGCGCCAATAGGCTCGTGGTTAGTGCGCCGACAGATAGCACAACTGTGCTCACGGCGACCCGAGTTCGATTCCCATCTCAAGGTCCATTGCCGATCCCGCCCCCACTCTCTACCCAGTGCTTTCCTGTCTGCTCTCTACTACTGTCCTATCTAATAAAGGCCTAAAATAGCCCAAAAATATAACTTAAAAAATAAATTTGCGGTCATTCTCATCGTCAAATTGCAAAGGCATTTGCAAATCTTATAATCTACAGTTCATAACATCAAAAGATTCGGAGAAACTGGAGAAATCTCTGTGCGTAAGGGACAAGGCCGAAGACCTTTGTTGGATGCCCGTGGTCTTCGGGCCCTCAGACGACTCTGCATCACTCATCGGCATGATTCTGACATTGACTAAATGGGCCCAGGAATACTTCCAGAAACCACTGTTGGTAAACACAATCCGCCGTGCCATCTGCAGATGCCAACTGAAGCTCTATCATGTAAAAAGGAAGCCATATGTGAACATGGTCCAGAAGCGCTGTTGTGTCCTGTGGGTCAAGGCTCATTTAAAATGGACTGTTTCAAAGTAGAAAAGAGTTCTATGGTCAGACGAGTCCAAATTTGACATTCTTGTTGGAAATCACGGACGATGTGTCCTCCATGCTAAAGAGGAGGGAGACCTTCCAGCGTGTCATCAGCGTTCAGTTCAAAAGCAAGCATCTCTGATGGTATGATGGTATGCCATACATCAAAGATGACCACAAACTCTTCAGCAGCTGGAAACCTATATCACGCAAGAATGGGACCAAATTCCAACACCAAAACTCCTAACCTCGATGCCAAGACGTCTTCAAACTGTTTTGAAAAGCAGAGGAGTTGCTACACCATGGTAAACATGCCCCCGTCCCAACTATTTTGAGACCTGTAGCAGGCATCAAATTTGAAATGAGCTCATTTTGTGCATAAAATTGTAAAATTTCTCAGTTTAAACATTTATGTTATCTACGTTCTAATGTGATTAAAATATTGGCTCGTGTGATTTGAAATTCTTTTAATTTTCATTTTATTCAAATTTAAAACACACAACATTTCCAGGATTTTGGTTGTATTTACACACTCGTGCCATCAAACTTTTGTACAACGCAATATCACTCGAAAAGCAGTTCTACTGCTACTCATGTGACATTGCTCATATATATCACAACTAATGTAAACTTGACCAGAACATATTTCTTAAAGGTTTCCTAGACATATGTCTTTAAACTACGATCCAAGCTTAATTATTTTTTTAAACTCATTGTCATACTGTATAACAGGAATGACCAAGTATACCCATGTTTAAACAGTGACTGTAATAACATAATATGCATTCAAACCCATGTCATTATGGAAAACCAGATGCCAAATGAGAGTGGGCGAGTGATTAAGAGAACTTTGAGAAGTTGTTAAAGTGTCTGATAAAATAGGGTTGGATAAGGTCACCATTGCACAATGCAAAGTTATGCTGGTGCTAAACGGTGGCTATATATAAACCCAATACAATCCCCCACCTGACATGAGCCAGCTAAATGCAGACAACCAGACAATTCAGAAAGATGGATTTGTGTTGAATAAGGGACAATAGTCACAAAACCAAAGTTTTTTTTCGAGAACCCTCCATTTCCATTTCTGCCACAGAAATGAGGAAGAGTAAATCACACATTAAGTGACAGTTCAATGTGACAGGAAGGCAATATTCAAACCAGAAATAATGAGAGCAGTTTAACAGTAATAGGTTATAGATGGCACCTGGGACTTTACAGTGGTT
Source organism: Barbus barbus (assembly GCF_936440315.1). Lineage (NCBI taxonomy): Eukaryota > Metazoa > Chordata > Actinopteri > Cypriniformes > Cyprinidae > Barbus > Barbus barbus. The sequence goes on from NC_136721.1 coordinate 12,330,517, forward strand.
CTCTATCAGGAGTTTTTAGTAATTTGAGGCTGTCTGGCAATACGCCACCTGAGAATTCAATTCCTGTTTTGAAGAGGAGAGGATGTAAGGAAGGCAAGAGGCACGAAAGGAAATTATAACCTACACTCCCACAATAAATCACACAAAGATTTGTGCGGCAGTGAATCTTAAAGCTGCCATCACAATCAGGATAAATTTTATTAGTCAAGGGGTATTTTATAAACTCGACATACAAGTACAATGAATAACGGGGGGAAGGTGGGTACAGGGACCTAGCTGTGACTGCCCAATAAATGCAACACAAGCTCCTCGTCTTCGGCCAGCGAGAGGCCAGTGTCCAGAGGAGTTACTTTGGACTCTTTCCTGGGCTTCTTCTTGGCCACCTGTGTCTGCTGTATTTCATCATCACTATCATCATCCTCACTGCTGTCGCTGCTGAAACTTCTCTTCCTGCCACCGCGGTCTGATGAAGCGCTGCAAATACAAAGAAGGGTCAATGCACAGATGTGAAGACAGAAGACAAAGGGAAGAAAAGCTAGTGCGGGGCAAGATGCATCAGTGGGTAAACTGTCAGCCCCACAGGCACACATTTTTGTCATGTAATCATACATATGCTGCTGCCTGCGAGTCAGAGATGCACATGAGAAAAATAAACATTTTTATGATAAAAATAGTCAATTTTCTACATGTCACGTAAAATTTGTTTTTCAGCTCAGGTCTTCATGTACACTATTGTTCTAAAATTTGGGGTCACTAAGTGCAAATAGCCTGCCTTGTTGGCAAAGGCTATTTACACCAACTCCGCCCATCTACGTGTGATTTCAACACTGCAAAAAGACACCCATTCAACATCAGTTTCAGTGGCGTAGATGGCAAGGTACGTGCTTTTTGACGCGATCTACCAGAGTTCGAATCCGCCTTTTGCCAAACTTTTTTTTCTCCTTTTTCAAATCTCACATCGCATCGGAAAGGCATTTATTTTGAATAAAAATGAAGGCAAGGCAAGTTTATTTATATAGCACATTTCATACACAATGGTAATTCAAAGTGCTTTAAATGAAAGTAAAATAGTCATAATAATAATAATAATAATAATAATAATAATAATAATAATAATAATAATAATGAGTGAGTATTATTAATAAAATTAGTAATAATAATAAAATTACTACAATACTGAGGTGCAGATAATTGACACTATTTGCAATAAGTAGTATAAATAGCAGAAAATCTTGCCATTTTAACAGTGTAAATATAATCTATAGCTATTTGCATTTAGTGTAAATAGCATATTGTTAAAAAAATACTGCTATTTCCACGGTGTAAATAGTATCTATTGTTAAGAAAATATGCTATTTAGCTTGTATTGCTATTTGCACTTAGTACAAATAGCATCTCTCGCTAAGAAAATGCTATTTGCACAGTGTAAATAGAATCTAACTGCTATTTACACTTAGTGTGCTATTTACTTAGTGTAAATAGCATCTATCGCTATTTGCAATTAGTGCAAATAGCCGCTGCCAATATTTTTCAAAATTTAAATGTTTAAAAGTAGTCATCAATATTTATTTGATCAGGAATACAGCATAAACAGGAATACTGTGAATATCATGCTTTCTATTTTAATATAGTTTAAAATACAATTTATTCCTGTGATGGGAATGCGGAATGTATTATTTATTTAGACCACAGAGCATAGATATGCACTGAGAAAGGAAAGGACTTTCCTTGAGCTGACCAAAACGTCTATGGAGAACGTGTATTTGCAAAACAAGGCATTGAACATTTCCCACAGGACCACTGATGCACTAAAGTGCTTGCAAAAGCAATCATCTGAGATGCATCTAGGAGGCGCTGACAATTCCTATCATCAACGCGCACTGCATTTTAAAGGCATCCATGTGCTGTTGAGGTGAATGGGTTTTTTAATGTACCGGCCCATGGGGGTGACCTTGATAGCCAATGCAGACAATTCCTAACTTAATTAAATGAGGCTGGAATGGTGCATTCATGCACATCCAGGGCAAGTAATACTATTAAGGTCCTGTCAAGAGACTTTGAGGTGTGAAAAGCTGTCCTCTGGTCTATAACAGTCACATTCATAGCAAGAACAAAAGTTCAGCTGTTTTGTAAAGAAAAGTTATTGGACTTCCACCATTTTTGGAGTTGTGCAGAATCAACAGCACAATTATTTTGAGCTGCTTAAATATCAAAGGTGGCAAGTTTTTCGCTGCACACTGTGAGTGCTAGACTGTTTAAAGCATGTTTTGTTGAGAACTTTATGTGCCTTCCTGAACTCTTTGCAACAGATAAGGTTTTATATGTAATGAGATATGTACTTGGAGGGAAGGATCAGTGCATTTGTGCCCAAGTTATTTATTAGGGATCTTATGGTTGCTGCACAGTTCCTTCACATAATAAATCCATGAAGAAACCTGGAAGGATGACAGATCAGCACAGCGTTTAATTTAGAAGGTTTTAGATGATCCTAACTTAATTAAGTGAGTTAAAACATGAATGGTGTACTCATGTACATCCAGGACAACTAATATCATTAAAAGGTCTGTCCAGAGACCACCTAGAGGTGGGAAAATCCATCCTCTGGTCTATAGCAGGCAGGGTTGTAGCTAGCACACATCATTAAGTTGTTAAGGGCTTCTGGTCATATAGAGTTTCAAATTACTGGCTTCAAATTAGCTGGTCCAACCAGCTCAATGACTCAGGATTAGGGATGTGCAAATCAACTAACTAAATAAAGCACCGCTGGTAAAAATATCAAAATTAAAGGGAAAACTCTCCAGAAATTAAAATTAGTTTTTTTATTTAGTCCATAGGCAATAAAACTGTTACCAACATTCTTCAAAATATCTCCTTTTGTGTTCCACAGAAGAAAAAGTCATACAGGTTTAGAATGATGTAAGGGTGAGTAAATGACAAAATTTAAAAAAATCACTTAAAGAACACTGTGTATGTACGGAAATCTGGTCACACTTCATTTTAAGGTCCAATTCTCGCTATTAACAAACCTAACTACGACTTTTGCCTCAAACTCTTATTTTGCTGCTTATTAATAGTTAGTAAGTTAGTTGTTAAGTTTAGGTATTGGGAAGGATAAGGGATGTAGATGCAGAATGTGTGCTTTTTATGTACTAATAAACAGCCAATATGTTAATTATAGGCATGCTAATAAGCAACTAATTAATAGTGAGAAGAGGTCCCTATACTAAAGTATTACAAAAAAAAAAAAAAAAAAAAAAAAAAAAAAAAAAAAAATATAATAATAATAATAATAATAATAATAATAATAATAATATATATATATATATATATATATATATATATATATATATATATATATACAATTTTACAGTATAATTGTAAAATTACAATACTCATTTGTCTTAATTTCTTTACTTTCAACATTAAATCATTAAGCTTTTATTTTTAATGCAAGAAAGGCCAAAATGTATATTTTGTTGACAACAGCCGCTTTATTTTAAGCAACTTAAATTCAGAGAAGATCCAGAGATGAGTTTGTAGGGATTAGCATCTGTAAACTCAGGATCATGAGCTATTTGAGTGTAAACTCAGTACTGCACTTCACTCACGCAGTGAATATTTATTTAATTAAACCACAGCTTTTACAATTTGATAAATCACTAATATATATTGCATATCGCATTTTATTTCGATAAATGAAATCCGTATGATCTGCTGTGATGGGATCGATGAGACAGTTAGTTAAACCTGAGACAGAATCATTGAGAAGAGGGTCGTAAATGAATAATTCAGAAATGTTTTTGACCGGATCGACTGATTCACTGAACGGATACATCATTCAAAAAACTTCTCATGAACCTCTACAAATGGATCACTCAGCATTCACTGTAACTACACTCTCCCTTTAAGGAATATTTCCAAAGATTTGTACAGCATCTAGCTATTCTGGACACAAAGCGCTGGCAGGGGCAGAGGTGAGGCAGGGCCAATAAGATACCATTAGATTTATGGGAGGGGGGTATCTGTCAAGACAGCAAAACAGGAAGACAGGTACCGCAACAGGAAAGAGCTCGGGGTTAGTGAAGCCTCTGGCTCCAGTCCCAAACACCAGCTTTCGATATAATGCATTACAATATTGCGTTACTCCCTAAAAAAGTAACTAATTACGTTACTTAGCTACTTTTTATGGAAAGTAATGCGTTACGTTACTTTTGCGTTACTTTTAAAATATGAGCAGGGCTTGATTGTTTTTAATACAAGAAATTACATTAATACAAATGTAAAAGCCCTGTATCTTGTGAAGGAAAAGTAAATTCACGTCTGTAAAGTAAAACTCAGGATAAGAAGGTTTAACACTCTTCGGCAATAAAAAAACAATGAAGTACAATTGCTAGTTTATCTAAAGTCATTTTTACTTAGTATGGTTGAACTGGATCATCAAAGGTCAGCAGCAAAGACATTGGTTAATAAAATGGGATTAGATACATTTGTGTTAACATATTTAATTATTGCAGGTTTGCGTCATATTCTGAGTTTGCATTTCACGGTTTTAATTCATTTAGATGAATACTAAATCTGTTTTTTGCGAGTGGGATGAATTCATGCACATTCACATTTAGATCTATAGTAACAGCATGCTCACACAGCGCACTGTCAGTCAATAAATGGGGAAAAAGTAACTGGCGTTTTTGAAAAAGTAACTCAGATATTTTCTTGTAAATTAAAAAGTAATGCGTTACTTTACTAGTTACTTGAAAAAAGTAATATTATTACGTAACTCGCGTTACTTGTAATGCGTTACCCCCAACACTGGATATGACGAAAGAGAAAATGGATGAGCGAGTCAAAGGAAGAGGAAGAAAGAGAGATTTATCAGATTTACAGCACCGGAGCCTCTCCTGCATTCAGTAAGTGTAGCCATGCAGTAAACAAACCACACCAAGTCATTAATCAGAGCTGCTGCTGCTGTCTATGCCGTATCACCTGCACTGCTACACTCCAAGTGTTTGTGTGTGTCGTGAGCGTCCTTAATGTGCGTACATGAGTGAATGACAGAAAAACAGAGACATAAAGGTATGGGCCGAAAGATGGAAAGACCGAAGGCGAATGAGAACAGAGGACGTGATCAGGTTTTACAAGAGTGGATCGAATGAAAGACAAAAAGCGAGAGAGAGTGTCAAAAAAAAGAAAAAGCGTTAACGTATGGTCCTGCCTCTCACTTTAAATCTGGATGCAATTATGCATTTTATAGATTATCTGCAGCTAACTAAAGGATCTGTGCTTAATGCTGCCATGGGGAAAATGAATCATCATGAATCATTTTCCCCTGTAGAGGGATACCTCCTCCGAGAGGCAATTCTGCAGCAGACCTCAGTACAAAAAGGACACCGGATCAGCATGCCTGAGCCTAATCGAATGCTACAAACTCAATACAAGCAGAGAGAGCTGAGAAAACCGAGGCAGTAATTAAGTATCAGATGGATCAATTTCTCATTTCGGAATAATTACGGCCTCGTGATGTGGTGTCGGACTGATTGGCTTGATTTACTGGTGTAATGGTTTTCCACTAACACAAAGCCCTGCATACCTCCACATTGCACTGATAAGGGGAAAATATGATATTTCGCTCAACGCTCAAATATAGGCATTCAATTTGAAGAGGTGCATAGAAACTTATTGTTTTGTATTTTAGAGGATCATTATCCTTTAGGCTACGTCCTGTGCCTTTTTAACGCTCCTAGCTTTTCACAAAAAACTAAATTGGTCTTCATTGAGATGAATCAGAGGTTTGAGGGATGAAACTGCTGCACAACCTTTGAAAATTATGAAAGTCATCATGTTGTTTGCAAAAGTTTTATTCTTACCCTTCTTCCTCCTCAGAGGAGGACTCGGAGTTGCGCACTTTGTCGGGGTCAGGAAGTGTGCTGGGGTCAAATTCTTCATCGGCACCTGACAGATACGCTACCAGCTCTTCCTCATCATCGTCATCATCATCATCATCACCTTTCTTCTCCTGTGTAACAGAGAGAATACTTCAATTACATGTACTAATGCATTGTTAATACTGATTATCTGATATCTTATACGATGGCACTTTTTGCAATTAATATCTTCTTTCCCCATTAACTCTAGCCCGTTTACACCTGTGATACCATCTCAGTGGACAAAAACAGTGCTAAATGTTTTGTGATCCCATCTGTGGTCAGAAATTCAGGTGAACATATTGTATTTGTAGTGTAAATACTAAGCCGACCTCATGATTTACAAAGAAGTAAATATTTAGAAGAAAATATTTTAAAAAACAGTTTTGATTCCTAATGACTTTCATTGTAATTTTTTGTACAATGGAAGATAATGGGAACCAAAACCGTTTGGTTACCAACATTTTTCAAGATATCTTTTATGCTCCACAGAAGAAAAAAGGTCATATAGATTTGGAACAACATGAAGGTGAGTAAATGATGACAGGGTTCATTTTTGAGTGGGCTATCCTATTAATTTTTGAAGATGTAGTAACTTTTAACACATTTACCCCTAAAAGCTGGATATTAGTACTTAGAGTAATAATATGTACCCTTATGGTACTACTACGAACCTTTTAGGGGTACATAAAGGTACAAAGATGTCCTTTTGAGGTTATTGTCCCAGTGACGAGCTGTTATATCCCTAAAGGTACAAGTTTTTGCATCTGAGGGGGTACTGCACCAGCTGAGCAACTGCCATTGAGAAAGCTAATGGATAGATTTCTCTAGGTATTATAAATGCACTTGTGGCCATTAGAGGAACTTCACATCCTGTTCAATGGATACCATCTCCCTAAATATTCCGGTCTTTGATCATTTACAACCAAAGTGTGTCCGTTTCCTTAAGCGATAGTGGTGAAGGAATCGATTCCAGCCCTGTCTTTGTCCATTAAAAGTTTCAAAAACCTAACAACTCAGACCTTGTGCCGGTCACAACCAGCTTTCTTTTCCCACTGGTCTGCTCTACCTACGGACTGACTTGCTGTGCCCTCAGGCAAGATTCTTAATCCTGATAAGGTCTATGGTGTGCAGCCTGGCCCCGTATTCTGACCTTTACTTCTTTGGTTTAAGACAAAGAAAAACAAATATCTGTGGCCAAATGGTTTTTCTACCTTGTTTCATACACTCCATAAATCTACACCCACACTGTGTAAATTCGCAGATCTACAGTACTATGCACATCTAAACAGACTGCCCATATTGGTAGAGGCTGAATTGTCTGTGCCAGGGTAATATTGTGGTATAATATATTACAGATAAAATAACAACATGAAAATCATATAAAATGAACTGTGCTTGGTCAATTTACATGTTGACGTCTTCATGTCTAAGTGGGTGGTACTTTGTCTGAATAATCTACATTGTAGAACAGCCTTTTGCCATCAAAGATTTGGTTAGGGGGACCGTGTATATCTGTGCTTGGACCTGATATGGGGTTTCTTCAGGTACAGGATACTCTGTATTCAGCTTTGCTTCTGCCTGTGCTGTAATCTAATCATGCTTTGTAAGACACATTTGAATTCTGCCGACAGACCTGTGCTTTGAACAGATGTGCGCTGAATAACGCCAGAGAATGAGAACAGCTATAAACGGGGATCAGTATAAAAGACTCTGGAATTACTTAAAACAAAATCAGAAAAAAAATAAATTAAATACACTAAAATGACAATAAATAGTACTCTACCATTCAATTGTTTCTGGTCAGTATTATTTAAAAATAAATTAATTATTCTGCAAGGATACATTAAAATGATCAAAAATTTTGGACTTTTTAAAGGTGACATCAGATGCTCATTTTCCACAAGCTGGTATGGTTCTATATGTCTCCATGAAAGGTCTATATAACATACTTTGGTTAAAATTTCTCAATGGTAGTGTAAAACAACACCTTTTTTATCCTGTCAAAAACAGCTCTGTTCACAGCGACCCGTTTCGGTGCATGTCCCTTTAAATGCTAATGAGCAACTGCGTCTCTTCCGTGGGGTGACAAGCAGTTCTCTGAGGCTGTAAACTTTAGCTGCATTCATCGTGGAACTTGCTAACAAGCACAGTATTAGGAAAGGTGATTTGAAAGATTCATAACCTTATATTCACTTCTCTGTATGTGAGGCTGGATCACGAATGATTCGCGCGAACAAACACATTTTGGTAGATCGGGGGCGCATTCACTTCAAAAACAAATGTAATCCTCTGCGTCTTCAGCAGCTCATATGTCAGGAATAAATGATGACTGATGTTCATTATTGCTTCCAAAAACAGAACACCTCAATCGCTTAGGAGCCATTCTTGTCTACCCCTGCTACAGCTTCAAAACAAGCACTGGGTGGATTTTTATCTTTATAGGGTGGTTATGTACACACACTGCCAGCAAACATTTATGTTCAAACACCATGTAAACGTGAATTTTTTCATCTGATGTCCCCTTTAAATCATCATATAATACTATACAAAAATGTATCTCTTTTCCACAAAGTTTAGGCAGCAAAACTGCTTTCAACACTGTTAATAAGAAATGTTTCTTGAGTGGCAAATCATCATATTAGAATGATTTCTGAAGGATCATGTGACACTGAAAACTGGAGTAATGATGCTGAAAATTCAGCTTTTGCATCAAAGGAATAAATTACACTTTCTGATATATTAAAAGAGAAAGTAATATTTCACAGGTTTCTACTGCATTTTTGATCAAATAAATGCAGCCTTGGTAAGCATAAGAGACTTCTTCCAAAAACATTTAAAAAAAACTTTTGAATAGTAGTGTATATATGCTGTGAATAGTGAATTTAGGCATAATTTCCGTGGCTGTGGCAACCTTCTACAAATGAAATTAAGGAAAGGAAACAGCATTTTGAAATTTTTTGTAAACAAATGGCGTTACATTAACAATTTTCTCTGTAATGACTGTCACCGATTGAGCAACAAGACTCTGTAGGGTCCATCTATTTTCTCAAATGTCTCGAGAGGAGCCCCAAAAGAAGCAAAACTGACAGGAAATGAAGTGGCACTGCTATCTTTTACAGCATATGCTGTCAAAAGGGCAATTCAATAGCTCTCTAAATTAATCTGGACCACGTGTAACGACGGACAGATCGACCACCAGTCGGGCTGTTAAGTCGAAGGAATGAGTGAATGCTAAAAGAGTGCTGAGATTCATTGTTAGGGTGGTGATGAATAGTCACGCGTTCTTGGACAGATCGCTGCATTGATCAGATGACAAACGAGAGGAGAGCAGCAGCTGCATTTCCATATGGATGCACAGAGCTCAATCCCCCAGCGAGGACAGGCAGAGAGAGACGGGACACATGACAGCTGCCATCCTCCTGTGAATTATGCGTTGTCAGTTGGAGGGAAAGACCAGAAACTGAGAGGCATCTTTCCCCTCTGACTTCCTGTGACAGGAATTCCTCATTTCAAATCATAAACCATTTTATGAACCTCACATTTGCTTTAAATGTGCTGTTGCTTTAATTCACATACAATACTGTCTATCATCAATTCATCATTAACATCCAGCTTTCAAGATGACTTTGAGCTATGGTTGACGTACCTCTTTATGCTGTTTGCTCGCTTCCCTCCGAGCTGCTTTCTCCTTCAGTCTTTTCTCCTGTTGAAAGCGAGAAAGAGAAAAAAAAAAAACGACTTAATAAATAGGTGCTCAGGTACTTATACTTGGTCACGCCACAATCTCATAAACATGTCAAACAGCAAGGGGTCGAAATGATTACACAGACTCGGAAAAGAAAGCACAATTTAACTTCAGTGCTCTGCATTTCTTTCGGAGGGAGAATGAATAGGACTTGATGTTTGTCTTGTGTCACTTTCTAATATGAAGGGGCGACTGGACTACCAGACACAACTATACACATTACTAATGACTCACAGATGTCTGGGAGACGGAAAATATTAAGAGGTTGAGGGTTGAATGGAAATCAGAGCGCTGAGAGTGTAATAAACTCAATGTCAATTGCACTTCATTGGCTTTTCATTACTTTCGAAATGTCAAATGATGCTAAATGTGGAAACATATTCATCGGTTCACTTGGATACGTCATTGCACAAATATCAGTGCCACAAAATCAAAGTCAGTGACAGTAGTGGGTTGCCATTAAATATGTCATAATATATTGCATAAAACATTTGGAAACACTTTAGAATACAGAACAAATATTCTCTATTAACTAAGAGTTTTCTCTGAACAAACTCCTAATTTACTGCTTATTAACAGTAAGGTAGGATTAAGGGATCTAAAATATGGTTATGCAGAATTAGGCATCAATATGTGCTTTATAAGTACTAATAAACATCCAATATGCTATTAATATGCATGCTAGTAATAATAAAGTGTAACAAAACATTTAAACAATTTTTAAAGATAGAGATCACTGGAGATCTCTTTTATAAAAATACTTAATTTCAAATAACTTCACTACTGCTTGTTAAAAAGTATTTCAGGTGTTTCTTCTGGTGTTATTTTAGTTTCATCTGAATTTTTTTTGCTATTAGTTTCAGTTAACTATAACAGTTTCGTAAGTCCTATAATCAATAAAAAAGTTATAATGAATAAAGTTTAAGTGCGAATTTGACCTGAGCATATTTGAGAAAGCCAGGAACATCGTTCTAATAATTCTATAAATAGGTTATTATCCTCCCACAGATCCGAAGGAACACTGTGGTACTGTATAAAACTATATTCTCATTAAAAAAAATGCAGAAGTTTGATATTAATAGCTTAGGAGGTCTAAGGACTCAGCCTACCCTTAAAGTGAAACTTTACTGACACATCTTGAGTTGCTGACTTGGAACACGTCATATATGCAGCAAAATTCATCAGCAGTTTTAAAAGAACCAAAAAAAAAATACCTATGCATGATGTTAGTCTCAGGGTTCAGTTACAAATGTTGTTCTGCTGAAGTAATAAAGACTCCATGAGAGAATATGAAACACAAAGGCACCAGCGGGCCTAGCGAGCCTAGTTAGATTAATGAGCATGTGCACGTATCTGATGGATTACTGGGTAGCTGCCTCTCAAAGTCTCTGACAGCACAAAATACTAAATCAAAATGGATTAGGATGGTTAGGCTTGTCACAGGAATGTTCAGACACAAGACAATGTCTTCTGCCTCGTGATTTTGAGTGAAAAAATAGAAGAAAAAAAAATAGTTTTTACTGTATGCCAGTCTGCATGTCAGTACTTGACAGAACTGGCAGGAGAAATTGGCATGAGAGACTGGCACCAGAATGTTTTATTTTAGTTTTTGCTTGGCTGAGAAGTGAAAGATTTAAAATGTACTATGCTGGGTTTACAGACAATAACCTCTCCGTTTACAAAAAATAGGGCCAAATATTCAGTTTCTGCTTATTAAAATCAAAGAGAATTTAGTTTATAACACAATTAATTCCACAATTTGATGTATTTGAGCAAAATAGTTTATAAAAGATAATAGATAAAAAGAAATAGTGATTGTATTGATTGGAAAAAGTGGCTATTATATAATAAAATAGAGCCTGACCAGAATGAGAGTTTGCCAAAACATGAGCTAAATAGCTGTGTGGCTAATGGGGAACATTACATATAACATGTAAAACAACGTTTTTATTCAATGAAATACCACGCGACAACAAAGCTAAATGCTGCTGCATTTTATTTTACGTTGACTTTAACATGTGACCCTGCACCACAAAACCAGTCATAAGTAGCACGGGTATAATGACATTAGCATTAGCCAAAAATACATTGTATGGGTCAAAATCATAGATTTTTCTTTTATGCCAAAAATCATTAGGATATTAAGATTATGTTCCATGAAGATATTTTGTAAATTTCCTACTGTAAATATATCAAAACTTAATTTTTGATTAGCGATATGCATTGCTAAGAACTTCATTTGGACAACTTTAAAGGCGATTTTCTCAATATTTAGATTTTTTTGCACCCTCAGATTCCAGATATTAAAATAGTTGTCTCTTGGCCAAATATTGTCATATCATAACAAACCATACATCAATGGAAAGCTTAATTATTCAGCTTTCAGATGATGTATAAATCTCAATTTCAAAATATTTGACCCTTATGACTGGTTTTGTGGTCCAGGGTCACATGTTTGTTTTTCAATGGATGACTCATCTGGTTAAATGCTTGGTAAAAACCAAGCCAAGTCAAAGCTATATGACAAATATTTGCTTGAAATACATCTGAGATCTGAATTTATTATTTGGATAATTTAACAACAAATTTATGTTCATGATTCACTGATATAGGTTAGTCACATGACATGCAGGTAAACAAATAAAATTTATTATTTTTAGTAAGTGTTTTTGAGTTTTTAAGTTTGTATAAAGAAAAAGGATTACTTTCATTTTACGTTTTTATGATTAATTATTTGTCTGTAAAACATTCAATATTTTGAGCAAGTATTTTATTCTGACAGTTTTTATTCTAAAAATGATTACTTTAAAATTTTACATTTTTATGATTTAATTATTCATTTTTATTGAATTACTAGTTTTTACTTAATTACAGTTTGAAAAAAACCGGTCTAGTGGTTAGAAGACATATTAAGCCATAATGTTCATGTGATTGCTACAAGTTCAAATCTTTTTCCAATCAATTCCTACCTTCTGTACTCTATCGTTATAAAACAATAAAAATAAATAAATAAATAAAAGTGGAAAACAGCAAAAATCTACTAAAAACTAGGTTTAGGTATAACTGGAATATCTGCTCCATGTCCCATTCTAGAAATAGATCCCATTACTTCTGTGCTTTCTCACTGAACTACAGTCTCCCAGCGATCGATTGAAAGAAAAATAAATAAACTGAAAACTACATCAGGAACAAACTTCACCATACTTGACTCTCAATGAGAAAACACTCTTTGCTGGAACGCTGCAAATGGTGTGATTTTGCCGGAGAGCAATCCTTTAAAAGCTTGTCCAATACTCAGAGCTACAGTAATAAGTCAGAGGCCCAATCTCAGCACTTATGCCTGGAGCTTCAAGCCACGCCGCCTGCACAGGCATCTCAGTTATTTCCATTTGCCTGAACCTGCGAGTGCACCAGCCACAGGGCCAGAGTTGATTGCCCATTGCCCTCAGCTCCTTCAATATTACATTAATCTGAACACCTGGAGCTGAACACAATAAATAAAGTGATACAAAGAAGCCGTTTGATTCAAGGAGGAGCTATATAAAGTTGGCATGAACCAGGAGGATTGGAAAATATGATGGTAGTTGATCTCACCCTATGTTTCTCCTTGATTTTACGACGGTACTCGTTCTTGTCGAACTCCTGGTCTTCCTTGCGAAGACGCTCTTTGGCTGCTTCCATGTTAATGCCAGACGTCTCCTCCTCCTCCTCTTCATCTGGTACCACAGTCCTTTGCAATGGAGGCCACTGCTGCACTTCCTGCACACATACATCACAGTTAATTTACACTGCTTTTTATGACTCTCAGTAATGCGTTTCTGATAATACAAACCTCTCCCTCCACAGTGAAGATCTTCTTAGTGTTGACCTTGAAGTTCTTTTTCTGTATTTTCTTTGCATCTTTAAATTTGGATTCCTTCTGAGTCTTATTCTTGGCCTTAGCATCTGTGTCCTAAAGAAAGAGAAAACGTATTTTACATAACCAGATGTAATTATAAAAGCTGTCCTTTTTACCTCCCTGGGGCCAAGATTAAACAAGAGAATTCATAAAGGAGCTCCGAAAGCAGTTCATTTGATCCGGTCATTCAACCAGGGCATTGAGACACCCAACACCACTCCACAATATTACTTTCTCCTCTGTAGTCATTAAAGTTGATTGCTGATGAGATGTGAAAAAGTTCAGATCTTGAGGAAAATCACTTTCCACTTAAACACTCTGCAAACTCGAAGATACTTACTCATCTGCACTTTAACAGACGTGTGTTAAGTAACACCATAACAGCCTTTAGTCCTTGTGCATCAAATTTGAACAAAAACTGTTGACTCAACTGACTATAAAAATCTAAATCAAGGTGTCCTCATTTGCAAGGTGTTGACTAATCAATATATCCACATTTGCAAAGAAAAGCCAGCAAAAGATGATAATTCCGAGACATTTATTATTGTAATATATAATAATTAAATAGATATAAAATGTCTTTAGAACTCTATACATTGTGTTTTATTTCCATATTTTATTTAATTATAAATTATTATGCAATGGAGTTGTTGCTTTTTCATCATTTAATTCTTTATATGTATGTATCAAAAATAAAGTGAAAGCAGTAATACTGTAAAATATTACAATTTAAAATAATTGTTGTTTTCTATACTTTACAATTAATGTATTCCTGTGAATTTGTAGCAGCCATTACTCCAGTCTTCAGTGGCACGTGCCTTTAGAAATCATTTTAATATGCTGATTTGGTGTTTAAGAAACATTTCTTACTGCTGAAAACAGTTGCTGTGTCATAGTTTTGTGAAAACTGTGACTGACAAATGAAAAGTTCAAAAGAACAGTATTTTTTTTTTTTTACTGTCATGTTCGGGCAATTTAAATAATCAGTATTCTTTAAAATACTAATAACAATACCAAGTAATTAATAATTTTTAATAATAACATAATAACAATAAATTAAAGGACTAAATTAACACAACTGACAGCCATTGTTTTGGCTAAGTAGCTATATGGAAAGTTTTACAGTTATTTTGATATTATTTAAAATATATATTTGACTGTACTGCAGTATTTGATTGTGGAGCCTCAACCCATATCAGGCAATTCTGACATGACTCACAAGTCCGCGTCTCTCATAAACCTGCCATGTCTGCACAGGAGTCATGTTAATTGCGTCTCAAAAGCATATTCAGAGGAGAGTTACATAATTTAGCATGTCGTCATATCTGGAGGCCTATTAAAACAACGCGCACAGAACTCGAATAGAAGCTCTTCTGAATCACAGTGCAATGGGTCACAACAGCCGAGACGTTAGGAGGAAGACGACTGAAAAAATGTCCATTTCTCAAGCACCACGGACACAATCTACCCACAGTTACAAAGATAATCAAAGATTTAATGTTTCAAGTTGAGGATAAAGTTAAAGCGTTTCATTTGTATTCATACCTTTTTATAGATTATTTGTGATTCTGTATTCTCAATTAATTGAAGTCCTGAGTAATGTTAAAATAGATGCAAATGATGCATTCAGGAACATCCTGTTTCTGCATGGCAAAATGTAACTATTACTCAGTTATAAAGCCAAAAGTATGTGGACAGTTTCCTCTAATTAATAATTTGAGCTATTTCAGTCACACTTATTACTAACAGGTGCATAAAATAAAACATACAGCCATGAAATTGCCTTAGGCAACCATATATATTGAAATGGGACCCCTTAAGGGCTAATAATTCCTGTGTTCACAAAGCACGGTCCATCAGAAATGTGCAATAACTGTAATTACACCAGATGTGTGTTGTTTATTTACCTCATCATCCTGGCTCTCTTCATTGATATTGAACACATCTTTACGCTTGACAGTCAGTAGGTCCTGATCGTTCTGGTCATCCTCATCCTCTTCATTAAAGCCACATAGCAGAGCTGCAGGCTTTAACGTCTCCTCCTCATCATCATCATCATCATCAGACTCAGACTGTGAGGACTGAGACTTAGACTGCTCTCCTTTGAGTTGGGCTTTGAAACTCTTCAGCTCATCTTCAGACTCATGTCCTGCAGCGCCGCGGTTGTCCTGCGTCACTCCACTCTTCTGCTGCTGGGCCTTATTGAGGAAACGGACCCGCGGAGCCACCGCCAAACCCAGTGACCTGACAGCGACAAGACCATACAAACTTGTCAGCTTGACATCAAATCAAATGCATTTTTTAAAATCCCATTTTAGTTCTTTTTTCAACTTTTTATACAGTTAAAAAAAAAAAAAAAGTATATTAAAAATAAAATGGTTTGTAAAAAATAAAGCATTTAAAATAGAATATATATTTTTTAATATCTATAACATATAAAATGTGCATTAAAAAAACTCAAAATGTTTTAAAAACAATTAAAACAGTTATATGCCATTTAAAAGAAAGGAACTGCTCAAATATGATTATAAACGATTACTGAATATTTTTTTTTACTATTTCAGTGCCACTAATAGAGACTATAATGAATTATGAACAAAATAATTGTATTAAACGGTCTCTGATTTCAAAACCTTTGGTTTTGGTTCATTTGGTTCCTTTTTGGAAGATTTAATTGCATAACAATGGCACGTCATTTGAAGTCTTCAAGACTGTGTTCAAAGTGGACACACATGGCACACATACAAACACATTTACACAGAGGACAGCTGGGCATTACTTCACAGCATCCACTCACATGGCATATTCTGGGAGTTTGAGCTGGAAAACATCAAAGACATCTTTGTTCTTCATCAGATAGACGGAGCGGAGGTAGGACACAAAACACTGCCGTTGAGAGGAGGGGAAAAAGAGAAGAGGCATTACGGAGGATAAAATCTGAAAACTTATCCCTGATAAACACATTAGTGAGAGTGCACAAGCAGGCGTTTCATGGCAGCAATTTGCCCGATTACATTTCATGCTGTTCTTCTCTCTATAATGAGCCTCACAAAGCTCAGCCCTGAGCGTGAGGCAGACAATCAGATTATCCTAAAAGCATGGCTCTGCTCTACAGTACAACATCAACCTTTAGTATTTGACGAAGTGTGACAGACTGCACAGGAAGTCAGGTCTCCTCAGGCCTTACCCTCTGTGCTCGTTCCTTCTGCTCCTTCTCCTGTGCCAGGAAGGCATCCAACTTCTGCTGGACGCACAACAACTTCTCTGGGTTCACCCTGTAAATGAATTCAAACAAATGATTAAGTCAATGGCCTTGTTTAAACCTGGTATTAACATCTGTCAAGCGGTCAGTGCAGGTGTAAACAGGGTCCAATGTATTTGTAACTGGATGAAAATTTAAACCTTTTAAAAACAAACTTTATTTTAAGGTGTCCTTTTTACACATATTACGTGAACTTACTATTATAATAACAATTAATTATGCATAATTACATGCAAGTAACCCTAAGCCAAAGCCTAATCCTCTCTCGAATCATATAGTAAGCACATGTAGTTCATAAATACTTACTTAAAACGTACAGTACTTAAATGTATAATTAGACTGTAAGAAGGACACCTTGAAATAAAGTGTAGCCAAAGTAAAAAATAGTTTATTTAAAATTGAAAGTTTATTAACAATGAAATGGTTTATCATTCAACATACACATAAATAAACAAATACATGATAAAAAACACAGTTCCAAATATTTTATATTTTGCATTATTTCATATTATTATATTTTATATGATATGAAATGTGAAATGTTTAATTGAAATTGAAATCATCAATGCTGCTTTGAGAAAAACAACAACTGTCCAAATATGATAAAAATGGCTGCTGAACATATAGTGACATAACTTGCTTTAAATAAAATGTGTCTAATTATGGAATATACACTAAATAAACAAAAGTATTGGGACACCTGACCATTACACCTTACATAAGCATTGCGTCTTAAACACAACTGTGGGAATTTTTTGCCCATTTCATTCAGGCACTGATTTTTGTAAATGCAGTTGCAAATGCAACTAAATTAAATGAGCATTCTGGTTAAATTGGGACATTTCTATGAATACAGTAACACTGACTAACAGCAAACATAAAATCAGGCCTGTGGTGACTGTGACTGCAGCTGCATTCTCACAGTAGATATCACTGATCATAATGATCTCACATGATCACATGCATTAAGCTGCCATCTTTCATTCTCAGCATGCGTGTGGATTCACAAAGCCCATGCATACAGTCTCTGCTAAAACTGATGAACATGTCACACACTAAAACAGACAAAACTACACTTTATTTCCTAGCTCATCTTATTTTCCCTGCACATCTGACTGCATGCAGTCACACAGGAAAGGAGAGATGCACTCACTCGATTTTGTTAATGGGAACTTTCTTCTCTTGAAGCTGTGCAATCATGCCCTTCTCCTCTGAGGGCAATAGGATAAGGAGAGCTTCGCCTCCCTCCTTATACCTGCAGAGAAAGAGAGAAAGAGAATGTGTGTGTTAAAGGAATATTTCACTCAAAATGTCCTCTTTTCTGTGCCATGAGGTTTGGAATGACACGATGGTGAATACATGAAGTCATTTTTAGGTGAACTATCCCTTTAAGGTCACACTAGGAAGTATGCTGCAATACAGGCCTCTCACACAACCGTTTCTCTTTTTTTAAATGCTCAGCTCTGTGAGTGTTTGTGTTAAAGCTCATGAGCTTTCTGCAGAGGGTGATGATCTATGAAGGGGAGTTACTGAGAATATCCATTCCACACTGAAAAGACAAGTGTAGCACAAAGAAAAGAGAGCGAAGCTGGCAGCTGCGTGGATGGCAGGTGTGTGCTGTCTCGCTCTA
Source organism: Barbus barbus (assembly GCF_936440315.1). Classification (NCBI taxonomy): domain Eukaryota; kingdom Metazoa; phylum Chordata; class Actinopteri; order Cypriniformes; family Cyprinidae; genus Barbus; species Barbus barbus. The sequence goes on from NC_136721.1 coordinate 12,348,976, forward strand.
AGCGCTGAGAAACTTGACATGTTTCTGTAGCTATCCAGTGCCTAATACTTGCCCTCAAGGTGAGACTGTAACAAGTCAAGCCAGAGTCCAAAAATGGAAAAACTCAATAGCTGAGTTGCTGTTAATCCATCATGTGTCAAGTGTAAATAGACAAATCTGTACAGTGTTTAAATATGATTTTATATAAGAGCTTAATTCCAATGTCAACATTGTTTCCATATGTATTAGAAACATGGAAGTGATGAGGAACAGTTCAAATCTGCCATCTAGTGTTACAGAGAAAACACTCTTATGCAAATATCAAATTCCTGTTAAGATTCTTACAATGCTTTTTGAAAAATTAACAGATTAAAACCATTTATCAGTGGTACCTGGCTGTTCTGCCAACTCTGTGGATGTATGTGTTTGCATCTTCAGGACAGTCAAACTGCAGAACCCAGTTCACTGCAGGGAAGTCTAGGACCACAAACAAAAACACATTAAATGTGTTTCAGTTATGGCTGTCAATCAAACTGAATTATTTACAGGAAATGCTGCTTCATTTGCTGAGATTTGTACTCAAATAAAATATTAAATTGACAACACTTGTTTTTAAGTCGTTCAAATCTAATATGTGCATTTTTCCACATAATAAATTTCCATTACCAAGTCCTCTGGCAGCGATGTCTGTGGCAAAGAGGACGGCTGAGGTCTTGCGGACAAAGTCATTATAAACCTCCACCCTTTTCATCTGCTGCTGTTTGCCATGCAAAGCAAGTATGGAGATACCCGGACGCAGCCGGCAGAAGACCCGGAACAGATATTGAACCTGCACATACAGAACAACACCAATGCATTTCATCATCATTACACTACTAATAACATATACATATACACACTACCATTCAAAACTTTTTTTGATCAGTACTTTTGTTCAGCAAGCATGCATTTAATTGATTAAACAGTGAAAATATTTATGTTAGAAAAATTCTATTATTCTTAACTTTCTAAGAACTTTCTAACTTAATTTTTCTTAAGCAGCAAATCAGCATATTAGAATGATTTCTAAACGATCAGGTGACATTGAAGACTGGAGTAATGCTGCAAATTCAGCTTTGCAATCACATATTACATTTTAAAATATATTCAAATTTAAAAAAAGATGTTATTGTAAATGAAAATAATATTTCAAAATGTTACTGTTTTTAAGTGTATTTTTTATATAAATGCAAAATATTTTTTTGAACTAAATGCGACCTTGGTGAGCATAAGTGCAGTAGTGCAAGACATTTTTGATTGAAAGTCTAAACAATAAAAAAATAATGCTCATATAATGTGAAAAAAGCTTAATTCTATTTTGTTTAATTAGCAACAAAAAAAAGAATAATATAATTTTACTAGTGCTTAGACTTTTTAAACCCACTCCATTCTCTGAAAACAGACACTGAGATGTACTACAGAAATTGTTACCTCTTTGCAGCAGGCAAAAAAGACTATGATCTTCTTCTTAAGGTGACTCCTCAAAAATGAGAAGAGCATGTTGACTTTCTGGTGCAGCTCACAAACCACATAGTTCTGTTCCAGAGTGGCTGGTGTACTGCAGAGAAGATCGGGGTTTAAGAGCTTCATGTCCATCCATGATATTAAAGGTACTGACACTATAAATCAATGATCTTACCTGAACTTGGCCTGCTCATGGACCCACACATACTCTGGGTTCTTCAGGCTCAGTCTGGCCAGATCTTTGATGGACTTGGTTTGAGTGGCAGAGAAGAGAAGGGTCTGCCTTGTTTTTGGGAGGTTTTCAATAATGGCATTGAGTGTGTCGGCGAAACCCATGTCCAGAATTCTGTCGGCTTCATCAAGTACTACCATGGAAGATAAAGTATGTCATGGTATTTAAAGTAAACGACTGAAAATAAGAACTATATGAAATAAGAAAATAAGAAACACCACTGTTTGGTGTATAAAGTTTGGGGTCAACGAGATTCTATAAATTGATGAATTCTGACAAAAATGTACTGCGATTTCCACAAAAATAATAAGCAGCAAAGCAGTTTTCAACACTGATAATAAGAAATGTATCTTGAACACCAAATCAGCCAATTAAAATGTTTCCTGAAGGATCATGTGACACTGAAGACAGGTGTAATTATCAAATAAATGCTTTGATCAAAATAAAAATCTTACTGACCCCAAAATTTTGAACGGCAGTGTATTTAAAACTCGAAGCATCACCTTACCAAGCATGTGCAGATCTGAAGCATGAAAGGTGGCAGTCTCGTCCATGTGCTGCAGCAGACGTCCTGGAGTGCAGATAATGATATTGGTCCGATGGATTTTTTCTGATTCATCTTTCAGATCCTGCAGTCATTAAAAAAGAATAACCAATTTTTACACCTTGACAAAAAAATATGCAAGAACCATACCAATCACTAAAGACAAGAGAGACACACCTTTCCACCAATTACAAGACCAGCAGAAAATTCATGGTTCTTGCCGACCTTCCTCAACACCTCAAAGGTCTGATAGGCCAGCTCTCGGGTGGGAGAGATGATGAGAGCTCCGAGGCCATCCATCGAAGTCCACTGTTCACGGTACAAACACTCCAAAACCTGGAGAGAGTCACAGTGCATTAGAGAGGCTTTAAAATTATGTTTGAATTTGGAAAAACACTGCAGTGTTATTAAGTCTGTCATCATTTACTCACCCCATGTTGCTCTAAAAGGTTATTACATATTTACATAAATATAATATACTCAATATCATACTATATTATATTGTAAATATTACACATTGACAAATATAAAATAGAAAAAAAAAAAAACAATCTTGTCATTGCACTTTCAGTTCCATTATTCTGAATTCAATGGGATTTCTGAATGGGTTTTTTATTCAAAATATTTTACAAAATTTCACAATATTGCTGTTTTACTATATTTTTGATCAAATAAATGCAGACTTCTTTCAAAAAGTTTTATTTTTGTTCTGGCCAAAACCCATTACTGTTGAGCTTTTGTTAAGAGACCCAGAGTGATGCTAACTTCCAAGTTGGCCTACAAAAATTTGTCACCACTGGTCTATTGCTTACCGGGATGAGGAAGGCCAAAGTCTTTCCAGAGCCAGTCTTTGCAGCACCAAGAACATCTCTCCCTTGCAAAGCAAAGCCAATTGTCTGCCTCTGAATCTCTGTGGGCTGCCTGTACTGACCCTCAAGAAGACCTGATGGCATGATCAAGAGCATCATTAAGATTAAGATGACATACAGGTGCATCTCAATAAATTAGAATGTTGTGGAAAAGTTCATTTATTTCAGTAATTCAACTCAAATTGTGAAACTCGTGTATTAAATAAATTCAGTGCACACAGACTGAAGTAGTTTAAGTCTTTGGTTCTTTTAATTGTGATGATTTAGGCTCACATTTAACAAAAACCCACCAATTCACTACCTCAACAAATTAGAATACTTCATAAGACCAATAAAAATAAACATTTTTAGTGAACTGTTGGCCTTCTGGCCTACTGGATCATTGCCAGTCAGCAGTCTTCTCCATTATTGTGGATTCAAAGAACAAGAAATACCCTGAATTTATACTGTATGGATGTTCATTAATTGAAACTCAAATGTAAATATTCTAATATTTTGAGATACTGATTTTTGACTTTCATGAGCTCACATTTAACAAAAACCCACCAATTCACTCAATCTCAACAAATTAGAATACTTCATAAGACCAATAAAAATAAACATTTTTAGTGAACTGTTGGCCTTCTGAGAAGTGTGTTCATTTACTGTAATGTACTCAATACTTGGTAGGGGTTCCTTTTGCTTTAATTACTGCCTCAATTCGGCATGGCATGGAGGTGATCAGTTTGTGGCACTGCTGAGGTGTAATGGAAGCCCATGTTGCTTTGATAGCAGCCTTCAGGTCATCTGCATTGTTGGGTCTGGTGTCTCTCATCTTCCTCTCGACAATACCCCATAGATTCTCTATGGGGGGTCAGGTCAGGCGAGTTTGCTGGCCAATCAAGCACAGTAACACCATGGTCATTGAACCAGCTTTTGGGACCTTTGGCAGTCTGGGCAGGTGCCAAGTCCTACTGGAAAATTAAATCAGCATCTCCATAAAGCTTATCAGCAGAAGGAAGCATGAAGTGCTCTAAAATTTCCTGGTAGATGGTTGCGTTGACTGTGGACTTCAGAAAACACAATGGACCAACACCAGCAGATGACATGGCAGCCCAATTCATCACAGACTGTGGAAACTTCACACTGGACTTCAAGCAACATGGATTCTGTGCCTCTCCACACTTCCTTCAGACTCTGGGACCTTGATTTCCAAATGAAATGCAAAATTTACTTTCATCTGAAAAGAGAACTTTGGACCACTGAGCAACAGTCCAGTTCTTTTTCTCCACAGCCCAGGTAAGATGCTTCTGATGTTGTCTCTGGTTCGGAAGTGGCTTGGTAGCCCTTTTCCTGAAGACGTCTGAGCGTGGTGACTCTTGATGCACTCACTCCAGCTTCAGTCCACTCCTGGTGAAGCTCTCCCAAGTGTTTAAATCAGCTTTGCTTGACAGTATTCTCAAGCTTGCAGTCATCCCTGTGGCTTGTGCACCTTGTCCTACCCAAATTCTTCCTTCTAGTCAACTTTGCATTTAATATGCTTTGATACAGCACTCTGTAAACAGCCACACCTTTCAGTAAAGACCCTCTGTGACTTACCCTCTTTGTGGAGGGCGTCAATGTTCGTCTACTGGATCATTGCCAGTCAGCAGTCTTCTCCATTATTGTGGTTTCAAAGAACAAGAAATACCCTGAATTTATACTGTATGGATGTTCATTAATTGAAACTCAAAATGTAAATATTCTAATATTTTGAGATACTGATTTTTGACTTTCATGAGCTGCGAGCTCTAATCATCAAAATGAAAACAAAAACACTTTTGAAATGTTTTACTTTACATGCTATTAATCTAAAATATATGACTGTTTCACTTTTTTAAATAACTTACAAGAAAATATGAACTTTTTCACGATATTCTAATTTATTAAGATGCACCTGTATGTGAACTTATTAACATGCAAATAATCAAGTTTGCTCACCTTTCAGAGTCTTTTTGGAGAGTGGAAAATCAGAGAATTTCACAGCCTCTTTGGCATTGATCTGGGAAAACAGTTACTCGTGTCAAAACCGTCACACTGGCATGTTTTAAAATGGATTAGGTGTCCGATGAAGGATATCAGGAATATTATAAATCTCACCAACAACACCACCACATAAATGGACGATGCAGAACACTGCAACACGTCTGATTTCTTATCATGCTGGATCAAATGAATCCAAAACCTTGATATGTAAACTTTTATATCTGATACGTGGCTTGTTCTGTCCCAGGACTAAAAAACCACGACCACCAATAAAACAGTTTCATGTTTATGTGAAGACCTGTGCTGACAGACTTCCTGACCTGAAACAACCATCAGCAACACTTCAAGCATGTTGTGTCACACAACATCCAAAGGACTAGTAGTAAACATTGCTTTTAAATGTTAGAAGACTAATCTGTCAAGCCAGAAGCCACAACAGCTGCATTACAGGTATGTAAACACGTGGCAATCCCTAGAAACAAACACTGTACGAGAAGTCAGAAATGATTTGTAATATCAGCTTCATATCTCACTTCCGAGTATTTATTGACCAGCTTCTGTATGTTTTCTCTCTCCACCTCCCAGTCGCGTTTCTTTGTGGTCTTTTCAACTTGTTTCACTCGTTTCTTTGTTTTGTTGTATTTCCTTTTCCACTTCTCAAAATTCTTCACTGGGTCATCGGTTATCTGTGTCTCCTCTTTATCCTTTTTGTCCTGCATTTTCACTCTGTTTCGTTGACTAGCTAGTGTGTTACAGCTTAACAACACGTGAGTGTTTACTTCGCGAGATGCTTTGCTGGCAGTGAGCGTTTCTGAGTTAGAGACTCAGCGCCATCTAACGACCTGGAGCGGGGAGAAACATTTATTGACCCACCTGAAATGACATAATTACCTCTAACATTTTAAGTTATTAATATTTTTTTACATTCTACACTCGAAGAAATCATGGGGTAGCAGGATTAATCAGTTTTATTAACATTTATTGTTGTATTTTATTTAAATAAAAGTAATGTTCCATCAATTTTTGTGAATGTTGTTGCTTAAAAAAAATGTTCACTAACAAAAATGATTTCTAGTATCTTATTGAAAACATATTCAATTTTAATAATTGTGCTTGCCAAACACTAGTCACTTCCTTTTTACTTTTAATGAAAAATCTGATTTCTTTATAGTATCATTTGTCAACTTTATCAAAGACAAACTAGGCAATGTGTAGAAATAACCAAATCATAACAGGAAAAATCCATTTTGCATTATTAGATAAACAGTCCATTCCAACACTTGAAACTAAGATAATATTTCACCTATGCATACCTTAAAAAAAAAACAGTCTTCACAGAACAGTCCACTTGGAGAAAACATTTTTCATCTAAAAGTGCATTAAGATACTAAATAAAATAAATGCTGTTTTTTGACAGACTTTTTGTCCCCTAAGGATCCCTGTGTAACTTTTTTAAATGACACAAATACTTAATTATACATTTAATAAAGCATATTTAATAAAAACACACACATAGTGTATACTGCTTCAAACTGTTTATTTGCAAACCAAATAACATTCTTCTTAAACCATCAATGCAACCAGCAGTAATCAGGAGTGTAAAGCAGAATTTCAGTCATGGCATACAGTCGCTTGTATTACCATCAATACGGTTCTTGTGATCATGTGCCTTTTTGTAAACAAAGGGGACATTTTCATATCTTTAAAATATTATTCAGTATTTATAGGACATCATTTATACAGTGTAAAGGCACTATGCCTCACTCTATCTCTGAAATATTAACATATTTACATAAATATAAAACAGAACAGAAATACAAAAGGCAAACCCCGGCCACCTCTCTTAGCAGATTCCAGGCACTTTCCTGTAAACTCAAATCAGTGCAGATGAACGGCACATTTGAAACATAGATAATTACATTTGAAAGCCTGCAGTGATAATGCAATTTATCTGTACTACATATTATGTTGTGCTATGGTCAAAATCATGAGCTGTAATTTCACTACATTTATGCCATATACAGTCAAATCTCCAGTGCAGACTCTTAGAAGAAATGCATTCAAAAAAATCATTATCTCTTTAAATGTTAAAACTGAGGGCTCTTTAAAAAGACGTACCGAATGACATCTTATATCAAACAAGCAAAACACTTTGGTCCTTGGAGAAGATTTAAAGTCTTTTTTTGCAGAACTTCATAAAGAATGTCTAACGTATGTTTTAGGGAAACTAAGAAAAAAAAAAAATTCTCACAGCAAGGCAACAGAAGACGTCAAACTCTTTTCTGCTCTAAACTCACATACTTTTACTGCTGCTTTCTTAAGATTCGTAACCACATTCACACAAGTATTCTTGACAGTCAAGATTACCTACTTCTCTCTATTCACAGCATTTTTTTTCCAATTTTGGTTTGTGGAAATCAACAAAAAAGTACTCTGGCAGAACCTACTTTAAAGTAGGTGAACTGAAAAAAGGCTCCTCCATCACAGTGAAGAGTTTGTCAAATAGTAAAGCATTTGAATGGGTGTCTGTTCTATGGCAAGACCTCTAAAAGAGATCAGAAATCCTGTTCTCCCATTGTCTGTATAGTTATGTTTGAGTAATACTGGTCTGGATAGGACACAAGATGGGACTTTCTCCATCTGGTGCTCCTACGATGATCCTCCACGTCCTTCATTCTGCTGTTCAGCTCATGCAGGATAGAGTAAAGGTGGGTGGGACTTTCTTAGGGCACTAAAGCTCCATCCTCTGTACACCGAAGTTACAAATCAATGTTATTTCATTTTGGCACAGACGTTTCCATTTTCTTAGACAGCTTCTTGCTGACTTGTGTTAGGTCCTGTCGAGGAAAATAGAGAGAGTGAGCTTAAAATGGTCAAAAACAGATGTACCAGCTGTATAGATGCGTGCAGTACCCTCTTTGCCCATGATCCTCTTCTACCCAGGCCACGATCTTCCCTTCCCAGCCAGGCACCACTGCGTCATCCTGGAACACCTGGGAGAAATCATGGGTCCTTTTTATATATTATGTGCAACATATTATTTTGATTTAACAAAAAAAAAAAAAAAAGGACATTAGTCACTCATGTCTTTCCAAATCCGTAAGAAATTTCGTTCATTTTCGGAACACAAATTATGATATTTTTGATGAAATCCGAGAGCTTTCTGACTCTGCATAGACAGCAACGCAACTTCCACATTCAAGGCCCAGAAAGGTAGCAAGGACATCATTAAAATAGTCCATGTGACATCAGTGGTTTAACCTTAATTTTATATAGCTACAAGAATATTTTTTTGCGTAAAGAAAACAAAAACAGCAAATTTATTTGGCAATTTCTTCTCTTCCATGGCAGTCTTCGATGCACGTTCACAAGACAACCACAATGGACCTTGAATATGGCATTTTCTTTGCTGTCTATGCAGGGTTAGAAAGCTCTCGGATTTCATCCAAAATATCTTTATTTGTGTTCCGAAAATAAACAAAGGTCATACGGGTTTGGAACGACATGAGGATGAGTAAATAATGACAGAATTTTCATTTTTGGGTGAACTCTCTCTTTAAAAGTCTCCACTGTTCAAAAAAATATTTAAAGACCCCCTTCATATTTGAAAGTTTGCTGCAGCCCCCTAATGGGCCCTGGCCTTCTGGTTGTGAACCATTGATTTAGATGCTTGAATGTAACAAGAAAATATCCTGTTGACTGATTATGTGGCAATACCTCTTCCTTCACAGTGCCAAACTCTGGATCCAGTGCTTTGAAATGGTACCGATAATTGCCTTCCTGATCAACAGCAGCCTTGAAGTCTCGCAGGGTGACCTCCCCAAGCCTGTTGACGTAAGACAATGAAAAATCTCATAGCACGTAAGTATTTTTTTTTTATGACAAAAATCATTAGGATATTAAGTCAAAATCCATGAAGATATTTTGTAAATTTCCTACCATAAATATAATCAAAACCTAGTTTTTTTTATTAGTAATATGCATTGTTAAGGACTTAATTTGGACAATTTTAATGGTGATTTTCTCAATATTTCGATTTTTTTGTACCCTCAGATTCCAGATATTCAATAATATATATTCAATAATATAATTCAATAAGATATTCGGCCAAATATTATTCTATCCTAACAAACTGGTTTTGTGGTCCAAGGTCTCTTATCTAAAGTATACTACATTATATTGATTTAAGGCTAAAGATCCACTCAAGCCACATATATGTGTAACACAGAGTCTGACTGACCTCTTGGGGATGTTGATCATGAATGGCGTGAGTGAGCGGTCAGTGAAGTACAGGACTTTGGTGCATGTTGATGAGTTTAACGCAGGGCTGCTCTGAGAATGAGCCATTTCTGTAAGAGAGCAGAGGAGATTATTCACTTTATTAGTATTTTAAATAAGCAGCAATATACCCACTGAGAAACCTGACAAGTACAAATGATATTCATATTTATTTAAACGGTTATGTCATTTCCTGTACTGAGGTGTTTTATACAGTGGCCCAGTAGTGTACAACAAAATCTCAACAACAAAACGAAATTACCACAACACAACACATATAACTAATTTTAATTGTTGTGCTAATTTTGTTGTGGCTTGTTTCCGTTGTGTTGTGCTAATTTTGATGTGTTGCACTAATTTTGTTGTGTTGTGGCTTGTTTTCGTTGTGTTGTGCTAATTTTGTTGTGTTGTGGCTTGTTTTCGTTGTGTTGTGCTAATTTTGTTGTGTTGTGGCTTGTTTCCGTTGTGTTGTGGCTTGTTTTCGTTGTGTTGTGCTAATTTTGTTGTGTGGAGGCTTGTTTTCATTGTGTTGTACTAATTTTGTTGTGTTGTGGCTTGTTTTCATTGTGTTGTACTAATTTTGTTGTGTGGAGGCTTGTTTCTGTTGTGTTGTGCTAATTTTGTTGTGCTGTGGCTTGTTTCCGTTGTGTTGTACTAATTTTGTTGTGTTTTGGCTTGTTTTCGTTGTGTTGTGGCTTGTTTTCATTGTGTTGTGCTAATTTTGTTGTGTTGTGGCTTGTTTTCGTTGTGTTGTGCTAATTTTGTTGTGTTGTGGCTTGTTTTCATTGTGTTGTGCTAATTTTGTTGTGTTGTGGCTTGTTTTCATTGTGTTGTGCTAATTTTGTTGTGTTGTGGCTTGTTTCCGTTGTGTTGTACTAATTTTGTTGTGTTTTGGCTTGTTTTCGTTGTGTTTTGGCTTGTTTTCGTTGTGTTGTGCTAATTTTGTTGTGTTGTGGCTTGTTTTCGTTGTGTTGTGCTAATTTTGTTGTGTTGTGGCTTGTTTCCGTTGTGTTGTGCTAATTTTGTTGTGCTGTGGCTTGTTTCCGTTGTGTTGTACTAATGTTGTTGTGTGGAGGCTTGTTTTCGTTGTGTTGTGGCTTGTTTTCATTGTGTTGTACTAATTGTGTTGTGTTTTGGCTTGTTTCCATTGTGTTGTACTCATTTTGTTGTGTTTTGGCTTGTTTTCGTTGTGTTGTGGCTTGTTTTCATTGTGTTGTACTAATTGTGTTGTGTTTTGGCTTGTTTTCGTTGTGTTGTGCTAATTTTGTTGTGTTTTGGCTTGTTTTCGTTGTGTTGTGGCTTGTTTTCATTGTGTTGTACTAATTGTGTTGTGTTTTGGCTTGTTTTCGTTGTGTTGTGCTAATTTTGTTGTGTTTTGGCTTGTTTTCGTTGTGTTGTGCTAATTTTGTTGTGTTGTGGCTTGTTTCCGTTGTGTTGTGCTAATTTTGTTGTGTTGTGGCTTGTTTTCGTTGTGTTGTGCTAATTTTGTTGTGTTTTGGCTTGTTTTCGTTGTGTTGCACTAATTTTGTTGTGTTGTGGCTTGTTTCCGTTGTGTTGCACTAATTTTGTGTTGTGGCTTATTTCCGTTGTGTTGTACTAATTTTGTTGTGTTGTGGCTTGTTTCCGTTGTGTTGTACTAATTTTGTTGTGTTTTGGCTTGTTTTCGTTGTGTTGTGGCTTGTTTTCATTGTGTTGTGCAAATTTTGTTGTGTTTTGGCTTGTTTTCGTTGTGTTGTACTAATTTTGTTGTGTTTAGGCTTGTTTCCGTTGTGTTGTGGCTTGTTTTCATTGTGTTGTGCTAATTTTGTTGTGTTTTGGCTTGTTTTCGTTGTGTTGTGCTAATTTTGTTGTGTTTTGGCTTGTTTTCGTTGTGTTGTGCTAATTTTGTTGTGTTGTGGCTTGTTTCCGTTGTGTTGTACTAATTTTGTTGTGTTTTGGCTTGTTTCCGTTGTGTTGTACTAATTTTGTTGTGTTTTGGCTTGTTTTCGTTGTGTTGTGGCTTGTTTTCATTGTGTTGTACTAATTGTGTTGTGTTTTGGCTTGTTTTCGTTGTGTTGTGCTAATTTTGTTGTGTTGTGGCTTGTTTTCGTTGTGTTGTGCTAATTTTGTTGTGTTTTGGCTTGTTTTCGTTGTGTTGCACTAATTTTGTTGTGTTGTGGCTTGTTTCCGTTGTGTTGTACTAATTTTGTTGTGTTTTGGCTTGTTTTCGTTGTGTTGTGCTAATTTTGTTGTGTTGTGGCTTGTTTCCGTTGTGTTGCACTAATTTTGTGTTGTGGCTTGTTTCCGTTGTGTTGTACTAATTTTGTTGTGTTGTGGCTTGTTTCCGTTGTGTTGTACTAATTTTGTTGTGTTTTGGCTTGTTTTCGTTGTGTTGTGGCTTGTTTTCATTGTGTTGTGCAAATTTTGTTGTGTTTTGGCTTGTTTTCGTTGTGTTGTACTAATTTTGTTGTGTTTAGGCTTGTTTCCGTTGTGTTGTGGCTTGTTTTCATTGTGTTGTGCTAATTTTGTTGTGTTTTGGCTTGTTTTCGTTGTGTTGTGCTAATTTTGTTGTGTTGTGGCTTGTTTTCGTTGTGTTGTGCTAATTTTGTTGTGTGGAGGCTTGTTTTCATTGTGTTGTGCTAATTTTGTTGTGTTGTGGCTTGTTTCCGTTGTGTTGTGGCTTGTTTTCATTGTGTTGTACTAATTTTGTTGTGTTGTGGCTTGTTTTCGTTGTGTTGTACTAATTTTGTTGTGTTGTGGCTTGTTTTCGTTGTGTTGTACTAATTTTGTTGTGGCTTATATTCGATGTGTTGTACTAATTGTGTTGTGCTAATTTTGTTGTGCTAATTTCATTGTGTGGAGGCTTGTTTTCATTGTGTTGTGCTAATTTTGTTGTGTTGTGGCTTGTTTCCGTTGTGTTGCGCTAATTTTGTTGTGTTGTGGCTTGTTTTCGTTGTGTTGTGCTAATTTTGTTGTGTTTTGGCTTGTTTTCGTTGTGTTGTACTAATTTAATTGTGTTTTGGCTTGGTTTCATTGTGTTGTGATAATTTTGTTGTGTTGTGGCTTGTTTCCGTTGTGTTGCGCTAATTTTGTTGTGTTGTGACTTGTTTCCGTTGTGTTGCGCTAATTTTGTTGTGTTGTGGCTTTTCCGTTGTGTTGCGCTAATTTTGTTGTGTTTTGGCTCGTTTTCGTTGTGTTGTGCTAATTTTGTTGTGTTGTGGCTTGTTTCCGTTGTGTTGCACTAATTTTGTGTTGTGGCTTGTTTCCGTTGTGTTGTACTAATTTTGTTGTGTTGTGGCTTGTTTCCGTTGTGTTGTACTAATTTTGTTGTGTTTTGGCTTGTTTTCGTTGTGTTGTACTAATTTTGTTGTGTTTTGGCTTGTTTCCGTTGTGTTGTGGCTTGTTTTCATTGTGTTGTGCTAATTTTGTTGTGTTTTGGCTTGTTTTCGTTGTGTTGTGCTAATTTTGTTGTGTTGTGGCTTGTTTTCGTTGTGTTGTGCTAATTTTGTTGTGTGGAGGCTTGTTTTCATTGTGTTGTGCTAATTTTGTTGTGTTGTGGCTTGTTTCCGTTGTGTTGTGGCTTGTTTTCATTGTGTTGTACTAATTTTGTTGTGTTGTGGCTTGTTTTCGTTGTGTTGTACTAATTTTGTTGTGTTGTGGCTTGTTTTCGTTGTGTTGTACTAATTTTGTTGTGGCTTATATTCGATGTGTTGTAGTAATTGTGTTGTGCTAATTTTGTTGTGCTAATTTCATTGTGTGGAGGCTTGTTTTCATTGTGTTGTGCTAATTTTGTTGTGTTGTGGCTTGTTTCCGTTGTGTTGCGCTAATTTTGTTGTGTTGTGGCTTGTTTTCGTTGTGTTGTGCTAATTTTGTTGTGTTTTGGCTTGTTTTCGTTGTGTTGTACTAATTTAATTGTGTTTTGGCTTGGTTTCATTGTGTTGTGATAATTTTGTTGTGTTGTGGCTTGTTTCCGTTGTGTTGCGCTAATTTTGTTGTGTTGTGACTTGTTTCCGTTGTGTTGCGCTAATTTTGTTGTGTTGTGGCTTGTTTCCGTTGTGTTGCGCTAATTTTGTTGTGTTTTGGCTTGTTTTCGTTGTGTTGTACTAATTTTGTTGTGTTTTGGCTTGTTTTCGTTGTGTTGTGCTAATTTTGTTGTGTTGTGATAATTTTGTTGTGTTGTGGCTTGATTTAGTTGTGTTGTACTAATTTTGTTGTGTTGTGCTAATTTTGTTGTGTTGTGGCTTGTTTTCGTTGTGTTGTACTAATTTTGTTGTGTTGTGGCTTGTTTTTGTTGTGTTGTACTAATTTCATTGTGTGGAGGCTTGTTTTCATTGTGTTGTGCTAATTTTGTTGTGCTAATTTCATTGTGTGGAGGCTTGTTTTCATTGTGTTGTGCTAATTTTGTTGTGTTGTGGCTTGTTTCCGTTGTGTTGCGCTAATTTTGTTGTGTTGTGGCTTGTTTTCGTTGTGTTGTGCTAATTTTGTTGTGTTTTGGCTTGTTTTCGTTGTGTTGTACTAATTTAATTGTGTTTTGGCTTGTTTTCGTTGTGTTGTGCTAATTTTGTTGTGTTGTGGCTTGTTTCCGTTGTGTTGCACTAATTTTGTGTTGTGGCTTGTTTCCGTTGTGTTGTACTAATTTTGTTGTGTTGTGGCTTGTTTCCGTTGTGTTGTACTAATTTTGTTGTGTTTTGGCTTGTTTTCGTTGTGTTGTGGCTTGTTTTCATTGTGTTGTGCAAATTTTGTTGTGTTTTGGCTTGTTTTCGTTGTGTTGTACTAATTTTGTTGTGTTTAGGCTTGTTTCCGTTGTGTTGTGGCTTGTTTTCATTGTGTTGTGCTAATTTTGTTGTGTTTTGGCTTGTTTTCGTTGTGTTGTGCTAATTTCGTTGTGTGGAGGCTTGTTTTCATTGTGTTGTGCTAATTTTGTTGTGTTGTGGCTTGTTTCCGTTGTGTTGTGGCTTGTTTTCATTGTGTTGTACTAATTTTGTTGTGTTGTGGCTTGTTTTCGATGTGTTGTACTAATTTTGTTGTGTTGTGGCTTGTTTTCGTTGTGTTGTACTAATTTTGTTGTGGCTTATTTTCGATGTGTTGTACTAATTGTGTTGTGTTGCGCTAATTTTGTTGTGTTGTGGCTTGTTTTCGTTGTGTTGTGCTAATTTTGTTGTGTTTTGGCTTGTTTTCGTTGTGTTGTACTAATTTTGTTGTGTTTTGGCTTGTTTTCATTGTGTTGTGATAATTTTGTGGTGTTGTGGCTTGTTTCCGTTGTGTTGCGCTAATTTTGTTGTGTTGTGGCTTGTTTCCATTGTGTTGCGCTAATTTTGTTGTGTTGTGGCTTGTTTCCGTTGTGTTGTGCTAATTTTGTTGTGTTTTGGCTTGTTTTCGTTGTGTTGTACTAATTTTGTTGTGTTTTGGCTTGTTTTCATTGTGTTGTGCTAATTTTGTTGTGTTGCGCAAATTTTGTTGTGTTTTGGCTTGTTTTCGTTGTGTTGTACTAATTTTGTTGTGTGGAGGCTTGTTTTCATTGTGTTGTGCTAATTTTGTTGTGTTGTGGCTTGTTTCCGTTGTGTTGTACTAATTTTGTTGTTTGGAGGCTTGTTTTCATTGTGTTGTACTAATTTTGTTGTGTTGTGGCTTGTTTCCGTTGTGTTGTGGCTTGTTTTCGTTGTGTTGTACTAATTTTGTTGTGTTGTGGTTTGTTTTCGTTGTGTTGTGGCTTGTTTCCTTGTTTCTGTTGTGTTGCGGCTTGTTTCCGTTGTGTTGTGGCTTGTTTTTGTTGTGTTGAAACTAGTTTCTGTTGTGTTGTGGCTTGTTTCTGTTGTGCTAATTTCGTTGTGTTGCGGCAGCTCCGTTGTATTGGAGCTTGTTTTCGTTGTGTTGCAACTTGTTTCCATTGTGTTGTGGCTTGTTTCCATTGTGTTGCGGTTTGTGGCTTATTTCCATTGTGTTGTGGATTATTTCCGTTGCATTGTACTAATTTTGTTGTGTGGAGGCTTGTTTTCATTGTGTTGTGGCTTATTTCCATTGTGTTGCGGCTTGTTTCCATTGAGTTGCAACTAGTTTCTTTTGTGTTGAGCTAATTTCGTTGTGTTGCATCTTGTTTCGTTGTGTTGCAGCTTGTTTCCATTGAGTTGCAACTAGTTTCTGTTGTTTTGTGCTAATTTAGTTGTGTTGCGTCTTGTTTCCATTGTGTTGTGCTAATTTCATAGTGTTGCAGAGATTTCGTTGTGTTGTGCTGGGCCACCGTAGTTTTAAGATTAAGATGTATGCTTACTTGAAGTAGGAGGCCAGGAGTCTCGATCGGAGTGAGATGCTTTATGTCCTGGAGATTTGCCTCGGGTCTACAAAGAAACAGACTGATTTGAGAACAGAATGTAGATCAGGTGCAAAACTGCTGTGAGAGAACGGAAAAACATTCATCGTACCCTCCTCTCTTGTTTGTGGCGTGTTTCCAGGTCGTAGAGGCGATCCATCAGGCTGGCCACACCTTGCTCAAGGGTGTCCAAAGTGTGATGCTGAGGGTCGTGACCTCCAAAGCTGTTCCTCAGACTATGGAGAGCATCTCTTACTAACTGCAGCTCCTCAGCCTATAAGAGACACAATTACATATATCTCGATAGATATAATATAAAATAATTGAGGGAAAAAAAAGGCTTCAGGCTTGTTTACCCCATGGTGTGGTTTTGATTTTGTGACGGGTGGGTGCGAGTAGCCGTTGTTTTGCGAGCCAGGAAGCTGAAACAGATGACAAGGTGACAAGTTTTTACTAGAAATTTGAATAAATAAATGGAAGCACTAAACATAATCTGCAATGTGTGAAAACAAACAGCGGTGGGGAGTATTGTGTATTATTTATAGGTGTGTTACCTCCTCTGTCTCATTGCTCATTAACTCTTTCAGAATACTCTCCTTGTGCTCCAGCTCCCTCTGCAGGCAAGCCTGAGAAACACACAAACATTCTCATTGACACTGAACTGTTCCACACAAGCAAATGCAGAAGCCTTCATTAAACAGATTCATTATAAGGCCTTTTTTTCTGCTGGGGCAGTGGAGTCTGTAAAAAATAACACTTATTAAAAAGGAAAAACAGCATGTTTTTAAATTAAGTTTCTCCTTTATATTTTTATTAATTATTATTGTATATTATTGTTATTGTAGATATTAAAAAGTGAACATTTTTAAATACAAATTTAATGCAAAACACAAAGGACATTTACATTTGTGACCCTGGACCACAAAACCAGTCATAAGTAGCACGGGTATATTTGTAACAATAGCCAACAATATATTGTTTGGCAATACATTTTTCTTTTATGCCAAAAATCATTAGGATATTAAGTAAAGATAATATTAAGATAAAGATAAAATATATTTTGTAAATTTCCTACCGTAAATATATCAAAACTAGTTGTATCTCAGCCAAATATTGTCCTATCCTAACAAACCATACATCAACGGAAAGCTTATTTATTCATTAAAATATTTATGAATGACATTTAAACTATATTTAACATTTACGAGCATATTTAAAGTTTTTAATTATATTTCTATTTTTATTCATTACATTTTTTAATTATTATACATGTAGATATTAATATTACTGTAATAAAGAGACAAATTAGCAAAAAGCATTTACATTTAACCTACTTTACAACTAGAAGCATATGAGAAGCCTTTTTAATTATATTTATTAAATATTTTAGACATTAATATTAAACACACACACAACACTTTACAATTAGGTTCATTAGTTAACATTATTTAGTTAACAACATTTGTAAACATGAACTAAGAATGAACAATACTTCTACAGCATTTATTCATCTTAGTTAATGTTAATTTCAGCATTTACTAATGCATTATTAAAATTACAAGTTGTGCTTGTCAACATTAGTTAATGCACTGTGAACTAACATGAATAAACAATGTAAAACTGTATTTTCATTAACATTAACAAAAGATTAATAAATAGTGTAATAAATGCATTGTTCACTGTTTGTTCATGTATTACTAATGTTTATAAACTAATGTTTATAAATGACAGTGTAAAGAAGTGAAGTGACATTCAGCCAAGTATGGTGACCCATACTCGGAATTCGTGCTCTGCATTTAACCCATCCAACGTGCACACACACAGCAGTGAACACACACACACACCGTGAACACACAACCGGAGCAGTGGGCAGCCATTTTATGCTGCAGCGCCCGGGGAGCAGTTGGGGGTTCAGTGCCTTGCTCAAGGGCACCTCAGTCGTGGTATTGAGGGTGGAGAGATCGCTGGACATTCACTCCCCCCACCTACAATTCCTGCCGGCCGGAGACTCGAACCCACAACCTTTGGATCACGAGTCCAACTCTCTAACCATTAGGCCACGACTTCCCCATCACTATGTGTTACCATATAAATATATTTAATGAAATACTGTTTTGCAATAATAGCTGTACATTATACTTGACATGCATAAATTCAGAAACAAATTAATAACCATCCTGCATTTTCATTCCCATCATGCAGTTCTCCTTCACAGCTGCTATGCTAGTTGAGCCTGCAGGGCTGTGTTTGATGTTGTACCTGCTGGCTGCTGCTGTCTGTCAGCTTGTGCAGTGTCTCATCCAGCTTCAGCTGTTGCTGCTGCAGAAGCCGATCCTTTTGGCCCAGTTCTTTCTGTACAGCATGAAGACAGTAAGTTTAAATATGTTATAGAAATAAATGTGGTGTAACTACCAAAGCTTTATGATATAAATCAGCATTTGATTAGAAAAAGCATTCTTTAATGTGAGGGATACTACATTCTAGAATTTGAAACTATAATCAACTCATAAATTAAAGCACAACTACAATCAAGCTACCCTTATACAACATGCTACTAATAAAAACTAGTAACAAGACTGCGGCTTAAAAGTAATATATTTCTAAATGTATAAATATCAGATATTAGTTTATTAATTTAGCAATCAGAACAAATTAATATAATCTTGCATATACAACAAGGATCTCAATTAAGGTTGCAGCATAAACATTAATTACCACTAAATAACAATAAAACTACTGAAAACACTGATGAACAGTAGAATTAGAATACATACTATATATTGTTCTAAAATGTTTGTAATAAACATTATTATACTTTGTAAAACAAGACATGCCTTATATTCGCTGAGAAGCCTGTTCCGCTCCTCTAGCTTCCTCTGTAGCTCGGCCTAAGAAAAAAATATATACACAATATTTGACAACTGGTCTCAGATATGGTATAACTGAAACTAAATAAATATGCATAGCATAAAAACAAAAATGTCAGGTTGCATGCACTCACATTTTGTCCCGCCAGCTCGTCTTTGGCCATACTGTTGCGCAGGAGTTCCTGTTTGAGCTGCAGGACTGAGGACTCCTGCACCGCCATACGCTGCTGAAGAGCATCCTGAGTGATGACAAAGCAGTCAATCAATCTCAACTCGCATATCTAACTTGTTCTGCTTTACATCAGTCTGAGACTAACTGAATTCTTATCATGTGAGTGTGAGGGCCTTATTTTATAGGCATGTGCAGTTTGGATGTATGCAAGACTTACTTTCACTCCCTGCAGGTTGCGAGCCTCCTGTTTGAACCTCAATAGTTCCCTCTGCATATAAATATAATATAAATAAACAAAATAACTCTAGAGATTTTACAGCATAGATTGGTTATAAAAAACAACAGGACTTGACAAGATCAGCACATAAATAAGTGACTACATAGTTTGTTCTGTCAGATCAAACCTAACACAGAGTTTATGTATCGTCATAAAGTAGTCAAACGAACTGAAATGATACTCAAAAATACATTAATACAGTATAGGAGTCTCTTATGCTCATCAAGTCTGCATTTACTACCAAAAATACTGTAAAAAAGGTAATAATATTACAATTCAAAATATGTTTTCTATTTTAATATTTATTTAATGTATATGTGTGTATATATATATATATATATATATATATATATATCATATATTTTAATGCTGTCAAACGATTAATCGCATCCAAAATAAAAAAAATTGTTTACATAACCTGTGTACTGTGTATATTTATTATGTATATATAAAAACACACATACAGCATATATTTCGAAAATATTTACATGTATATAAATTATATATATATATATATATATAAATATATTTAATATATAAACGTAACATTTTTCTTAAATATATACACTTGCATATGTGTATTTATATATACATAATAAATATACACAGTACACACACATATATTTTCTAAACAAATTTTTTTGGATGGCAATTATGTAATATTTATATTACACATATTGTTGAATTTATTTATCGTGCTGCAAAAACTAAATCCTGTATAAATATCTTGCCACACTCAATGTACAAAAGCGAAAAAGCCCAGAACAAAAATACCCACCTTTAGTTCTTGACTCTCCTCCATGCTTTGGTCCAGGCGACTTCGTATTACAACCTGTAGCACCACAACAGAGGGTTTTTGCTACTTCAAAACAAAACCACCATAACTACAGCACATACTACATTAAATACAGAAAGAACTAGTTTACACGACAACCTAATAGAAAAGAAATGGAAGAGAGAAACAGACACTGTAGGAGAGAAGGAGAGAAATGGATACCTGCGTCTCTCCCACAAACAAAGCAAAGTTCACCATGAGAGTAACATGATCTGCCCTGACAGAGCTTAGTGAAAGAGCAGGAGAGAATGAGATAGATGAGGGGGAGGGGCATAGAAAGTCACATATTATCAAGAGGGAGGGATATGCAGGATATGGAAGAAAAGAGGCCAATTTGGGGTAAAACACAATTGGGACAGAAATAAAGATACACACCAGTTGCTGCTCCGCATTTTCAACTCCCTCACCCAGACTGAGCGACACCTCCTGCTCATCCTCGGGTGACGAACCGTGGAGAAGGAGAGCCTATAAAACACACAAAAACATCTGTTATAAGCCACAAGCTCTCTCGAAGCAATTCAAACTAAATTAGGAGATGATATATGTTAGTGTCACCTGTAGGTTAGACACCATTTTCCGCGTCTCCTGCATCTCCCTTTCCAGCTGCTCCTGCTGCTCACACAGTTTGTCCTCCCAGGTGCAGCCACCAGCTAGACCATCATGCATGACAATGGCCTCGTCACACAGGGCCAATTTCACTGTGTCCTCTAATGGCAAACCGAGATTGATCATGACAGTTTTATGTGGATGAGACCATCAATGTTCAACTGACAGATTGAAAGGAATCAATACCTGACTTAATTGTTTTCTCCCTGGTCAAGGTGTCTAATAGTCCTGCCTTCACGTCTGATAGGCTGATGGAGTCTTTGGGGGTGTGGGTGGGGCTTGATGAACTGAGGCTGTGGAAATAATACAAAAACATACAGTTACTGATATAGGGCTAAACATTACAGGACAACTTTTTATTGTATTGCATTTTTTACATTTTACACACACACACACATATATATATACATATATATATTTGGATTTACTTTTTATTTTCTCATGAATTAAATTATATTATATTTATTGATGTATTAATGTAGAGCTAATAAAGTCAAATTGTGTCTAACACATGGCTTTCTATGAAACTATATTTATGTGTGTGTGTGTATAACCATTTATTTTTCATTAATTTAATGTAATTAAATTCAATTTAACTTAATTAAATTCAACTTAAATTAAATTGTTTCTGGCTCACCCTAACAGTAGATTTTAAATGTTCTTTATAAATAAATTATTTGACTTTATGGAAAATAATTACTAATCCATACAAAACACTTACAGGAACAATTTGCTATAAAAAAGGGTCATTATTTACTTATTCCAAACCTGTATGACTTTATATAATATGACTTCATTTAAGACATTTTGAAGAATGTTTACAGTTTTGTTCAACAACACAACAAATAAAGTGACCTCAGGCTTTAAAACAAAAAATAAATAAATAAATACAAATAAAATAAAATAGAGCATGTAGACTGATTGCAATTGTTTGATTAGTTGTTTTATTTTAATCTATTTCAGGTCACAGACTGAAAAATGTTATGTCTTGTATAAGAAAAGTGCTGCGTACACACTCTTCTATGAGTCTGGAACAACATGAGGCTGATTAAATAATGAGAGAAAGTTCATTTTCGTTTGAACATCCCTTTAAATTAATTCCACTTATTGCAGGATTATCATGGAGGTGTTCCAAGAGTGAGTTAGATTATCACAAAGACAGATGCTTTTGTTGTTTATGTTTATCAGGTCCTGCATCTGGTTTCTCAGAAAGCAGAGCTAGATAAAAATAAACAGTCCTGAAGCAAAGGAGGAAAGTGCCTTTTAAAACCAGTTGCCATGGAGACCCTTTGCAGATATGAACAGCCAAGTATATCAATAATGCACCGTTAATCCATTTCAAAGGCACAGGATCATGAGCCAATGTCTTGCATGCATGAAAATTATAACGCCTTCAGTTTGAAATATGCAATACAGCGTTTCTGTATCGGTATCAAACATATGTTCTTAAATATAGAGTATTAAAAATACATGCTCTTCAATGACTCATTTGCTTCAAAAAAACTTGAATACATTGTAAAAGCAAATCACATGAACTGAGGTTTAATTCAAGTCTCCTGAGGGGACACAGTTGTTTTATGTGAAGAAAATATTTAATTTAGGTGTTTTTTCATACATGAACATTGATCAACACACATATAAAGAGCACACCAAATATGGTAAAATTTTTAGAAATTCTGGAAAACTTTGGAAAGATTCTGAAAATGTTCCACCCCTTTGCAACCCTAAGTTAAACTTTCCTAAGAAACTAAGACTTTCAATGGAGGGACAGAAATGTTTCATAAAATCTATCTTCATCTGTGTTTTGAAAATAAACTGTCTTTTGGGTTTGGAATTCATGACAATTTTTATTTTTTTTGGGGTGAACTAACTCTTTAACATTACACTTAAAATTCCAGATCAGTGTATTGATCACGTGAATTTGCAGCACTGACCACCAGAAAGCTGCTTGGTTTGAAAGTGACTTCTGTGTGAGAGGTCACAATTGAGAATGGAAAATATTTTTCCCAAACAAAATTTAGCTAATGTGCACCTTAACACAATATTTATTTGTAAGAAGGAAATTGTGAGAACTATGAATAAGAGTATATTTCTGTCAGTTTCAGTTTTCCACATGCATTAGATTAGTGGAAGAGTGAAGCCTTGACACCACAATGTCTTTCACTCCCTGAAGCGAAGGACACGGATCTAAACTCAGCTCATGATGGGTCAATCCAAGTGCAGCCCTGGCAGACCTGTCTGTGAAGGGACAGCAAAAGCTTGAGGCACCAACAACCTCACTCTTTCTCAGTCGGTTATCTTGATGCTTGCAAATTTGAACCCTCCCACATCAACTGTCCTCCAATCCAAGTCACAAAAATAAAAGGACAGTCCTGCACTCATCCACACAAATGACCTTCAGATTAAACGGAGTGTGACGATGCTGTCATTATCAAAACTGGACTTAAATTGGGGAATAAATCCCATCCACCTCATTTGTTCCATTCAGTTACAGTGACATTTCCACCAACACATAGAGCGAATGGATCCCGCTTGGGTGACCTTTGGAGGATTCATGTTTATTTTCAGACAGATTAAGGCCTGGGGTCCTCCATGCCAGATTTCATTGTGTGGATCTGGTGCAGCGCTTCAATAAGAATAAAAAACAGGCCGAGCATATCATGTCTGGACATCTCCAAACATTTCTGAGCTCTGTAAATGATTTGTGTTCTATGTGTGATGGATGAAGACAATATGCCAAGGCCGATCTGCTTTGTCGTTTTAACAAAGCAACAATGCTTCTTCTCGAAAGAAACAGAGTGCTTGTTGTTGTCTTTTCTTTTTTTGTTTAGTGTGTATGTTGTGCTGGCTCTCATTGTCCTAATCCAGGCTGCGGACCGCAGAGATCCTGAAAGAGATGGCCCGTCGCACTCCACATTACTCTCTTTGTTTTATTTTTCTCACGTTGTGGGGAGGGGGAATTGAGGGGACTGTTCTCTTTCAAAACCAAATCCAGACCCCCTCCTGTTTGTAACCCACACAGACACTAAAGACCTTCACTTGTTCAGTTCAGTTTCCACCATTTCTTTCTTCTTTCAGTGCTGCGTTTGCCAAAGAAAAGCACCACAATTAATAGATGGACATTGGACACGGAGTGAACTGAAACTCGTGATCTAAACTAAACTGGTAATACCCCTCACAATTTATTAAGAGTTGTGTACTGATCTTTGAACCACTGGTCTAAAAACAAGACTCTATAAACAATGTGCGTATTGATGTGAAAGCTACTCCAATATACAACATAAGACTTAAAGTAGAGGGTTTATTAAAAGAGAGTACCAGTTCTAGGGTGGTTGCCAGGGTGTTGCTAAGTGTCTGTTAAGGTGCTTTTTAGTGTGCAGCTGTGTGGTTTCTAAGGTGTCTGGGTGGTTGTTTACTAGCCCATCTCCACATTTCAACAATATTCGGATCATTCTAATGCACATTACTATTCAAAAGTTTGGGGTCAGGAAGTAAAAAAAGAAAAAAAAGAAATTAGTTATGTTATTCAGCGAATAAATGCAGCCTTGGTGAGCATAAGAGAATTTAACATAAAAAAATAAAACAACAGTTTCCAAAATTTTCACTCATTCCCAATTTTCATTCATTCCCAACATTTACATGTGAACCAGGTAAAGTAAGGATGCACAGATATTAAAATTATTTTCATGATTGCTGCTTACCAACAAATTGCTGATATTAAAAATACCCTATTATTTTGTCTACATAACTTAATTAAATCACTAAAAATAATCATTTTAAATACGACCAGTGACTTTACATAAAACATTGTAACATGAAAAATCTTTCTTAATTTGAGATTTGCAAAAGATTACATTTAACTGTTATTAAATCCTTAGTGTTTTTAGAGATTAACTTCAAGTGGGTGTTAGATGACAGTGAAGGTAATCTAAATGTAAAATTAGCAGACATGAACATGCATAGTTAAATACAAAACAGATATTTTACATCTGCCATTTTAAAATATGGTACCATTATATTGTGCATCCCTTAGTGTCCAGAACTGGTTACACATGGATGTTTAATAAAAGTATGATCAAGAGAAATGATGATGCTTAGCAACCAAGGAACAGTTTAAAGGAACAGTTCACCTCAAAAATGAAAATTCTGTCATCATTTACTCTCCCTCATGTCGTTCCAAACCTGTGTGACTTTCCTTCTTATGTTGAACGTAAAAGAAGATATTTTGAAGGATGCTGGTACAGCTGTTGGTCCCCACTGACTTCCATAGTATTTCTTTCCCTACTATGGAAGTCATTGGGGACCAACAACTTTTTGGTTCTTCAGAATATCTTCTTTTGTGTTCAACATGAGAGAGAAACTTAAACAGGTTTGGAACGACATGAGGGAGAGTAAATGATTCATTTTTGAGGTGAACTATTCCTTTAAGGCCTGTTCACACCAAGAATGATAACTACAAAGATAACCACTGCAAAATGATTTTAAATGCTCAAGCTCTTTAAAGAAGAATGGATTCTGTTTGTTAGTGTTTTAACATAAATCAGCTGGAAAAAATAATCATTCTAAAAGTGATTCCAATGATATCGTTCCCCTGTGCTGTTATATTACTGTTGTGGACTTCCCTATTCTCACAGAATTAGAATTGATAAAGTTATCATTATAGTTATTGTCCTTGGTGTGAATTGGCCTTTAGATGTCAAAACCCTCAGATTCAGTGTATGGTTTAACTAGCTGCCCAGAGGACATGAAATCTAACACATTCAGCACTGTACAGCTAAGGCATTTCAAATGGCCTTGAAGTGTACAATATCAGCAATCTCTGTTGCTGAAACATCCTTTATTCATAGCAAAGATGGATGGAAAACGACAGCCAGAGAATGACTGACTGATTCCACTGGGACGGAATCAAAGCGAATCCACAAAGCGTTCTTCTAGTTATAAATAAAGATCCGCTATGGCTGTTTTCTCTGGATGAAACACGAGCCTGCACTGAGATCCTTCCTACACAAAGTGTTCTTTTTGAAATTCAAAACAAACAAAAAAAACATGTAAAATGTGCTATCATTTTTCAGAAGCTGCTGCAGCATGCACTGACTGGGTTCTATATAACCACTGATTGAATGCAATGGGAACATACAGAAATGTTGCTGTGTGGTGAAGCCCGATCTGATGATTCAGTCTGCCTTCAGAATACCAGCAGCAAACCCAATAATCTCTTTAACAGAGCTCGCTGTGATCCTCCCAAGACGTCTTCTCCCCTAATAAATATTACTGGATCTCAAAACCGTTTCTCACATCTCCCACACACTCGCATATCAAACCGCAAAAATGACCAACAAGTGGTCCAGCACAAATAAACATGAGATCTGCTCAGAGATTCTCACACAAGATTAGTCAGTCTGAAGGGCCATTAGATGATTCTCATGAGAGCTCATCAGATGCCGATCACAAACCCAGGAGTCATTTGGTGGGATGGCAGGAAGCTCATTAAAGTGTATATACGCTCCAGTGTCAGTAATTGGGCACAGGAGCCTGTGTTATTTAAAGAAAAAGGTCAGCAGATTCAAAACGTCAACATAACGGAAATTCTCGGCTGCCAGGGTGAGAGTTCGAGAATTATTTCACATCTGGGAGGCTGTTTTGGAGAGAAAAGGCTGAGCAGACATATCCGGCATTCTTTGCACTGTTGTAAGGAAAACAAACTGCTTTGCAACAAAACAGAGAGGGATATTCTTCCAATATTTCTTGTCAAATTCACATGCATTCAAGGCACTTCAAAGTTAAATATTGTGCTGTATGTCAACGACAGATGCCAATGACACAAAATTGGATCCTAAAGCACAGCACAGGTGGCACTGACATACAGTAGAGAACATGATTCAAAATCTTGTGAACTATAGTAGAAAAATAAACTGGGTCAGACAATGTCATTCACAGCCAGACAATAGCAAACACAGGTGCATTCTAACTGACAACCATTAAATCGCTGGAAATCAGCAAGTCGCTGTACTGATGGCTTTAAGTAGACGTTCCTGCTGTATCGGCGAATCGTGTGTTTGCTAAGAATTTGCATAAAGTTGAACCCTTCACAATGTTATCATATCGCCAATGGTTTATGTAGCTTACATCAACTCAGTCTGCCAACTCTTCTTCTAATAAATGAATTCTAATAGCTTTTTTTGCTTCTAATGACTGTCATGTGAATGTGAAACTTTACTGAGAAGCCCCAAAAAGTATAGGATGGCATCAGAAAAGTGAATCAGTGACTGAAATCTATATGATTCAAAATTGACTGATAAAAACATAGTATATATATGTAGAAAATATATTAAAAAAATACTTGTAAACTTGCTTGTCGTAGAACTATCAACAGTTAAAGTGTTTATCAAAAGGATAATTTACCCCCAAAATGACAATTCTGTCATAATTTACTCACCCTCATGTTGTTACAAACCTGTATTCTTCAGAACACGAAAGAAGAGATATATTGGTAACACATTTTAGATATTTTAGAAAATATTTTGGAAGATAATGTGGTAACCAAACTGTTTTTTGACCATTGACTTCTATTGTATGGACAAAAACAGAGACATCTCAAAGTATCTTCATGTTCCACAGAAGAAAAAAATTCAAGTATTTTGGAACGACATAAAAATTACAATTCTGTCATGCTTAAGTTAACTATTCCTTTAAAACATCACAAATATGCTTTGATAGAATCTTACCATTTGATTTGTTTGGCTCCCATTTTGGCACTAGAGTTTCTAGCCCTCTGCACCACGTTTACTCATCCATAGACCATAAGGAAGTCTAGACATCAGCATCGTTCTTACAGACAACTTCTTTAGAGTCCTGTCTCAGCATGCATGTCTACAGCTGGTTTGCTAACTAGCTCCTCTTAATCACCATGCTTGGAACTGACAGCGGATCCTATCTGTGAGTTCAAAGCCTCTTCAGATGCACCCAATGTTGTCCATATGGAAATCCTGTTTTCAATCCGTCCACAGTGACAGGAGAGAGCGGCACTGCTCTGTCACCAAGGCAGCTGCATCCTACCCCCCTCCTCTCCTTCTCTCTCCGGCTGGGAGTTGGGATAATTATTCCTCTTCTCAGTTCAACCGGTTCACAGACGACTCCTTCACTTCGTAATGCTCTCCATCGCCGAGATCTGCGTGTCCCTGTCTAGTTCTTGCGCTCCCACCCTCCCTCACTAGCTCCTCTTTTTCTGCGAGGAGATGTTAGACTCAGTCCGGCCTTCCTCTGTTTATCCTCCCCCTCCAGCCCTCCCTCTATATAGTCTTCTCTCTCTGTCCTGCCTCTCTCCCCATCTGTCAGGACCGGTATTTTAACAGAGGGGGAGCTGGTACGGGACTGTCTGGCTTGTAGGTTGGCACAAATCAGCTCTGGACAGTTAGCTACAGCATAGAATGCACTTCTGATTTCTGAACATTTTTGCTAAAAAACTGCTATAATTACATGATTAGCTGACATAACATTGGCCACATACACACTACAAGTTTCAGGAGTGACAACCCCATTTAAATGCGGGAGTAAGTCGCATAAATGATCATTCCATGTGTGTACGGAACAGCACTCACTCCCGCATTTGTAACCATAGCAACATTCTGTCATCTGGTGGGAGTGAGTAAAAGTTTAGCTGTTTGTTGTGCCATTTTTTGACTAAAGACTCTTTTTGTCCGTCGAATTTAACTAAACTACCGCTGACAGACGTGCAGCGTTGTGTTTATGCTCGGGAGGCTTTAGAGAGCGCTGTCTTGCAGTGTTGCCATGTCCTCATATTTACAAGCACTTTTAAGCATGTTGTTTGGTCTTATCTCATAAAGATAGGCACTTTATGAAGTTAATAAAGTGGTCTGTTGTGGATATGAGATATGATTTTTTTTTTGGTGTTATAAAACATAACATATTTGGGTGTTTTAGTGTTTTTTTGTGCTTGTCCTTGTTTGTTGTTTTTTTTTTTTCTGGCAACACTGATGCTTTACTGCAGGGCTCATAAGCGCAGCCAGCCGTGTGCCAAGTTAAGACTTCTTTCAATGTTATTTTCTTGCATCTCACATACAGACAAAGACACCGATGCACGTTCAAATACGTCATTAACAACTAGTTGTTCAGTTCCGTACACACTGCGTAGAATTTCTGTAAATGCGGTTGTCACTCATGTATTTTAGTGACTTATTATGTACAGAACGCGATTAAGGAGTAAAAGGTGAACTGGACACTAATCATAAGACACTAATTTGGTGCTCAGGAAACAATTTTGATAACAGCTGCTGTTTAATATTTTTGTGAAAACCACAATACATTTTAGAATTACTTGATGAATAGAAGAGTAATTTCTTGTCTTTACTGTCACTTTTGCTATTTTGCACAAATGAATGCCTCTTTCCTGAATAAATGGGGCTGAATAAAGTTTTTCTTTCACAGGGGATGGGCATTGCTTTTTGCCCGTATTAGCCAATACTATTTAATTATGGCAATTTAGATGTGCACTTAAACATTTTTACACATTGTTTTACTAAAAATTCACACAGCATTTGAGAAAATGTGTGTATTGTCCATTGATTGGGTTGCTGGAAGATTTTATGTATGATTCACAGGAGAGCAGACACAGATCAGCGTAGCTCATATATTTGTCTGTCACTACTCTTTATGAAATAGTACCATGAAAAGATAATGGAATAGTACTGTGGTAAAGTAAACTGAACATGATCGTGACATTGTGTAATCCAAACTTGAACGAGTGTCACTCACGTAAGCTCATGTCAAGAGCTGGCACACTACCACTGCAACACCTCTGAGAGAAAGGAAATTTAAAGTGATTTCTGCAAAAATCAATAAAAGTACGCACAATGCAAGCAAAAAGCTGCCAATCATGGCAGAAAAATCAGAAATACCAACCTTATAAGAAAATAAAGAAGCTGAGAATCCTATTTTGATATATTCAGTCATTCTCCTTAAAATCTATATATTAAATGGTAACAATGTCTGAATGATTTATTAAAGCATTTGAGTTTAAGCATTACCCAAATGTAGCCTACAGGGCAGTGAGCTATCCAAATGTGTCAAGTTATCACTGATCAAGTGCCTCTTAACAAGTCACTGACCTGACAATGTCCTAGAATGGTTTCTTATATAACACTTTTAAAAGACATTTACAAACATCTCCAAAACCATAATTAATGACTACGTGTACAAATTATGTTCTTTTGGATAATCAGCTCCTCCAGATAAAATCATAGATGATGTCCCACATAAAAGAACAGTCACACATTTTCTGGTTTTCAGTGGAAAAGCATGATGATGCCTTAAAGAAAGCCTGTGGGTAGGAACATCTCCGGCTTTACAAAACAAGCAGTGAGAAAATCCTCGTGACAGCCTCCTCCAGTCTATCTATGTGTTCTCCTCTCATAAAAGCAGAGGGAATAACGACAAGGGGTTGTGATAACATGTTTGTGTATATTTTGTAACTAAGAGATGAGAATGCTAGGAAGCTGATTGGTTCCAAGAAGTGGTTTACAAAACCGAAGCAAATTATTTACAGTTGAATGCATTTTCAACTAAAAGACGCTTACCTACAGTACATCAGTGTCTTTTTGTCTATTTATATGAATTTTCACTAATGTTTTGTTTAAATATTTACTGAATATTAGAGCTTAAATATTAGTGTTGAAATGATTAGAATTTACCCAGTAGATCTTGCTCCGGTCTCCTCTTCAAATGTCTCTCTCTGTCCCTCATACTGCTGAACCAATGCTCGGACACTCCGGCAGGGGTTCTCACTGTCCTCCTCGCCACTGCAGCCACGACTAAGAGCAAAATATACTGTGAGATTAGAATCTGTAAAAAGCTGTTTCAAGTATGGATGATCTTTTCATTTGTAAACTAAACAACTCTCTCTGAATATATATTTTTAATAATTTTGCACCGTTTCAGACTCGTGCAAACCATTTTCAAAGCTTCAACAGAGCACATTAAATATTATTGCTGGGGTGACATCAAATCTTAAGTTGTGCATGAAACATATGTTTAGATCTGTAGATCTGATTATCCATATGCTACCTCTGAACTGAGCTGCAATTCCTAATTACAGCAGCAAGAGGGCAATGATTCCTCCATTTTGTTTTGTCATCGTTTTTTACTGCATGTCACTTCATTTCTTCCTTGAAACACAAAAGAAGAACTACTAGCACTAATATTTTGAGTCAAACAGACCAGAATTTATGTTTTCACTGATAACATTTCACTGGTTTTGTGAACTGAATCAACTGATTCTTAAGAAAGATCAGACTTAAGAGGACGATTTGTTCATAAACTGGACATGGCTATTTCTGTCATGAACTTTCATGAAAGCACCTCCAAATAAGGATTTCAGAACTACTATTGTTTTAGGTAAAATCAATGGACCATCTTAAAGGGATAGTTCACCCATAAATGAAAATTAGCCCCTGATTTACTCACCCTCAAGCCATCTTAGGTGTATATGACTTTCTTCTTTTTTCAGACTAATACAATCAGAGTTATATAAAAAAGCTGTCCTGGCTCTTCCAAGTTTATAATGTCAGTGAATGGGGGATGAGATTTTGAAGTAGGGATGCACAATATAACGGCCACCATATCGGTATCGGACGATAAATGTGAATTTTTCTGTTATCGGTATCGAACCGATAAGAAAATTTGGCCGATATATTAAAGCCGGTAAATAACGCATTATTTCTTGCAGATGCACTTCAAATGCGCACTGTCCGCCATGATGGTTTTTAATTTCTTGAAATATTATTGGAATCACTTCGAAAAGCAAAATTCAGTGAAGTGCAAAATGTGCAGGGCAAGTCCGTCATATTATAATGAGAACTTTACTGTTAAATAATTAATGGAATCTTTGTGCGCACGTGTTTTAGCGCGTTGTTACGGGAAGAGCGGTGCTACACATTCATGACTAGCACAGTTAAGTTTGTTTGTGCATTTGCAGCCTTTTGTGCAATTGTAAGTTGTAATATTGTGTTTATTTTATGCATATATATCTGATTTATCTCATAAGCCTATAAAATTTGTTTGGTTAAGCTAATAAGAGCGTTAATAGAGCGCTTCAGTGATCATCTTTAGCTCAGCGCATGCAGCTCAAACAGCAGCGCACAACATTAATATAATAACTATATAATTGGGACGATCATATATATATTATTATAATGAGAACACTTATAATAAAATGTTGTGAAATCTTTGGTTTAATTTGTCGCGTTTCAGCACATTGTTGCGGGAAGAGCAAAGAGCGCATCACATTTTATTAGTGCATAATTTAGTTCAAGATCACTTGCACATTTGCGTCTTTTTGTCCATATATATGTGACCCTGGACCACAAAACCTTAAGTCATTGGGGTATATTTTTAGCAATAGCCAAAAATACATTGTATGGGTCAAAATGATAATTTTTTCTTTTATGCCAAAAAACATTAGGATATTAAGTAAAGATCATGTTCCATCAAGATATTTCGCAAATTTCTTACTGTAAATATATCAAAACTTCTTTTTTGATTACTAATATGCATGGCTAAGAATTTCATTTGGACAACTTTAAAGGTGATTTTCACAATATTTAGATTTTTTTACACCCTCAGATTCCAGATTTGCAAATAGTTGTATCTCTGCCAAATATTGTCCGATCCTAACAAACCATACATCAATGGAAAGCTTATTTATTCAGCTATTCCGTTTAATTTATCCATGGCATATGATTATTTTTTTTTTTTACATGTAACGTTAAGTAATGTTGTCCAGTGTTACAGAATTAGGACACAGACTGAGTGACGTAATGTGAACGGGTTTTATTGACAGACTTGAGGTGGTGGAATGAATCAGGTAAGTGATGATACAAGGATTATTCGGTGTTCAGGAGGGATGGTAACTTTTAATATCTTTTTCCAAACAGGAGACACGGAACAGGAGTAACTGCACACCTCACCAACACAGTGGATCAGGACGAGACTCGGGAGCTGACAGACTTGGGATCACTGGAAGACACACTTGGGATGGAACACAGCAGGTAAGTAAACATGACGGTAAGCATCAAGCATAGAGATATGATAGCTATAGTAGTCCTCTTCGTAGGAATGAGACCGGACACTGGAGTGTTGTGAGGTGTGAGTATTTGAGGAGTGCGGGATGATTGCCATTGATGACGTGCAGGTACAGGTGATTAGAATTCAGGTGAGGGAGTGCGCTGTGATTGACTGGTGATTGAGTCTGGCTGATCTGTGACATCCAGTGACTTGTTTGCATTTAAGCTTTGTTTTATTTATAAGGCTGCTTTATGTTTGATTTATGTTGAAGTGTTATCAAACATTATATAAAAATTTTGATTTAGATTTATTGGCCAACATATCAGTTATCGGCGTTCATTTATAAAGAATTATCGGTATCGGCCAACATTTTCATATCGGTGCATCCCTATTTTGAAGCCCAAAAAAATGCATCCATCCACAATAAAAAGTGCTCAACATTGGCCTTCTGAAGTGAAGCGATGCGTTTGTGTAAGAAAAATATCCATATTTAAAACTTTATAAACCGTAATCTCTAGCTTTCACTAACTGTTGTACGAAAGAGTGGTGTTCCAGCGGATGACGTAGAATGTAGGTGTAAGTGAGAATATGCTAGTGAGTAAATCATGGGGTAATTTTCATTTTTGGGTGAGCTATCCCTATAACACGAGAAGGAGATGTAATAACAGCTACTCTATGGAAGCAATTCTATCTAAATGAACTGGCATTTACAAAATTCTTTTGAAGGAGAAGGAGATAAACGCAAGAATGAAGCTACATGTACCTCCATTCTTGCCTTAGATGAAAAACGGAGCGCCCAGGGCGAGAGGCATCCTGCCTGGCTGCTGCCAGTGCTGCTGCTGCATTCTGGGCCATGGCCATGGTGGAATGAGGTCTGTGATTGGCCGAGGACCCAGTGGAACTCCTGCCTACGTCAGCTCCAGCTCTGTGACTGGCTGATGAGGAGGGTTTAAAATGTGCAGCTAGAGCGAGGATGAGCCTCATGGCAGATTTGAGGTTCCCCTCCACAATGTCTTTGAGTACAGAGAGAAAGAAGAGATCTTAAATAAGCAGTTTTATCAGCTTAACCATGATTAAGAGCCTGCTTTGTAACTCACCCCTGGCAGACGTTTGTGGCATTCTGATCCGTTTGGATGACACAAACTGCAGAACCTTCTCCACATTCTGCTTCCTCTCCTGGTCGTCACATGGCACATAACGAATACCATCCAGCAGCTCACCAGCTTGCCAAATATATAAAACATCTAAATACAATGGCGTATTATACAGTCCTGCAATAAAAATGGAATGTGATGTACAGGCTTACCCACTATCTCAATGAGGTGTGCAAGAACCACACCATCTCTGAGATCCTGTCGTAGATCACTCACAGGTTTCAGTCCGGGCTTCTTCCTCAGCTGTGCATTAACCCAAGACACATAGGCAGCCAGTTGCTGCTAGAAAGACAAACATTTCATACAGGTTAGTGCAAACTTGGTTATAGTCTACAGCTCAAGAGAAGACTGTATTTCTAATTTTTTTGCTTGCAAATATTTTACTACTATATTTTGTGTTATATTTTACCATGGTTGCTTTTATTTGGTCAAATGTATAGTAAAAAAAAATAATAATAACTTTAAAATAACTTTTCTATTTGAATATATTTTAAAATGTAATTTATTCCTTGATGGCAAAGCTGAATTTTTAGCAGTCTTTACATGATCATGATCCTTCAAAAATCATTCTAATATGCTGATTTGGTGCTCAGGGGACATTTCTCATTATCAATGTTGAAAACAGTTTATAGATAGATATATATATAATATTTTTCTGGTATCTGTACATTTTATTTCTGGATTCTTTGATGAGTGGAAAGTTCAAAAGAACAACACTGAATCAAAGTCATTATGCTTACTTTTGAAGAACTGAATGCATCCTTGCTGAATAAAAGTATTTAAAAATCTTACAAACGTCAAACTTACTTTTGAACAGGAGTGTATATAAATATGCATGTATAGAAAATTTGCAACCAGTTGGGAATTATAGCCGCAACTTCCACCTTTTTCCTGGAACTACTGATGCTTCAAAAAATGGTCATTTTTGCAATTTAAACAAAACCTCATCTATGCTACAGTATAGAGTTACTTTCCTCAGACTCAGCCTAAGCACAAATCACAAGTCTCAATGGAGCCAATGACTCTATGTGCTGTTAAACTGCAAACCTCCCCAGTTATCATTAGTGCTGACGGTCCTGGTGGAGAGGTTATGCAGGATATGCCTGTGTTGATACCCAGTAGGATACCCGTTGTCAAAAGAAATTTATGCCTCA
The DNA here is from genome assembly GCF_936440315.1 of Barbus barbus. NCBI lineage: Eukaryota > Metazoa > Chordata > Actinopteri > Cypriniformes > Cyprinidae > Barbus > Barbus barbus. Next base: position 12,383,814 of record NC_136721.1, read on the forward strand.
GTGCTCAAGATGCGCCTGCTTTGACAGAACAAGTCCCTCCTCATACACCCCGGCCGGTCAGCATCACCCGGGTTCAACAGCGTGGATTAGTCTGACTTGCACTGTCTCTGCCATGTCACAAAAGGACAGCTTAACTCCCCACGTTTCAGCAAATACATGTAGGAACACATAAAGACTGCAGTGAGGTTTGCCGCAGATCTACCCTCGTCTGGCAAAAATGTTTTTTTTTTTTTTTTTTTTTAAATGCTGAAGAATGTGAATTGAAGTGAAATACTGCCAAGTATGGTGACCCATACTCGGAATTCGTGCTCTGCATTTAACTCATCCATAGTGCACATACACAGCAGTGAACACACACCCGGAGCAGTGGGCAGCCATTTATGCTGCGGCGCCAGGGGAGCAGTTGGGGGTTCGTGGTATTGAGGGTGGAGAGAGCGCTGGACATTCACCCCCCCACAATCCCTGCCGGCCCGAGACTCGAACCCGCAACCTTTGGATTACGAGTCCGACTCTCTAACCATTAGGCCACGACTTCCCCGTAAAGGAAAGTTTGCACCGCTTCTGGCCAAAGGACATATAGCGGTCTGAGCTTGTGCCAACCGGGAATCGAACCCACGACCTGAAAGGTTCAGGGAGAGTGGCTTAGCAGAGTGAGCCACTCAATGTGGGATGGCTGCAGAAAAATACAGCATGTAGAAATAGCATTTACTTATTTAGACTAAACAGGTAGAGGAAAAATAACACAAAACACCATAAAGGTATAAATTTTGTCCATATGACTCGTTCACTACATTTTATGTCTTCTAAAGCCATACGATGGCTCTGTCAAGACACGAACCAAAATTTACATGCTATTCACTGATAATATTCCCCACAAGTGAGCTGTTAACAAATGTCACAGGAGTCAGTGAGTTTATCTCAAGAACCGGATCAGTGTAATTGTGAATTAATTATTCGTTCCAATACTGTAAACTATACTATTTGAACTGAACTGAGCTGGACAATGACATCACTGAATCAATGATGAACTGACTTTAACTGAAAGCGTTTACTTGAACATTTACTATTGTCCTCTTTCATTAGACACACTATTTTCCTGTTTTATACTGTAAAGCTGCTTTGACAATCTGTATTGTAAAAAGCACTATATAATAAAGGTGACTTGACTTGAAAAAAAAAATAACTGATTAATTAAAAAAAAGATCCAACAAAATACTGATCCATTCACAAGTCAGTGATCACAATTTTTTTCATGACCAATAAGTATAGGACAGATGTCAAGATTATCATATTAAGTTTGGAGTTTAACGCAATCGACCAATTTGACGATGCTTTCCGCTCCTTTTTAAAAGCCTGAAGACTGTTCATTGAAATATAATGAAAAAAGTTCATAAGGTCTCTTTTTTGGGGGGAGAAAAGTTTAATTTTGGAGTAAATTAAGCCAAAAATTGCAGTTTTGGGTGAGCTACTCTTTTAAACAATTCTCATATACGACATACGCTATTCAGTAAGATTTTGATTTTTGAAAAATTTATTCATTTTTTATTCAGCAAGGATGCATGAAGCTGATTAAAACTTACAATAAAAGACATTTTAATGGTATGAAAATAACTGTTGTTCTTTTCAACTTCCTATTCATCAAATATATCATGTATCACAGCTTCCACAAAAATATTAAGCAGCACAACAGACTATGCATGTTTCTTCAGCATCAAATCAGCATAAAAGTTATTTTGAAAAACATTTAAAAACCTTACCGACCACAAACATTTGAATGAAATTGAACAATCATTCATGACATTAAGTGTCACACCTCGACAAAAAAAAACAATGTGAGCTCTGTCTGAAGCATATCTGTCTCACTTCAATTTAACAGTGGCCATAGTGACAGGCTTCCCAGTGAAAACAGTTAACACTGAGAGCTATCAGCACAGATGCACTGTAAAGATGCTGACAGTGCTGTAAAACTGGAAGGTAGCAATAGTCCTGCGCAGCCAACTGTAAAAATGAGCTGTCTGTTCCCACAGTGACCCAACAGATGGATACATCTCCATCACTGGAGCCTGCTGTTCTGATGTATTCTCACTTTATATTCTAGGTGGACCTGAAATATCTGTAGAGACTAAGACAGCTGGGATTCATAACAAAAAAATCAATGATGGTTTGAGAACTTGAGCGCTTGACGGTTTAATGGTTACAGCCGGAGGGCAGGCAGATGTAGAAGCACTCAGTCTTAGGTAACATCAGTAGGGAATGTCTGACGATAGTGCACATGGCTACAGAAATGGCATAATATGCTTAACACCTCCTCCCACACTTATCACCATTTCAAAGTGCATGATATAGTAATTTCCACAGGTTAAAAGGACTTTAACACTTATTTAGAGGTAGTTCCTGCATTTAAATTATACATAAGTTAAAAGACTATCATGCTATTCTAATGAAAATATAAAGTAATCCAGCACTACAATGATATTTGTAAAATATATCAAAGTAAGCACAGTAGAGTGCTGACTACATGTACAGCACAATAGCCGACTGGGTCTCAAAGCCTAGCATGCTGCCCAAAAATGCTGTCAAGTTCGGCAGCTCACTAAAAAAATACATTTTTGCACTAGTGGGACCGTGTCTCTCATAGTTTAAATGGGAATTCAAATCTATCCTTTTGTCCGTTTGGACTGTTACTGACATTTACTGCTAACAAACAACTGAAATGATCACTTTTATTGTGCAAATTGGGGTGTACATATGGCATTATTTATGGCTTACTATTTTTATTTATAATTTTCTTTCATCTCTTCCTGTTTCAATATTCATAATTTCATATTTTCTACATTTTGATAATTCAAAAGCACTATGTTCAACATAATATTTATGCAATTGTGATTCCTGTGTAAATGCATTTATATAATATACATATTTACATTTGTGTGGCATTAAACAATCTCTATAAATGCAGAATGAATAGGTTTGTGTCTCACATTGCTTAACAGCAGTCAAGACTTTCTTATAGACTTAAATTGGCAGTAGTACAAACAAACTACTGAAATTATCCCTTTTATCGATTAAACTGTGGTATCTATGGCATAATTTATAGTATTTTATTTATATATATATATATATATATATATATATATATATATAGTAGTCTTAATTCATAATGTCATCAACCAATCAACCAGTTTCAATCAACTACATGTAAAACATTATTTTCAAAGCATCACCTCTGTAATTGTAATTTCCATGTAAATGCATTCACAAACCACATACATTATACGAACCTATTTATGTATGTGTGGCATTAAACAGTCTCTGTAAATTCAGGATTAATAGGACTGTTTCTCCCACTGTTTATCAGCTGCCAGGACAATCCTTCTCTCTGATTAGAAGTCTTAAGCACTGCTACTGACATTTTACTGCTGAAATGATCGTTTCTGTTGTGTAAACTATTGTATGCATGCTGTAATTTGATAATTTACTATTTTTATTAATAATTTTCAGTCATCATCTTAAGTTTACATTATTTTCAAAGCATTTCTGTCACTATAATTCTTACGGTAACGCATTTGTACAATATGATTATATAATACAAATATATACACTTTACAGTATATTTGGTATTTTGATTTAAAGCAAATGCATGGTATATATGCAGCTTCTGCGCATATGGCACAAGGATTTTAGTCCGCATGTGCTCTATGAAATTTCAGCTGTTAAACAAAAACAATGACTGTAAACAAACTTGGGTCTAGTGCATGAAATACTACATTCAAAAGAACCTGGGATCTGTTGTTCTAGAGTAACTACTCACAGAAGGTGCAAACAATACAATGCCGCCGCACTCCTCGGAGTTTCTTGCGTAAAAAGCTTCACGAGTTGCGACAGCTAACGTACCGTTTTTAACGGTTTAGTGAGCCTGGACTTAACAGAACCTAAATGAGCAAATGAGATGAAATGAATGCACGTGTAAACAGACATGAGGGTTTAGGAGCTCAGTACCTCATTTGGACCCTCCTGCAGCACGTCAAACAGATTTCCTTTAGACAGGGATGCGATCATTCTTCCGACTTCTCATCAAGGTGAGAGGAGCGCGAGTGGAAAATGTTAACGTCCTTAGTCAGCGACAGCGTTTTAACAGCATATCGGAGGAACCGAAGTAAACAAAGGAAACTACAGAAAACACCTCAAGCACGGCGACTGCCATATGTGCCACCCCGTTAGCTCGCTAGACCTGAAACAGGATACGAGGTGGACGCGGATGGGGAGAGAGGTAATGCGCATGCGTCCGCAGCAGCTGCTCCACGGTCGCTATGGCGACGCTTGAGCTTATGTTTGCTGCTTAGCATCTCTAGCTTCTGCGCTGTAAAGTACATTGGTCTGGGACCGTGAAATGCACATTAGGTTATATAATTGAAATTACTAATTTTAAGTTAAATTACAATTTTTTGAACACGAAGCACAGAAGTGGTGCTCTAGCCTGGATATCACACCCTGCAGTCCCTAATTGTTTAAAACCAACACCACACCACAATGTGTAAAAATCATGATGTGAAATCTGAAATTCTATACGCAGTTTACTCTGGCTTCATTGTACAGCCTCATTAGACCACATCCTTCCTGCTTCTGCCTCATGCTTCCTGCTTCTGCCTCAACACTTTTTATATACAAAACTAATAACAATTAGCTTTTTTTCTATATTTACACTGAGTTACAGAAACATTACTATTGAGATAAAAGGCTACCTGTACAATTAGGGCATATTTTGTCTATTATTTTATTCATTTATTTATTTTTAATTAAATCTGTCTCCCCCTACTGTAAGTACTGCAGCTGAGAGGGAAAAACGTGGTTCTAAATAGTCAATAATAATAATAATAATAAACAAATTATGGCATTTGGATTTTAATAATGGATTTTATTAAACGTTTTTTTTAATGATGAATGAAACTGATAAAAGATCAGCAAATAATAAAAGATCAATTATACAATACATACCACAGATTGCACAACAACAAAAAGATGATAATTTCATTTTAAATGATAAAAAGCCACATGCTTGGTAGAGCTCATTTATTTAACTATACAAAATATTTATTTTATACTTGGGCTGAACATTAATAAAACTTCAAAAATTATAATAAATGCTTTTTAAATAACAACAACAACAATTCAATAATCCCATTATTATTATTAATAATCATAATAATTCATAATAATTTATATTAACAACAACAACAATTGATTATTATTGTTGTTATTATTTAAAAAGTATTTATTATAATTTTTGAAACCTCATAAGTTTGATTAAAACATTTAATACATCTCAAAGCATTATTTCTACAATTGTAATTCCTGTGTAAAGGCATTTATGTCATATATAACATACACCTATATTTGTGTGGTATTAAGCAGACTTCAAATAAATGCATGGTATATAAGCAGCTTCTGTGCAGTGTACAAATGGCACAAAGATCATCATCATTATCATTAATTTAAAAACTATTTATTATAACGTTTTATCAAAAGCATCATGACAGAAGACTCCACCGGGCAGGGACACCGGCAAGGGATAGTAGTAGCTTTTTATTTAATTTTTTCATTGATATGTTTATTATTGAAATGTTGTTGTTATATGCATGTGTTAATTTTATTTAATTTCTTTATTTTCTTAAATATGTGGGTAGATAGTATTTATAGAGTTGTAACTTTTTAGTTTTAGTTACTTTTTCTTATTTGTAAGTCGCTTTGGACAAAAGCGTCTGCTAAATGACAAAAGTAAAGTAAGTAAAGTAAGTAAGATAATCTAAACAATAAATAATTTGTAGACAGTTAAATGAGCTATACTCACTGAGTACTGGTGAGATTTTAATTATTGCTTTTGTTGTGCAAACTGTGTAATTTATAGTTTACTGTGTTTTTTTTCTAAGACAGTGGCTAATTGGTTCCATATGCCTTTACAATTCAAACCTTCAGAGACCTCATAAAAATGCAGAGTGTGGGTCATATATAGCACAAAATATTTCATTAATCACATTTCTATCACACTTCAAGCTGAAATCCTTTAGGATTACACCAGTCTACCACTTCTGAGGTTTTTATCATACGTGATCATCATGCTAACAGATTTCTCCACAGACGGCGAATGCAGCATCTTGCTGATCTACGAAGTGATAAACGTTCCAGTGTTTTGATTTATTCATTATATTACGAACAGGCTGATGATGGAAAATCAGCCAAGCCTCTCCCAGACATTTTCATCATTTACATTTCAAGATTTAAGTGTTTACTTAAACTGCTGACTCCTACTGAACATCGCTAACAAAGGCGAGAAGAAATATTACAACTTACTGCAACTTGTAAAGACAAGCGGGCTTGTTAAACACATTCTCAGCAGCCTCGGAACGTTAAAACTAGCATTAGCATTCAAAACGTTAACAGAAACCAGTTCTTAAAGTTTGAGCGACATTACCTTAGGTTTCTCCCGCTTTCTTGACGATATCATTAGTAATTTAGGTAATCCACATTCATCTAAATATAGTTATAAATTTCCACCAGTAGAAAGTAAATCACAGCAGCAGACTTCTGTTGTGAATCTGCACCGGTCATTGTTTCTATGGTTACCAGAAACAGAAGCACGTGCGCTAAACAGCCATTGGTTTAAATAGTTTTTCTGATTTGACATTAAAGTGGTTGCAAAATTAATAGTGCAAGTGTTTTGAATCATCACTGTCGAGATGAAAGACTGATTTTACCCTGTTATGTATGATTTTATTTTATTGTTTTGTTTTAGTGGCCTGTGTCTCCCCCTGCTGTAAAAGCTGCAAACTGTAATGCAGTCAGAAAACAAATTTCTACACCGAACAGTTATTCAAATAAATCCCAAATAATGACACATGTTTAGCGGTTGTAGGTTTGTTTATTGATACAAAAAAAAAAATATTTGCACAAGAACAACCATATATAGTAACAAAATTTAAAAATATATAAATTTATCAATAATTATAAACCTTATCACCTTCCAATGTAGTGTTTTACAGGAATACAGCATTTAGCACATCAGGCTCACTGCATATTAAAGACAATGTTGGCAATCTGACATGCTAGTTATATATCCGGAACAGCGTTTGTTATCAGTTGATTTGATTATATTTTATACAGGTTAAAAGAAAGTCACAGTTTCAAAGAATCTAAAAACAAACAGAAACAATTAATTTACAAAACGATTCACAAAAGTTATTACAGAATCCAGCGTGTCCTCTCAACCTGGAAAAGTTTCCATTTCTAAGCACCTTTCAATAATCTTTTTCTTTGCTCATGCACGCAGAGCTCTTATTTTTTCCCTCTCATATTGTTAATTTTTTTTTTAAGTCTAGATACACATCCAATGTTTTAGTTTTTTCTCTTTGCACACAATTTCTCAGCGCTGCATTCAAAGAAGTTATATTTGCAAAGACACTAGCTTCCAAATAATGCTATATTTTTTAAGTTTTAATTGAGCTTTAGATCATATTTATTTTCACTAAATTTCTGTAGGTATTTAAATCTTCAGACTGCAACACAACCTACTGATATTTCAAGGGATATAACTCCACTTTGCACATACACACACATATTTGGGCACCTTTGCTATTACATAACATAAATTACTTGGATTTTGACTTAACATGTAAATCTCACTCTGCCCATTTATTAAAATTTATTTTTTTTAACTACAGCTGTTAAAGCACAAAATGAAAGCTCCAAGCACCACAGAACTGAGCAGAAATTTACACCCATCGCTGGATTGATACGCGCCTGTCCATCATCAACTTTTTAATATATTGTGGGGAGGTTACGGACGTTCATGCTGGGTTTGGACTGACTAGACATTTGCAATGACCAGTGAAACAAAGACAGTGAATAATCGAGATCTTTAAGTTTTATCATGTGGCTGTTTGATTGATAAATTGATGCAAATACATAAAACACAAAGCTATCAAAATATAGAATATGTACAGGTTGCATATCCTGTCAAAAGTCTCCAATAATAAGTGAAAATATCTTGTTTAGAAGATCATCTGTTGTGTTTTAGAGATGGGCTAAGTGGTTTAGACGCATGTCAGTGCCATCTACATTCAGCTCAAGAAAATAAGGAATCAGAGATATGCAAAGGATAAAGATTTGAAATGAAAACATTCCTATATAACCACAATTATGATACATTTGTAAGCTTGCAATTTTAATCAAACTTTTTGAATAATTAAAACATCATATCTCCATAAGTGTGAGCCTTCAAGTTTAAAAATGAGAGATTTCAAGAACTTTTTGAAAAAAATTACAGTTATGATTGGCTTTATCACTCCATGAAAACTTTTTATTAGGTTAACACACTTTATCATACAACAATAAATGTGGGCAGTAATGAGCACCTTGTGACTAACACTGACTTGTTAGTAATACTAGTAATGGTGGAGAACTAGCCACCAGTGTAATAAAAGAAAGAATGTACTGAAGCAAAAGTCAAGCCAGAAAAAGTTTCTTGGCAGTTTGGAAGTACTGGTTCTGCCTAAGATATGGAGTCAAGACCAAAGCATGAGATAGTGGAATGGTTTGTGATCTCTAAGTGCACAGAGCTTGGAAATTAGCACCTACTCACTAGAAACAAGTACCAATACTGGTAGAGTGCGTAATAATTTAAAGGAATAGTTCATCCAAAAATGAAAATTTGCTGAAAATGTATTTATCCTCAGGCCATGCAAGATGTAGATGAATTTGTTTCATCAAAGAAACAGATTTGGCGAAATTTATCCTTACATCACTTGCTCACCAATGAATCCTCTGCAGTGAATGGGTGCCGTCAGAATGAGAGTTCAAACAGCTGATAAAAACATCACAATAATTCACAACACAACTTCAGTCACTTAGTTAACATCTTGTGAAGAAAAGTTGCTTGCTTGTAAGAAACAAATGGATCATTAAATTGTTTTAACTGTTAAACCATTGCCTCTGGTCAAAATACATAATAACGTCCATAATCCATAATAATGCTTCCTCAAGTGAAATAGTCCATTCCCTGTTGTCCTCTCACATCAAAATCCACCAACATATTTGTTTAGAACTCTTTTGGACTGATTTTGCTTGTAAATGGTGCTTGTTCTAAATTCTTTATACTTTTTTTAGGGAAGAAAGCAATATGATGGCTTAAAAACTTGTATTTTAGTGGGAAGCCATGGTTTAAGGTTAAAACAAATTAATGATAGATTTGTTACTAACAAATGTGCAGCTTTTTACTAAATGTTAATTGATGGACTGGGGTTGAGTGGATTATTGTGATGTTTTTAATCAGCTGTTTGGACTCTCATTCTGACATCACCCATTCACTGCAGAGAATCCATTGGTGAGCAATTAATATAATTTCTCCAAATCGGTTCTTCTTATGAAGAAACAAACTCATCTACATCTTGAATGGCCTAAGGGTCAGCAAATTTTCATTTTTGGTTGAACTATTTCTTTAACCAAGAGTGGAATGACCACTTAAGTGGTCACTTTTTAGTGGTGATCTGCAATGAGGAACTATTGTACAGACTTAAATACAGAAACAACAGGAAAATCAGTGCTTCAAATAAAAATTAAATTCAACCATCTTACCCTGTTTTCACATCCCAGACATTCCAAAGTGTATTCCACCCATTTAAATGTGTTCTTTATACAAACAGACACACTTCTTAACCCCTAATAAACATTCATCATTGATGCAAACTTTTCCATTAAACCTAGTTTGCTTATTCTATACTTACTACCAGTAATGCAAATGTTCTAGGATGGATTTAAAGAAAAAATCCTAAAAATTAATAAAAGTGCAAAAGTCAACAAATAAATTAAACACAACTTTGAAGCCACACCTTAACACTTTTGCGAAGAAAAAACAAAGAAGTGCACATTTAATCATGTAAACTTATAAACAAAGCAGCAAAATGGAGCATTATCAAAGAAATTTCGAGAAAATGTTGCTCAATGTGTGAAAAAGCAACAACCTGTAAAGGACAGTCTGTCTCTTTGCACTCGAATTTCACGATCTGAAGACGTGCACGGCTCGAACCACGTACTGCCGGCAGATGGGACACTCGTTCATGCGTTTCCCACACTTGCTGCATGTGACCATGTGGCCGCACTCCAGCAGAACGCAGTCAATGGGGGAGTCCATGCAGATCTTGCACAGGTTCTCCTCCTGGCCGCTGGGCTCAGCAGGATCAGCTGGAAGAGTGGTGAGAGATTCAATTATCAGACACAAATTCAAGAATTGTATTACTTTTTATTTTTATATAGCATTTTGGGACTAATCGCCATGGTATTTATAAAACATACCTGCTTCTGTTTTTGTATTTGAAACTGAAAGTAAAAGAAAGTGCAAAAAACGTCAATTACAGTAAAACTGAAGAACGACTTCATACACTATGATGATTTAAGTTACATTACCATTCAAAAGATTGATTTTTTTAAAGGTCTCTTATACTCACAAAGTCTGCATTTATTTTGATCAAAAATACAGTACAATCAGTAATACTGTGAAATATTTTTACAAACTAAAATAACTGTTTTCTATTTACTTTTTAATATAATATCTTAAAATATAATTTATTCCTGTCATGGCAAATGGCATTTTCAGCAGCCCTTATTCCAGTCTTCAGTGTCTTGCCATATGATTTATTTTTACATCAGGATTTTTGTTTTTGATGAATAGAAAGTTTAAAAGAACAACATTTATTTCAAATTTTAATCTTGTAACATTATACACTAACAGTCAAAAGTTTTTGGACAGTGAGATTTTTTTATGTTTTTTTAAACAATTCTCCCCTGCTCACCAAGCCTGCTTGTTTTTTTTGTTGTTGTTGTTCTTTCAAAATACAGCTTAAGCAGTAATATTGTGAAATATTATTCACTGAAGACTGGAGTAATGATGCAGAAAATTTAGCATTGTCATCACAGGAATAAATAGCATTTTTAAATATATTAAAATATAAAGCAATTATTTTAAATAGTAAAAATATTTCACAATATTACTGCTTAAGCTGTATTTTGAAAGAACAACAACAACAAATGCAGGCTTGGTGAGCAGAAGAGAATTCTTTAAAAAAAACATTAAAAATCTTGCTGTCCAAAAACTTTTGACCGGTAATGTAAATGTCTTTACTATCTATTTTGATCAAATGCTGAAAAACAGTATTAATTATTAATAAAAGTATTAAGCATCAATAATAATAATAATAAAAATACTTACTGAACTTCCAAACTGTAGTGTATACAAAGTAAGATTTTTTTTGTTGTTGTTCTACATTTATTGCAATCTGATACTGTCATTTTAGCTGTCCATTTAAATACTTTGTTTTGTAAGAATATTTCTACTTGTTTGAAAAAAAAAAACTCACATGCTAAATAACAACCAATAATATTTTTGTAAAACAATCAAAACTGCCATTTTTGCATTACTAGTCCAAGTCTTTAAGAGCTAGGCAACACTACCACTATTATGGTTTCACAGTGTTCATGCAGAAAGACGTACCAAGGTTGTGAAGGTCTTTCTGATCATTAAAGAGGTGGGTGACCTTCTCCATTAGTTCCCATTTCTCACAGCAGCCCTGGTAGTTCACAAAGTTACGTGCCAGAATCTCCTTCAGCTGCCGCACACTGAGGCCTTCAATGTCCTCCACCCTGCTCAGGTCAGACAGAGAAGCTCTTCTGCTGTGCACCAGCGTCTCCTCACTGTCTGTGGACTAAGTGAAGCACAGATAAAACACGATCATTTCTGGACAGGAGGCTTCTACTATATACAAAAACACAGCATGTTTTATCCATACCTCTTCCTCATCATCCTCATCATCTTCTTCACCCTCTTCATCTTCTCCTTCTCCATCTCTATCTCCATCTTCTTCTTCTTCTTCCTCCTCCTCTTCACCCTCTTCGTCCTCGTCCTCATCATCCTCCTCCTCCGTGAGGCTTTCAGATTCTGCGAGAGGATGGAAAGGCAGAGGAAGTGCAGAGGCGCTGCTGCTGCCCCTGGGAGTTTGTTGAGCCAGCACCAGCTCCACCAGCTCCTCCTTCTCTCGGCACATCTGCGTGGGGGTTTCGTGCAGGTGGAGATAGTCACGGAGGTCCTTCACCTTCAGCCTCATCAACTCTGCCCGTTCAAAGAGGGTGCAGTGGAGCCGCTGACAGGTGTGGCACATCCGCGGCCGGAGGTCCATCTGCACCGAGCAGCGGCTGCAGAAGTTGTTTTTGCAGTCCACGCAGACATGCTATGAAATGGATTGAAATCAGCAAAAACGTTCAAATCCAATTAGAAGAATTCATCTGGACTTTTTGCTTTAAAGGGTTAGTTCACCCAAAAATTAAAATTGTAGTGATTTTTTTTTTCTTTTTTTTTTTTAAAGAAAAGGAGTAGATAGAATTCTCTCAAGTCGTTCCAAACCCATTAGACCTTCATTCATCTTCGGAACACAATTTAAGATATTTTAGATGAAATCCAAGAGCTTTCTGACCCTGCATAAACAGCAACGCAACTGCAATGTTCCCAGTCCCAGAAACGTAGCAAGGACATCGGTAAAACCGTCCATGTGAAAATAGTGGCTCAACTTAAATTTTGCGAAGCTACGAGAATACTTTTTGTTTGCAAAGAAAAAAAAAAAACTTTTATTATTAATATTATTATTTATTCAAGTATTCCTCTCCACGAGTAACCATCTTCCTTAATCAGCGTTGTTTACGTTCAGGAGAAAACGTTTACATGCTGAACGTAAACAACGCTGATTACATCGATTACGTTCTGGGGAAAGCGCACACATGCGTTGTGGTACACTCCAAAATGGTGGAAGACGGTAACTTGGGGAGAAGAATTGTTGAATAAACTATGTTATTTTTGTTTTCTTTCTCGTAGCTTTGCAAAATTGAAGTTGAGCCACTGATGGACTGTTTTACTGATCTCCTTACTACACTTCTGGGCCTAGGAACATTGCAGTTGCGTTGCTGTCTATGCAGGATCAGAGAGCTCTTAGATTTCATCAAAAATACCTTAATTTGTGTTCCGAAGATGAACGAAGGTCTTACAGGTTTGGAATGACACAAGGGTGAGTAATTAATTACATCATTTTCAGTTTGAGGTGAACTATTCCTTTAACAGCAGAACTGGAGTAGATGTAACCTGATTTACCGTTCTTACGGTGTCAAACTGGCCTCTGCAGGCCTTGCACAAGTGTTCGGGTGGTGCTGGGAGGGGGCTGGGGCCCGAGTTTGTGTAGGCCTGGTGCCATGAGCTGCCGTTTTCTTCCACGGTGGCGGTGATGTCCACACAGAGCAAGCTATAACATAAGGTCTGCACAACCCATCCTGCTCATACAATAAAGTATTAGTTATTCTAAAATTAGATTATTTATTCTGTGAGTCAATATTTGCTTGTGTTTGCTATAAATTAATATTTCCAAAAAAGGAAGCAAAACTCTATCACTCTATGATGAGGGATTTGAAGAAGTGACCCTATTAAATTAAGTTTTATATAAGAAACACTTCAATATTGATAAGACAGCCTAACTAATAAAATAACTGCAGATCAAATCAGCCAAATATAAATTATTGTCAGTGTTAAAATTTAATATTCATATTATAGTCAATGTAATCTTTTTTTCCAGAAAGTCTATAACATTTGTGACACTTTTTTTTAAACTAGTTTAGCGTTTTAATAGGGTTATATTAATTCTGTATTATTACAGAATGTTTTAATATTTTGCTTTTATTTTTATATCTTCAGTTTCTAATTTCAGTCTAATAATTTTGTTATCTTCTGTCATTTTTTTTTTACTTGCTATCTATCTATCTATCTATCTATCTATCTATCTATCTATCTATCTATCTATCTATCTATCTATCTATCTATCTACATTTAGTCATTTAGCAGACACTTTTATCCAAAGCGACTTACAAATATCTTTCTATCTATCTATGATAAATTTATTTTAATTCTGTTTTATTTTTTATTTGAGTGTTTCATCTATTTTTCATCTAATATTTGTTTTATTTAATTTAAACGTTTTCAACCAATATGATTTTTTAATTGTTTCATTTAAAAAAAATAACATTACTGTTATTAACAGTGTTGATATTTGTAAACAAAACAAGTGTTTTATATGGTGCGTGAGCCTATAATGGCCTATAACGTTAGTATAATTTACCATAATCAAGTATGATCAAAATAAAGTCAAAATGACCGTTCACTTTGGCCCTGCTCGGTAAGGTGCAGTAGTACTGCGATTGCACAGTAAGACATTTACATGTATGCACTCTTTTTTAAACCCAGAGAGCTGCCTACCAAGACTGCTTTGCTATGACGGGCGCTTATGTTCAAAAATGCTGTCTAGATAGGCAGAACACTGGGTTTTGAGACACAGCCATAGACTGTCTCTTGCAGAATATAATTAAGGTAACTGAATGCATATGAGATCTTACCCGAAATATCCGTTGCAACGTCCTATTACAGCCATAAAATATGTGTTTAATCGGAAACGCATAAACGATAATATACTAAATGAACGAAAACGCTCTGTACAGAAATATAGCTAGGTGAATCGCTCTGCAGTTCCCTTGACTAACGCAAAGAAGTAGGACGTCAGAACGTGTAATCACGCGAGAAAAACCGGCGCCTGCCTAAACTAGGGTTTCTTCCAGCGTTGCCATGTCTGCTTAATTTGATTCATTTTCATTAAAAAACTTTGCTAAACCTCTTTTAAATAACATGAGCATAATATTCTAATTTAATTTTTAAAAGTGTTATTAACGCATTTTACCTCATTGTAAAGTGTCACTGGGTTATCACTGCAATACACCACAATAAATCTAAGCAGCATACACTGGAAGAGAACATATAAATATGTACGTGTTTGTACACACATGTTGTGTTTCCATGTTGTGACATTCCAGAGGCGTAATGATTTTTATACTGTACAAACTGTATTATCTATCACCCTACACCTATATGAATACGACACCTATCTATGCATCCATATATAAGTTTGTCAGTATTATCAGCAGTTTTCACATTGCTCAATAGCTAATTACGCTCCTCCATCCCCAACTCCTCCTGTCAGTTAGGATCCAGCCTTCTGATTCTCTTTTGAATCAGATAAATTCAAAAATGTGTACATAAAATTACTGAACTTTAACAAACTTGCAATACGTTGTTGGTTCTGTTCTGTTTACCCTGGAGGGTTATTGCTGCTCTCCCTGCTCTCATCCAAGCTAGGCAGCATGGATGCGCAGGGAGTTCTTGCCCAGAACCATACCGCCAATCCAAACTATATGCTAATTGTCAATCATCTTTGACGATAGTGGTCCTGGCAGAACTACCCCTCATAGGAAACGTTCTGCATTTTTAGATTTTCAAATTTTTTTATTCTGTATGATTTATAAGCATGTTTCCTCTTGGAGACCTAAAAAATGTCCCCACAAGGTCCAAATTTACTGTATTATTACTATCCTTGTGAGGACATTTGGTACCCATAACATAAATATACATAAATACCAGGCACACACACAGCCGTTTCTTGAAGATGGGTAAGGATTCAGCTCCTCGGATTAAGTTGGGCAGGACATTCCAGGTCATTATTAATTTATAATAATAATTTCATCATATAATAATATATGAAAGCAAATCAAAACAAATTAAATTACAGTATTAGCCCCAAGGAGATTAATTACTATTTATTGCAAGTAATTTAGAGAGTTAAATTCCTTTTTTTCAGATGTTTTAAGAATTGAAAATAAAAGTTTTAAATATTTTGAAATGCCACAAAACAATGTTTTGTTTATTTATTTTCTCTCGTTTTTTCTTGATTGTGGATTATTGCGGCTATTTTTCTAGTGGGATCTGGCAACCACCGATTTTTCTTCCTCTCTTATGGTTTAGTGATCATCAGTTATTATACTGCCATCAACTGACCTGATACTACAAGGATGGACATTATATTTGTTATATATTTACTCCAGAATTCATTATATTCAGAATTAATCCTTTTTATTTCTTCCTTTGACTCATCTATCTATCTATCTATCTATCTATCTATCTATCTATCTATCTATCTATCTATCTATCTATCTATCTATCTATCTATCTATCTATCTATCTATCTATCTTAGTATATAAATGTAGCCTATTAATAAATCACATTGAGAATCCTAATCTTATCTGCAAATCCCATCAAGAACAATGTAATTTACTTGCATTCACACACATAGATTAAATGAATCATTTGAAGGAGCCATACAGCATACTGTACACTGTCATACAGTCATACAACAAAACTACTAGGAAAAATTGTCCTTTCTGCACCAGAAGAGTGCGCTGTTTACCAAACTTTGGTTAGCACTTCATTTATGTCCATTGATCCAGAGCTGTTCAGTGTCCAAACAACCACTAGATTTATCTAGAGACTAGAGAGGTCAGTGGATCAGAGGTGAAGCCCTCAGCAGTGATGACCCTTCGGCAGGGCTGCTGATTCGGGTTAACTCGTTAATCAGGTTACCCTGCAAATCCTGTTTGATGCGGCTGTTGGGTGTAACAAGTGGGTTGTGCTCAACACGTTTATAAGACTAAAGTTACGTGGTTAAGAGGAGCAAGAACCTGACATTGTGGACTGGCCATACCCTTTATTTTCTTTTGATCTGAAACCATTACCAAGGCTAACATTCAATATTAATAACAAGTATGTCAGGTAAATTCTTATTTTATTTTTGCGCATTCTATGGATAAAATAAACAATTTGCCTTTAACACTAAGAACCTCTACCATAACATTAAAGCTGCATTCAGCATTTAGTTTGTTTTATAGCTGTCGACTTGGACCTATTTATAAGATGAATTTATTCACCAAGGAAAAAAGTCCAGATAATGAGAGACGTATTCTGCTGGACATAGCAGCTCAGCATGAGGTGACCTCTTCCATGTAAAATAAATCTGTTTTTATTAGACTACTTATATGTCTGGAGTGTACAGGATTTTCTGTGTAAAACACGCAGACTATGCATCTTTAAGTGATCGGCCCAATAACTCGGTCGTTATTTATTGGCGTGAACTCCAGTATTTCTGTCTCTGTCATTCATTACTACCTCGTACAATCATTTCTATTTAGACAACGAATTCATATGAAGACAACATAATGAATTTAAGAAGTGAGTTTTATTAATCACAAACATACTGTTCAAGAATTCACACAGGATTTGTACCGGTCCCAAACCAATGGGACATTACATGAATTCAGTGAATGAAATACGTTTCATTTAAAATTCCAGCTGTCTCCAAAACAACCACAAACTCCACAGAAACTAAAATGAGTGAAAAACATCTGAACTCAGCTTCCAAAAAATCTTGCTCAAGAGTTACAAACAAAATAAAAAAAAAAAGAAAGAAAAGAAAACTGGGAGCAGAATAATACTGGAATTGGAGAAAATGCTCTTTTGGCAGTCAGTATTTGGTACAGCACACCCTGCTTTTTTTCTTTTCTTTCAAACCACAAAATTGTTAATTTTCTGTTTCCCTCACAGTACTCTAGCGACATATGCAGGGATATTGGGCTGTGTGTGACCCATAATGTAGGCTACCTCGCTTTCTAACTTACTATATAAATCAATCATATATCTCATGTCTAGTGAAACTATGAATTTCCAATTCCATCTGCTGAATTAACACTAGTGCTCTGTCCTCCTGAAACATGATTTCATTCTACATTTAGGCACTAATACATAATAGAATATCTACGTCAATGAAAAAAAAATCCTCAAATCAATGCACAACAACAGGTCTATTTACAAAAAATATATAATATTAGCTATGTGACTAAAACAGTGAGCACAGAACATTATCATTCCTCTCAAACACCTGTTATTTTCTAAATATTGACCTGGTTTAAGAGAGATGAATTGGATGTGAATTAGAAAAATTGTTCTGCATATTCCAATTAACTGCTACAGCATTTAACTATTGAAAACTGCATTATTGTCACTGTCTACAGAGGAAGGCACTTAAGAGGAATGATTTATGATTCTCTTCAGAAGTCAGCTTCAGAAGTTTTCTAAGAACATGGCAGAATAAAAAATGGTTTTACTCCTAAAATATAATCAACAGCATTTAGTTTCAGCGGATTGTACTCTTTAAAGTCTTCAAAAGCATGTGTGAATAGTCCAAATTTATCCACAATCACTGCTATGGAAGAAAATGTACGTTTACATGGTTCCATGTTGTTGTTTTTTTAATGTATGTAATAAGGCAGATCCCCTCTCTACCATGACCAATTCATTTTTCCATGTAAAGAGTGTCATATTTGCCTCATTCATCGTTTGGTTAAACCAGAAACTTCTGATGCACATTGTAGCTCACAGTGGATCTATATACAACCAGTACAGTTAGCCAACAAACAAACCCTGTAATGTTAAAAAGTAACATGGAGAGAGTTTCTCACTCAAATAAAAAAAAGAAAAGATGTAGAGCGAGAGAATGAGAAGAAGAAATAATAATAATAAAAAAAATAAACAACCTAGACAGTATATTCACTATATACAAGATAAACAGCTAGCATAGAAGGACACTTAAAATCAAGGATACGCAGCACTGGTCTTTCAAAATAATCTCCAGCTTTTTTGCAGGTGTTTTTCTGAAGATACTCGCTGTCTAAGACTATCTACAAACATGAACATGGAACGTCCTTTCACTATTGACATAAAATCCCAGCAGTGTAGTAAGTACATAAGACCTTTGATTGAAGCCGGTGTCGCTGGATATACAATTGAAAGGATTTGAAATCTGAATGGAAAACAAAACATCCACACATCGAGTGGTCTGGTACATTATTTGTTTGTTGAATGACTGAAACAGAGGATGGGAAGTTGGTGGAAATGCTTTCTTTCACAACCAAATAAAAAAAATACTGGCTTCCAGGTAAGCATTTTACAAATATTTAAAAAAGTAAAACTTTTTTTTTGTCTGTAGGCATTTTAAAATATATTCCATTAAAAATAGTCTGACAAATTTACCTAGTACAAAACAAATGTTTTAAAAATGACAGAAGATTCGAGGAAAACGTTTTCTTGCTGTATATCGGGTACTAATTTGAGTAAAAAGGGGCTGTAAAAGTTGAATTAAAGAAACAAGTAACATCTAGTGTCTTAAAACAGTGATCAGATATGATTATTTGTCACCTTTGGCAAATACAAATTGAGTTGTCGCAGACGTGCCGTAAATCGAGGCACATGCAATGGCAGCTCCGATGTCCTCATTTGAAGATTTATGTCTGCGAGGTATAAAAGCGGCAATAACTTTCAACGTAATTCCACATCTCTTCCATCACCCGTCTTCCTCCTCTCAGATGACAAACGAGGATTTGTGTCGGAAATCCCCCTGGAAGAGAGAAGATTGAGTAAAGGAGGTTTAACTGATTCCCTGTCTTAAACTGCTAGACTTTCCAGGAGATTTCTTAAGCTCTTGGAAGCCTTAATAAAAAAATTACATCTTTTGATTTTCCCATACCTCATCCTCTGTTCTGACATAGTCCACTCCATCTCCTTTCGCTGGAGCTTTATAACTGAGGAGAAAACATATTAACTGTCAGTTTTACATCTGCAAAACCTTTTAAGCCGACAGTCACTATTATGTATTTCAAATATTTGAACGGACTACATGTGATGTTAGGATGTTAGGACTGAGCTGGAAACATTCAGGAGCTCTTTGGGTGATGAAATGGAAAAAAGCCATAAAATGGTGAGTCAAAACTGTTCTAGGACAGAGTGTGACTCAAGACGGAAATGGCTGTCAAAGTCGTGTGCTTACTTGTTTCCCGTCTGCTTCTGGCTGGTGAAGTAGCCTCGTTTATAGGCACAGAAGATGCCCACTGTTATACACAGAAGGACTGTCACAACAACCACTACGCCCAGGATGATTCCAGCAATGTTGATGTCATCTACAAAAAAAAGGGCAAGCGTGAGATCATGGCTTTGCAGGGTGTCTTTATCACATGTGAAAAGGCGATCAAAATACATACAAACTTCCATCATCTGCGGTCCACATTCGGAGAACCCAGCCTCATTCCTGGCTCTGCAGTAGTATTCTCCAGCGTCCTCCTTCCTGACCGCACTGAATTTCTGAAGATCATAAATTACAGTGCTTTAAGTTGACAAATCATTTTTCACAATGTTTGGGCTCAGCAAAATGCAAAAAATTATATTTTTATTTAGCAAAGATGCATTAAACTGGTAAAAAATGAGAATGTTATAATAGTTTTTCAAATAATAATTGTATTTAATTGTAATTGAAATAATAATTACATTTCTCTTTATCCTTCTTTTCAAAATGTGCATTTTAAAAATTTGGTGCAATTTTAAATCAATTCAAATAATTTAATTATGGCTCAAATATGACAAGATAAAACACTGCAAGATATTAACAATGAACTAACAATGTTTCTGTGGACTAAACGTTTTTGGTAACATTTTAGTGTAGGGACCAATTTTCACTATTAACTAGTTGCTTAGTAGCATACCTATTAATAACATATTGGCTGTTTATTAGTACTTATAAATATGACCATATACTACATCCCTAATCCCTAAACTTAACAACTACCTTACTAAGTATTAAAAATCAGCAAATTAGACATTCATTGATTGTTAATAGTTAATGGTTTGTTAATAGTGAGAATTGGACCTTAAAAAAAGCGTGGTCACTTTATGAAAATTAATATACTAAATGTTAAATATTTGGTTTATTTTTGAACTCTTGCATCAACTAAAATGTTTTTAGTCACCTAAAATTAGATGTCAAAACTGATTAAAATGAATGAAATATGACGTGATGAAACATTAACTAAATTTAATGGATCTTTTCATCAAAAAAATTGAAACCTAGAAGCATCTTTGTGTACATGTATGTTATAAAAATAAGACAGAAATGTTGAACGAGGCTCTTGCAGATCTTAAAAGACACACAGTAAACTCTTCAGAGGTTGTCTCCTCAGGGGGAAGAGGCTGTACTGCAGCGCAGGTCAGACTTTAAAAAGTGGTGTGAAGGTTGACGAGGGCACAGAGTACAAATGCCAGAGAATGGCACTCTGGAATGTGCAAATGAGGGCAGCAGATTCCCTTCATGGCTGAGCCCATCGCACATCAACTGGCTCCCCAAAAATATCCCTACGCCTACCCCATCGCCTCTTTTTCTGAACTCACCAGAGTGCCCATCTCTCCGCTCAGGGTGTAGGTGGAGTTGAAGAACTTTGGGCTGCTCTTGGGATCCTCTGGGATTTCCTCCTTGTTACGGAACCACTGGTACTGGGACTTTGGGTAGCCCTCGTCCTCCAAGCAATGCAGCTCTGCAGGTTTGCCTACCGGGACGGACTTGGGTACGGAGCATCTGGGAACGACAGGCTTGACTGCAAGGCACACAAGAGATCATTTCAGAGAAGAGAAAGCATCCTCACACACATGCACCTTAGTGACTCCAA
This sequence comes from Barbus barbus, assembly GCF_936440315.1. NCBI lineage: Eukaryota > Metazoa > Chordata > Actinopteri > Cypriniformes > Cyprinidae > Barbus > Barbus barbus. The sequence continues at coordinate 12,405,319 of NC_136721.1, forward strand.
CTGCAAGCATCCTGGCCAACTGAGCATGCTGCTCTTTCCCCTTTTAGACCCCTGATTAAACTCAGATGCAGTTTCAGAGGTTTCCTCATATAGCCCTGAACACGCCCTGTAGAGTTAGAGCTGCAAGCATCCTCAAATGTACGCCAAGGGTGGGTGCGTTGGCCCGCCGCTCCGTCTCACGTTACAGCGTAGCAGTTGGGAAGTACTAACAATGCTACATCTACAACAAATTCAAAATTCCTCTCAAGAGACCCATTACAGGGTGAACACTTCGTGGACTGAGCAATTCATGGATGTAGAATTATTTGAGTGGAACCCTCACCTCTTACAGTGAGTGATATCAAAATCTCATCAAAGGATTTCTGGTCGTTTGGGGCAGTGACTTCACAGCGGTAATCAGCAGTGTCGGCTCTTGTTGTGTTGAGAATGACTAAGGTCGCAGGTTCTCGAATTTTCGCTCTCTTTTCCAAGTCACCTGGAGAAATTGAATACAAGTGAGAAGATTCATAGCTGGCTGAAACAGTTGGATGAAAAGCTGCTAACACTGATACAAAGCAGTGTTTTCGTAAAATGTGGGACTTAAATTATACTCCAAAAGTCAAAATCCTTATTAAACACTGATAGAATGTGAGAAAACACAATAGGTTTAAATTTATTAAAAATATCTGAGTAAACTAAACACATGAATACTTTATAATAAGTTTCAATTTGACAACAGTAAAAGTTAAACAGTTAAACAATAATTAACTTGAACTAAAAATGAACAATACAACATTAATAAAATTTAAGTTAATGTTAATTTATTATAACTAAGAAATAATATTAATAATATATCATATAAATACTACATTATTCACTGTTCATAATTTTTGTTTTGAAAGTGTATTAGTACACATGCAAATTAACATTAACTTAAAAATAATAAACACTGCATTAACTGTTAAACTGTTAGTATAAATGTTAACAAACTAAAATGTATTATGCTTAGTTGTACCATATTTTTAATACATTAATCTGGGTTAATGTACAAATATATTATTGTTTTTTTCTCATTCAAATTTATGTATAGTACTTTTAATTTATATTTCATTGAAATTTTAGAAAAGGTTTGGGGTCAGTAAGATTTTCTTTTTTTTTGAGAGAGAGAAATTAATGCTTTTATTTAGCATGGAGGTATTGAATTGATCAAAAGTGACAGTAAAAAGATTTTTAATCTTACAAAAAAATCTATTTCAAATAAATGCGCTTCCTTTCTATTCATCAAATAATTCTGGAAAAAACCAATTCTCACTGTTTCCACAAAAATATTAAGCAGCGCAACTGTTTCCAACTTTGATAATATTAAGAAATATTTCTTGAGCAACAAATCAGCATATTAAAATTACTTCTAAAGGATCACGTGACACTGAAGATTGGAGCAATGATGCTAAGAATCCATCTTTTGCCATCAGAAAAATATATTAAAACAGAAAACAGTTATTTTAGATTGTAATAACATTTGATAACGTTACTGTTTTTACTGTACTTTTGATCAAATAAGTGCATCAGAGATTTAAAAAAATACATATTAAAAAATCTTGATAACCCCAAATCGTTGTATAGTGTTTTTGTTTAGAATTTAACATTATTAAAATACTGTTGAAATGTACTGTTATTACATGTTAAATATTGCATAAACTGAATGTTAGCAACTTGAACCTTATTATAAAGCATTACTCAATGTGTTGTACAACACAGTGTTCAGTAGAGTATTGTATAGCTTACCTGCTATTTCTTTGTCAAAATATACATAACTTGGCTCTCCCTTCTTAATCTTCTTCCATTCTATTCTGGGATTAATAGTGGAGATTGACTCTATCATGCAGGACAGCTCGATCGCTGCATGGGGAGAGAAAGCGAAAGAGCATCGTGAGCAGTTCCAATGGCCTGTTTAATCTTAGAATCAGCAGCTAATGACTGCTGGAGAGCAAATTACTCAGCCTTACATTCAAACTCATTGACCCATGGTTTAGCATTCGTCGTCTTGAGGATGACTGCCAAGGTGCTGATGTAGCCTGCAATGAGAAGACAAACAAACATCAGTTTTATGTTGAATTAACAACTTGACATTATGGGGGTGTCGTTAAGGTCTAAACCACATGTGATATTGGTACCAATGTATTTCTGTAAAGATTTCTGAAACTCAATTAACAGTCGAGCCCAGCGGCCAAACCCTCTACCCTGTCAGCACACATTCTTCGCATCACTGTGAGCTGTGAACGGATATGTTACCAGCCATTTTTAGTTTCACTCTCACAACAAACATCACTGATGTAAAAGCGTCCCACCACAAATAATTGTGTAGACTGACAAGCAGTCTCCATTCTGTTATGAAAAACAGCTGACTGCTTTAAAGTGAAGGCCAGGGGGCTCGCTAAGTTCATGTAGTCGCCAATGAACATGCTAAATCAAAAAGGTCAGCTTTGAAGTTCATACTAATTTTAGAAATGTGTGTCTCTTCGTTTTTGTCCAACATCAAGAAAATGTTTGAAAAAATTTAAATGAATCTAGTAATGAAGGTTCACAGAGGAAGAAAAACACTGTTATATTTGCATAGAACATGACCTATAAACCTTATCATGTTAAAGGTTAACTCCCTATGAAAAGCTGGTTGGTTAAAAGCTATTTTAGCACTACCATGGATAAGCAATTAAACACCATTCAAAATCAGGTACTGGAATAAGGTTATTTTGTGTCATAATCTTCCATATAAATTTCAAAAATATTGTTTTTTATGAAAGAGTATATATTCAGGGCACTGTAATTTTAATGGCCATCTGATTGCTAGGGATAATTTTTATGAATCTTTGATGATTGTATTTTGGGCCAAGGCTCTTGAGAATTCATCCATCTAACACAGAGCAAGGCTAGCAATACAACAGAAGTAGCAGCAAATCTGATTGAGAAACCACATCAGTGTGTTGTGGTAAAAAAAGTGAGAAAGACAATATGACGAAGATCACTGTCAGAAATATCCAAGCTTTTTATTTTTGTTCCTGAATACCATTATTAATTTACACAATATAACTGTGTTGTGAATATGCATTTTTATGTACACATTGACAGAGAGTACAGACTAATGTAATTCTTACAAATCAAAGTTTACATCACAGTAACAATTCTCAGTTCATTTCAAACCAGACAGAAACATGAAAAATGATTCAGTTGAACTTAGTAATGATTTCGGGATGATTTACTGAGTAAGTTTGAGGATGCTTCATGAGTCTTTTTGACCAAATCATTAAAAGAATCAATTCATACGAGTCATTTGATTGCGAATCAGGACATTGTGCACACACACCCTAGTAGGATTCAGTGTTATTTTAGTATTATTTATATACTATTAAGGTATTGATTCATTTTTCATATTATTATATTTTCCTTTTCCTTTTTTATTAGTTTAATAGTTTATTAGTTTAATTAGTTTATTATTTCTATTTAGCTCACATTTATTTTTAGTTTGTATCATTTCAGTCCGTCAAATTTTGCCAAGGCAACATTTAAACTTTTAATATAATTTTTTATACATTTACGTTTGTCAGCTAACATTTTTAGATAATAACAGCACCGGTTTACTCTGATGAAATCAGCATGTACAAACAAAGTTTTTCTGACTATATTTTGAATAATTGTCGCATATTTCTAGCTGTATTTGTGACCATTGTAGTGACAGACTGGGGCCCTGCATAGACTGAAAAGCTAAAACAATGCTGTTTATTGTGTATAAAACAGTATGAGATGGATGTCATACTTTAAAATATAAAAAATCGTCTTCAGAATTTCCTTTAGTCAGATCAATTAGGCATGACTAAATGTTAGTTTTTAATTCAAAACTTATAAGAAGAGATGCAGATAAGTGCAATGATGTAACAGGAAAGGATGCAGGATGTGCCCCAAAAGAACAATACATACCTCACACACAAACACATCCACAGATGCTTAAATGCTACAATCACATCCAGCCATATGGAGGACACAAAGGTCACTGGCCACTTTAGATGGGCAGGAAGTGGTGACGATGTCTCCCGTCTCCTTTTTCTGCCTGCCACATCCTGTCCTATCATATCATCAAATAGCAGGCTGGTGCTCAGCACTACCAAAACCATAGCTTGTGTCAGTAACGTTCGCCTCCGTATACCTCACCCGGTGATGTAAGATCTGTCCTGTCGGGTAAAGTCTCTGTGGTCTGATGCCATTTGAAGAATAATTGAGCCCTCAAACAAGGCAGGTGCTCTATGACCTACATATCCTGACCTCTCTCTTCCTGTTTGGAGAACACAGCTGGATGATGGATATGACAATCCTAGCCAAGCTTTAATCTTCCACTTCTTCCTTTAGAGGCATAACTGTTGGTTCTCTTCAGTAATCTTAGTGTAATGCCCCGGTAAAATCCTAGGCATTACTGGACTGAATAATATAATAGACAGAGAGAGCTTCCATGACTTAACCTAATTTCCATATCTACACAATGCATCTGCATGCTTTTAAACTCAATGGATAGTGTTTGTGGCACAATGTTGATCATCACAAAATTTTATTTCCACTTCTTTTTTATAAAAAAAAAAGAAAGCAAAGTCTGCCTAACAGTGAGGTGTATTGGAAGTGAATTGGGCTGTAAACACTAAAATACATATTGTTTCTATAGTATAGCCACAAGATGTAAACAATATGCATTTTAACATGATTTGATTGTGAAAAAATGCTTATAAACATTTTACGTGTGAAGTTATATCAAGCTATATTTATTAAAAAGAAACACACACTTGTTTTGAAATAAGTGTCTTATGCTCACCATTGCTGAATTTATGTGATCAATCAATCAATCAATCAATCAATAAAAACAGTATTATTGTGAAATTTTATTACAAATTAAAATAAAATTGTTCTATTTGAATATATTTTAAATATAATTTATTTATGTGATGGCAAAGCTGAATTTTCAGCAGCCTTTACTCCAGTCTTCAGTGTCACATGATCCTTTACAAATCTTTCTAATACACTGATTTTTAAATCTTTTGTAAAATTATAAATGTCTTTACAGTCACTTTAGATAAATTTAATGCATCCTTGATAAATAGAAATATTAATTTTACTGAACGATATCATCAAACTTTAGAACAATAGTGCTAGTGCTATTTAAAAAAAGTATAAGCTTCACATTTCTGCTCTTAAATCAGCCACACTTTTTTTTTTTTTTTTTTTTAAAGAAAAGGAAGGACAAGTGTAAATAATTTTTTAAGTAATCAATATCGCGCCTGGAATAATTCTTCAAAACCACACAAATGGACCACCTTGGAATTAAATTGAAAAACTACACAATGGTGAAAAAGGTCAACAAAAGGGTCGCCCTACACGAGGAGGCCATTTTCTAATCTTGGCATCGACATCTAACTCAGCATGACGGTCTATGGAGAAACATTACACCACAGAGAAATGAGTTATATGGCCAGAATCACGGGGCTGTTTGGACAGCCTCCACAGTGCAGCGTTTAAACCCCACCACACCCTGCATCGTGATCTGCGACCGGCGTGCAGAACCGCTGAAACACATTCTGCTCCGATGCAGCCTGTCAGAGAACATTCAACACATGCGGTTCACTCAGCAGTGCATAAAGTGGATAATATTCCTTGTTATTTTTAAACTGCAGCATTGATTCATTTTGCTGGGGGGTGGGGGGGTGGGGGGGGGGGGGGTGCTGTTCACTGGCTGAGAAAGAGATGCCCACAGAGCCATTCATTACACATCCCGGGTCTACTTCACTGGGATTTGATTGGATGTTGTTCGTATCCAACTGGAATAGATTCTAAAGCTGGAGGAGCGATATCACATGGAGAGCCGAACTTGGGCTCTGCCCCCGCAGCTTTAAAATGATCTGCATGTTTGTAGCCCTGAACAATTCATGATGTGCAAGAGGTCGCAAATCCTCCTCCACTGACACATGGATAAATGTACAGCAATATTCCCAGTGTGACTTTGCTGAGGAGTGCGTTTCTTACACTACACCCTCCGAGCCTCTACGCACACTTGTGTGGATGCATGGTATAAACTTGAGTGTTGGATTTCTAAACTATTGAGAAATAACAAAGGAGACAACGTGTTTTAAATTCACATTTCGTCTCATGGGCATTTTGGCATTTGTTTTTGTTTGACGCTGACAGGAGGAATTAAGGCTCTGTTCTGAAATCTATTGGGCTACCTACTGCCTACATAGGAAAGGAAAGGAAAGGAAAAGTCACTTTACTCAATGCAAAAATATTAATGCCCACTCTATTCCAATATTCTCCAATAAGCATACATTTACAAGAGGAAAATCAAATATGAAAATGCATTTCTGTTGAGATAAGGCTCCTTGTGAAGCCAGTCACCTCAATACTTGACATGGCGGTGTTAAACCCCCTCTACAAATAATCTCCTGCGTAGGACATCCCACCTGCTCCAGGGAAAGTAGCTTAGCTGACCTCTCAGAACTCACGAAAATAACGGCATCAACAGAAGTGTAGAGGTTTGCATTGAGTCAGTAATGGTGGTGTTTTTACAGCTGTGGACGGTTCTTACTCTCCTGATGCTGCACAAACAAATGACCTCAACGGTCTACATTTTTATCTCCTTTATTTACAGATTAGGTCTGTTATGGATTTATTTGCATGGGTGTTACAAGTCAGAAAGGTTCAACAAAGACTCTTTTGCATAAGCACATAAGATTAAAGAGAATATCTTCATCTGTAAAGGTCTGAAGTTGAATATTCAGTCGCTTACAGTCTAAAAAACTCCCAAGTTGCTGCAGAAATGAGAGTAATGACCTCTTGCTCTGCCCTCAGACTCATCAGTTTCATCTAATCTCAAGTGAAGACATCTAATAATGAAAGCTGAGAGGAGGGTACCTCAGGGAGTTAGACACAGTCATTACATTGGCTGTACATCTTGTTCATTTCTCTGTAACCCTCATGTTGGATCTATCTGTATTCTCTGGTTTTTATTCAATTGAGAAAAATTAATCTGTTGCACAACATATTCCCAAAGTCCCATTACTCTAAATGTTGTGAACTGCTAGATTTCTATCATGGAAGAAATGGGTTTGTTTCTTGTTCCATCAAGACTAAAAATAGTAGCGTTCAGCAAAGATAAGGCAATCTCCACAACGAAAATACCTCTGATATTCCTTCAGCTGCTGAGCAAATGTCACTAGGCGTCACTTCAAAGTGCAAGTGCAGGACAAGCAGGCATTCCTCTTCAAATGCACCTCTGATGAAAACACAACACAGACTTGCTGTGGTCTACAATAGGAGGAATGTTCATTCTCATTGTGAAGATGTGTAACCTTTGTAAAACACTTTTTTTACTTTTTAAAATAAGTAGACGAAGAGCAAGGGAATGAAACAGAAAAGAGAAAGGGGAATTGAGACACCTTTTTAAAGTTTTGACTATTTTTAACTCGACACAGCGTCTTAGAAACACACCACCTGTGGTGGGACGCACAGAAAATGGCTAGCAACCGCTTAAGATGTCTGTCAACACATAGATACTATATATGTGATATAGCCCAAAAATAAGCTAAACTAAATATTTTAAAATATTTTTTTAAATATATAGATTATATATAAATATACTGCACTATATATAACATAAATATAATGTTTTTTTTTGACGTTTTTTAAAACGAAGATTGGAGTATGTTTTTCACGAAAATGCTATTTCAGTTTTTCTACTAAAAATGTCACATTGAGTTTGTTTAACGTAATTTTTTTGAAGCAATTTCTGAGTGAAAATTGTTTCTATACCACTTTTCTCGGTTTTCACACACACATGCAAACATATATGTATACATACACCTTTTTAAAAATATAAATATAATTTCTCTCTTTCTGGTAGGTAGATAGATAGATAGATAGATAGATAGATAGATAGATAGATAGATAGATAGATAGATAGATAGATAGATAGATAGATAGATAGATAGATAGATAGATAGATAGATGCATTACTGCATTACTTCTAAATTTGGTGGTCTGTGACAGTTCACTTTTCGCCAGAGGTTCTGCTCTTTGCATTTGTAATTTTTGCATTCACGTGTGGATGCTATAGGCTCTCTTGGAGGTACTTGAGGGCTAGACTCCAACCAAGCTCCACTCTGATCTAGCCAGGTCAAAGACTAAGCTTGAGTTGAGCCAGTGAGAGAGGGGCAGCGGTGTCACAGAATGCCTGAGTACATGTCACTTTGCGTCAGCATTAGTTACTGCAGGAGGCCCCCTTTCCTTTTGTCCTCCAGCTGACTGGAGTTCACAGGACCGGTGTGCGTATCTTCCACTCCACATCTCTGTCCTATATCGCTTTATGCCCCTTCTGCATGGCAAGAAGCTTCAAATGAGGTGAGATTTTGGCAGTCAGGTATGATTTAGTGATGGAAGGTCAAAATAACTGAGTATGGCTTCAGCTGACTGCATTTGGAAATATTATATTTTGGCACCAAAAAGCAGTACAGGGAAATTAATTTCACAGATATGTCATATTAGAAATACTTTCCACCTCACATTCCAGTCACATGAAATAACTGGGCTTGATTATATCACCGCTTTTTTTCCAATAAAAATAGACCCCTTGTTTAGTGTCACACATCACATGGTTGAAGTCCACATGAACACCAATCGAAACCTTTGTTTTGTGACACAGTTTCAGGCAGTGGGAGTGAATGAATACTAAATTAATCAGGACAGGGCCTGACGGCAGAACAAAAGCGTTCCTGATAGCAACAGCACAAAGGCGGATCACTTTTGAGTGGCACAATTTCACTTTTTTTTTGAATATCTGTTAAAATATATAGGCCTATTAAAAATAATTAAGTTCTTTTAAAATTGAATTTACTGTTTTATCTCTTAAAATGGTGAAAGTCAAAAAATTATATAAAAATAATTATATTTATAAAACAAAACAATAAATGATTAAATAAAATATAACATTTTAAAATAAAAAGTACTATGGACTGTCTATCTTTCCATGGTGTTTCTCTGCCTTCAGTCTGAGATGCTCCAGCATCACTTCAACCTTATATAGGAAAAAAAATAAAAATAATAATAACAAAGAATAATAAAATAAAATAAAAATATTATACAATACAAAACACTACAATTAAAATAAAAAAACTAAATAAAATAAATCTAAAGTGTGTACACCAATCAGATTTTTTTTTGGAGTCAATATACTTTTCAATAAATTCAATACACTTTTTGAAATGTATTTTTTATTTAGTTTATAATAAGTATGCATAAGAAAAGCCTTGATGTATCAACATGATATTTAAGTGCTTTTCAAGCTATTAAAACGGCCCTGGGTTCTCAGAGACCCCGGCTCAGAACTTGATGGTAAAAATGCAGCCTCAATTAACCACCATCACCGAACGTCTCCCAACACAGGTTAGTGATTATTCAGAGGGCAGTTGTATGTAGCAAGACCATGAGTTATTTTCCACAGGGGTGAGAACAGGTTACCGTTGGAGAAGCCTTTGCTATTTATAGCAGCTGTCAACAGCAGGCAGAGACTGCACGGCATACTAATTGGTTGCATTTGCAGGTAAGTCAGAGCTGTGCATCTCCTCCAGTCCCATTTGTGGGCAGCTGGGAGCACTGACCGTCCCCCGATACGATCTACTGGAGGATTATTTTTCACCCTCGTGGCTCTCAGATGCCATTTCAACAACTGCTTTCCACAGAAACTGATAATGAGAGATATGAAATGCATTTGCATACATGCTCACATTATTTAGACTATGCTTATCTCCTCCGTCAGCGATAAAAAGCCCTAATTTAGCTCACCAAATCGGCTGATCGGAGGATCCCGTATTCGCCGTGAGGCTCCAGCCGAAATCTGTAAATCGTTTCGCACTCAGCTCCAGAATTAGCCGCTCACTGCTTTCAGCACAGATGGCGTCATCCCCGCTCACTGCAAATGTCTCACATTCTAGTACAAGCACACTGACCTCTTCCTTAATCCTAATTAGGACTGCAGTTTCTGCCAAAGCCTTCTTCAAGAGCGGCAGTACAAGCGTGCGCGTTGAAACATAAAGAAAAACCTTGTCTTCTCTAACTTGTGACATTAAACAATATGAGATGGTGATGCGTCTGGATTTCACATGACGTCTTTACGATGATGGATTAGAGCAATACATACAAACGTCATTGCAGCCGGCCTGCGTGTTTATCTAAATAATGGGCTGTGACCAATACATAGGCGAATTGGGCTAAATCCCTGAGCAGGCTTAATAAAAACGAGAGTGAGCTGAAGTCTAAAGGACATTAACTCGTATATTCTCTCAGCTGTTAGAGTCCTAAAAGGGCCCAGGGCTGGAAACAACATCTATTGTTGAGCATGTGAATTGTGTAGCAAAACAGCCATGTGCGGATTGGCTGACAGCTGAATAATGCCACCCCACAGTCGCTGGAGACTTGTTGATTTAGCAGGGATATGCACATAATCCTCCTCACTTCCTGTTAAAAAAATATGCCCCAGAATGCAACTTGGTAGGTGAAAAGAGCACTCTGGGGGGTGACTCTTTGTATTGTTACGTTTCACAAATGTTATAAACATTTGGTGAAAAAATGTAAAAGTTTGTATGTACATCTTGGTCATTTTGAAAAGGTTATTTTAAGAAATTAGAAAAAGTTCTGTTGAGAATTTTACATTTTAAAACAATATTGTAAATGTAAATATATTAATAAAATAAAATAAATTACATAAAACACTACAATGGACTGGCCATCTTTCCATGGTGTTTCCCTGTATGGTCCAAAATGCTGGGATAGGATTTATTTATTTATTTATTTTTGTAAATGAAGCATGCTAACTTTTACTCACAATAATCTAACAAAAAAGTTATATAACATATTAAAACATATATACCCAAATGTGACCCTGGACCACAAAACCAGTCTTAAGTCACTGGGGTATATTTGCAGCAATAGCCAAAAATACATTGTATGGGTCAAAATTATTGATTTTTCTTTTATGCCAAAAATCATTAAGACATTAAGTAAAGATCATGTTCCATGAAGATATTTTGTAAATTGCCTACTGTAAATATATCAAATTTCTTATAACTTCAATCTTATAATTTCAAATAACTTAATTTTTGATTAGTAATATGCACTGCTAAGAATTTCATTTGGACAACTTTAAAGGCGATTTCTCAATATTTACATTTTTTGTTGCACCCTCAGATTCCAGATATTCAAATAGTTCTATCTCAGCCAAATATTGTTCTGTCATAACAAACCATACATCAATGGAAAGCTTATTTATTCAGCTTTCTCAATCTCAATGGTCACTTTCCAGGGTCACAAATAATAAATAAAATAAAATAAAAACAATAGAGTAAACAAGACAATATCTTGGTCTCTATAGAATCACACTCTCACTGAGTAGTCATTAAACCAGCAGCAGGAAGCCTATAAACTGGCCCCGTAGCAGCATTCACTCCTCTCTTCAAGATACAATCAGTGCTAAAACAGCAAGCCAAGCAAAAACCCCTGAACTCTCATTGTCTATTGTACAGCGCTGGCCCCCCATAGCATCTCTTGTTAATTGCCTTTTGTTTGCACTCTTGTACAAAAGCCATGTTGTGTAGTGCTACTCGCTGCTCTGAACAGTTGGAGCTGAAGTTGTTGCTGCTGTTACAAAAATCTTTACCTCTGCCACATGCATCTGTTATAAAATAGATTGCATTTAAAAATGAAATCAGTATGAAAATTGGCTGAAGAATAATGGTGGTTTGTATCAGTAGTCAATAGTCTTTTTTTTATTATTGTTCATGTCTTGCACACAATGTATTTTATTTTTTTAAATTAATACAATTTTCTCTTTACATCAAATTACTTTTCATAACTGGATTCGAATACAAATAGAAAAACAGCTTATATGCTGCTATACAAGTAGTAGAGTAAAAGGTATGTTCCTTCATGACCACTTCTCTCTTTTCATTTGCAAATGTGCAAATACAGGCCACATTCACTTCTGGCTCTATAACAACACCATAAAATATGCCTTCTCTCCCCAGCAACTTCGCTTTGCTTCAGTACCAATGATGAACTAGCACACAGGGTTTTAAATCAGGACCACAAACCCAATCAATCCATGAACACAGTTGTGCAAATACTGTATATAGCTGGTTATGCAAGCCTTTCATTTGGAAAACAGCCAAAAACACAGACGTTGAGGTTTTCAGCAACACTAAAATGCAGCACAAAGCCTGTTTATCTGAGTAAATTAATTAACATGAACAGTACTGTGACAGTCTTGCGGGCTTTTGAATCTCCAAAGGGTCTCTAATGTAAACGAGAGATGGTCTACTCTCAGTATGAATTATACTGTGTTTAACCGACTCGTTTGTTTGAGGAAGGCTTTTGGATCTGTTTTCTTTGATGTCAGATTAATGCTCATCCTCATGCCAGATCCAGAGAGGTAATGCAGACACGAGGGTCACTGATAATGTGTGTTGGTCTGAGACAAGAGACAACAGTTGAGTCAGTGATTGGACAGACACTGCAGGTGAGAGGTCAACCAGGGAAAGCTACTTTCAGGGCTGGATCGCCTTTCTACAACTGTTGCAACTTTCCTTGTTTGCCGATTGTAAGGGATTGTTCAGTCAAAATTGAAAATCATCATGTTCTGTTTTAAACCTATATGGCTATATATACCCACACACCTTTTTTTTTTCAAAGTAGTCTCTCATGTTCACCGAAGCTGCATATATTTGATCAAAATTATAGAGAAAACTGTGATATTGTGAAATATTATTACATTTTGAAATAGCTGCTCAATATGTTAATATATTTTAAACTTTGATGTATTCCTGTGAGGCAAAGCTGAATTTTCAGCAGCTGTTACTTCAGTCTTAAGTGTCACATGATCCTTCAGAAATCTTTATAATATGCTGATTTGAAGCTCAAGAAACATTTCTTATTATAGTCAATGTTAAAGATGGATGTGCAGGACTTTTTTTGTGGAAACATTTTATTTAGTGTTCTTGGATGAATAGAAAGTTCAAAAGAAGAGCATCTATTTGAAATAGAAATCTTTTATAACGTTATAAATGTTTACTGTCCCTTTTTATCAATTCAATTCATCCTTGCTGAATAAAAGTATTAATTTAAAATCTTTACTGATCCCAGACTTTTGAACAGCAGAGTATAATTTAAAAATATGAATGTTTTGGAGGCAGTGTGTAAACGTGATTGACACAACGTGAGGTTGTATTTATTTTTTAACGTGCGAAAATTTTGGATGAAAAATTCGGACTCAGTGTGCAGTGACCTTTACAGTCTGACATACTGTATGTCATATGAACCACTTTCATGATACTTTTATGCTATTTTTATGGCCTTTTGAAGCATTAATTCTCCAGACCCCATTCACTGTAATTGCATCAAAAAGACTTTTGTGTTTCACATTAGAAAAATATTTGTTAACACTTTAGTAAGGGACCAATTCTCACTATTAACTAGTTGCTTATTAGCATGCCTATTATTAACATATTGGCTGTTTATTAGTGCTTATAAAGCACATATTCTGCATGACAATATTCTACATCCCTAATCCTATCCTTTACCTAAACTTAACAACCTGTTAATAATCAACAAATTAGGAGTTTTTTGAAGCAAAATTCATAGTTAACAGTTGGTAATTAGCACAGATGAAGTGTGACCAAATATTCTTATGTAATCAAAATATTTATATAAATTCCATTATAAAACAGAAAGAATTTTATAGCTTGTACTGAGAAGCTTTGTGCATAAGCATCTTCAGTTTCATGTGTAAGACTGATCACTCCTCAGAGACTGATTGTCAACACTACCACAAATTAAAACAGTGAGAGTTTTGCATAAATCTGTAATATATACTTGTGCTTCACCTAAAAAAAAAGGCTGAGGAATTTAAAGAGAGCGAGTTAGGCTGAAACAACAAATGTTCGCAAAGGCATGCTTCAGACTCAAATAGTTCGCATACGCCGTCTAAGTGGCCAGAGAGGGAATGTTGCAGTAAAACAGGTGGGGTGAGAGTTGGGGGTTCACGGATCGGGACGCACACCATCTGAGCACTACGCAAGCAGTGACCTCCACAAAAGGAACCACTTCATCACCTGCTCAGGAAGATCCCCTCTTGTTTGGGAAACACTTTGCTCCTGCTCACTCGGCGAAAATGTGGAGCATTCGATGCCCATCCGCTTGCCCGGACATCTAAAACAAATGTGGACATTCCGTGCCAGGATGTAAAAGACTGACATCTTGATGCAACCACAGGAAAGCACATGATATCATGTGGCTGTAGCAGCGGAGCAACGGTGTGTACTTCTATTCAACAGTCAGATTCTGTTGCTCTTTTCCCCATTTGCAGATATGCCAGAAGCGTTAACACTTGCAAAAACAAACACAGCATATTTCAAATCATAAAATGTTCTTGGTTTTCCACAGAGGTTACATTAGAACTTGGACAGTGCTCACAATCCTTCATGATTTACCAACAGTGACATTTCAACTGCTTTGGCGCTTCATCAAGGCCCAGGAGGCCACGCTGATTAAGGATGGAGATTACAGACACATCTGATGTAAACATGACCAGTTTCAAAAGAATAAACCAGGGAAAGAACCACGTTTAAGGAGTGTGATGAAGACCTGATGGTCGAAATGTTGCTGTTAATAAATTAATTTGGAGCAGCTATTTTCAGTGTGCGGACTTCTCTCCTTTTTCTTTGTTCAAGTTCCTCAGTTGTCCTGCACCTGAGCCCGATCTGGGTGGTTGGGATGTGCATGCCTGTTTGACTTTTTTGATTCTTCAAAGAACCACGTTTACAAATGGAGCTTTAGCCAGAAGTATTCAAATAAAGCGAACCAGTTTAAATGGATAGTTCACCCAAGTATGTCATTAATTACTCACCCTTATGTCACTCCAAACCCCTAAGACCTTCGATCATCTTCGGGAACACAAATTAAGATATTTTTGATGAAATCCGAGAGCTTTCTGACCCTTCATAGACAGCAAAGGTCCTATCACAATCAAGGCACAGAAATGTAGTAAGGACATCGTTAAAATGGTCCATGTGACATCAATGGTTCAACAGTAATTGTACGAAGCTACGAGAACATTTTTTGTGCACAAAAATAACAACTTTATTCAAATATTTATTTTCTTCCGGGACAGTCCTCCACCATTATCGACACATGCTCATGGTGCTGCTGACGTAGATGGTGGAGGACTGTCCTGTAAGAGAAGAAATCATTGAATAAAGTCATTATTTTTGTTTTCTTTGTGCACAAAAATGTATTCTCGTATAAAATTTTTCTTTGTAAAATTACAGTTGAATCACTGATGTCACATGAACCATTTTAATGACGTCCTTACTACGTTTCTGTGCCTTGGTCGCGGTAGGACCTTTGCTGTCTATGGTGGGTCAGATACCCCCCTTCCACCAGCAGGATCCAGGTGCTAGTTCAGAGCCAGTGCTATTGCTGGTTCTTAGTTGGTTCGACTGGTGAGCCCTTTAAGAACCGGTTGCTTTTCCACAGGCTAGAGACCCAATACAGAGCCAGGTCTTACGTCACTGAATACATTTCATGTTTCGTTTCATTTCACTAGCGTAGCGTAGCGCCAAACACAACAGACTTGTTTGAGTGCATCGGCGCCACGCAGAACGATCGATCGATCGGCACACAACACACTAAAGCACCGCGAGAGCGATCCAAAAGCAGGCACCCCGATGCCTTACACCGACCGATCCGCGCAGCGCCGATCCATCCCGAACAAGCCTAAACAAACTATCAACAATGGCGGACGTTGCGTTGCTATTGATGTTCATGGCTTTGCGAACCTACATCGGCATCCAAACATGGCAAATCCAACGTGTTTGTGTTTAGCTGCTATTTCAAATATGGCGGTCCAAAGTTTCGTCTTGTTTGGTCACGGTAACCCCAGCCCCTGACGCAAGCGGTTCTTCCTTCTAGCCCAGCAATGTTTTGGTGCTACTTACGAAACGCTTTTCCTGGTTCGGAGCTGGTGCTTTGGGTGTCGAAAGACAAAGAACTGGTTTGAAACTAGGCTTTGGCTCTGAACCAGCACTGGAACTGCCTTGGTGGAAAAGGGGTAAGAGAGCTCTTGGATTTCATCAAAAATATCTTATCCTGAAGATGAACGAAGGTTTAATTATTGACTAAATTTTGTAAAGTAGGGATAGGTATTGATAGACATTTCCTGATTCATATGGGTATACTTCATTTACAATGTGCATTTAAAAGGTAAGTAATAATGATGCGAGGTAATGGTAACTATAATGGTACCTGTATGTTGACACATTAACCACTCTGTTTGAAACAGTGAATTCATCAGACTGATTCAAACTCCTGAGCTTATCAGTTTTGTACAATGGTACAAAATGTACAATGGTAGTACCGCATAGTTTTGATTCCCTAAAAAGGACCTTTTCATAAGAATCATTAGTTTATGTATTGGATGTTAACATGCATAGTTGAAAAAAAAAAATGAATCACGGAAAGAACCATGCTTACAAGTGAAGCTTGAACCAGAAGAATCGGAAAGTACGGCTGGGCATACAGTATATACACATTTCTTGATTTGATTCTGATTCCTAAGGGTATTTTTCAGTTGCAATGTTAATTTAAATGGTAAATGGTAATGTAATGTGAGGTAATGGTAACTGCTAGTTGTACTGAGAATTCATCAGAGTGATTCAAACTCCTAAGCTCGTCAGCTTTTTTAATGACTCATCAAAAGGACCCACTCAAAGGAGTAATTTGTTTTTTATTTGAATTACACTGGTTGTGCAGTATGGTTTTGATTCTCTAAAAAGAACCAGTTTATAAGACTCTATACCGTCCACGCAGGTGTTATTAATTGCAACCCATATGGACAATAGTGGAGCAGGCCATTTTAACACATACATTCAATTTGGCGGGCAAACTGAGGTAAAATATGGCTACTTTTGCTGAAAAACTGCAAATTCAGCAAAAAAAGTGGTGCAGGAAACACTGGCAAAGGATTGACAACCGATAAAGTGTGCATTCAACTGTTTTTATCAAGATCTCACAATTATCATCATCAAATGTTGGTGCATTCAAGCTAATCCACAAATGTAGAGCAGAGAAAACTACAGTAACACAACTCCACCTTTACTGTAAGGATTTATACACATTGCATACATTTTGCATCGGTTGATCCAGATGTGCGTGCCTGCCAATTCCTAATGTCCTGACCCGACTGCATGACGCTTATCTGCTTTAAGCCTTTGCTGTCCAGAGAGAATACAATGTAAACGCACTAATGAGGGTAGTTTTACGAGAGGAATAGTATTTCCTCAACTGCTGAAAATATCTGTCATTTTGGATAGCAGCAGATATAATTACCCCCGCATGATAAGTGTAACACATGCGATGTCTACTTCTGATAGACAACTGCACTCTATTTTCCTGAAATATGGCCAGATCAAACATCCAGCAAACTGATACAAGAATAAGTGCTTTACCCTACATTTTCTACCCCAAATTTGGTGTTTCCATTGCACTGATGGTCTTGACTTGTGCAAATATTCTCCCTCAGCAATAGGATGTTGCCCATAGACATATGAGGAATGATCTTGAGTGGTGCTGATAAGAAATAAAGCTGCATGGTTGCCCACTTCTGCATGAATGACTCTGTAGCAGAGAATTTGTTTCACTGTACATCTATAGCAGTTTCATCCGCTCAAAAATGGAGATTCCAAGTGAAAATTCCATGAATGTGCACAGAACCATAAGATCACTGTGCAGTGGAAAAGAGGAAAAAAAGAATCTATTCTCAACTTTGGGGAAAACTTTCACTTCTGAGGCATGCAATGGCTAAATGGGCTTGTACTTTCAAGGGACTAAGCTAAAAGGCATTATTTGTGTGTCTTGTTGGGCCTTATTTTTGCCATAAATTATTTGTTGTCTCTATTCTTTCTCTACTGTTTCATGTTTTAATATTTCAAGAAGCCACACATCAGTGTTCTCTTTGTTCTTCAGTCCACAGGACAACAAAGGGAAGCTGTAATTTAAGATACTACACAACACGTCCTCAGACAATGTGGCTTCCTGCCTCTTCTAGCTCAGCACTTTGAAATTAAACACAATAATCTAATCCACAAGAAGCGCACTGCAGAATGATAAAAATATGGTAAAAAATAGCAAACTTATTTTGCTACACAAAAGCAGAAAAAAAGAGAAAGTATTAAGTGTGCCTTGAGCTTGGAGGCAAATGACTGAAACTAAACTTCACAGAAATTCAATTGAAGCATCAGCATAACTAGAAATTCTCTGTCCTCTAAAAAGACAATTTATGCAAATGCCATTGCAGTTCAATACTTTCAGGAGTCAGAAATGATCATAGGGCATTAGGAAATATTGCTACAGCCAATCATTTCTACTATTTATGAGAACATCCCCCAGGCCATGCACACTCCCAGAGCTTTGCCAATGAAGAGGTCAAGTACAACAGATACAGGCTGTTAATGTAGTGCAATAATGCTAGCAAAAACACATCAGTGTATATCTAATACTAAATCGATACACAAACAAAATTATAATCCAGATCTTGCCTGAGCACTGCTACTCTAATATATACTGATATACACTTACATGAAACTATATTAAATCTATTGATAATGCATAAAAATGCATATGGAAAACATCTACCTTGCAATCTGTAATCTTGCTTATACTTAATTTTAAATGTATATATTAAATCAACGTTACAAAGCTACACTCTTGCATTCCTTCTGTATTTGTACTCTGTCTTGCTCGTGTTTCGGTAAACATCAACAACAGCAGCATCTTTTCCACTTCGGTTACAACAAGATCTTTTAATTACATCCAGCATTCTGGCATTGTTTCCGTATCTCTGCATGTTATTAGGACGTCTCAAGTCCCAGCAAATCTTCTTAAAGGCTACTGACTGATTAGTTTCCTGCAGGAAGCGTCTCATGGACCCTATCTTAGCGACTCCTTTTAAGGTCATTTTGGTGTACGCTGATATGCAGCGGTGATGTAAACACATAGCCTGTATTGTCTGCTATAGGGCAAATCTCTGAGATAACATGTTCGCCTTGGGACACCCTGAACAAACTGCTATGTATAACTGTCAGTTTTCAGAAAACAAGCAAAAAAAATACATTTTTGTCATGATACTTAGGCCCAATCCCATTTCTACCCCTTTTTCTACCCCAACCCCTCTGTTTCGCCCGTTCACAAGAGGGGGTAGGGGTGTCTTGATTCTCTTTTGGTTGGAGGCGTAGGGGTAAGGGTAGGGGCCAGATAGCCCTTCAAATTAAGATTTTTCAGGACCACACGTCAAATGAAGGGGTATAAGAATTATCTCAGCATAAACTGGCTACAGTGGCAACATGGCTGCCTAAGCGAACAAAAAGACCCATAAATGTAAGCAATTTTGGCATTAATAAAGCTTTTAAAGAAAAGTAATAATTTGATTTATGTTACATTCAATCGTGTGTTCATATTTACAGTCATGTTATTCAAAGAAATGTTGGCAAAAATAAATGCTAATGTTAAATCATTACTGACTGCATGATAGTGCCACAACATATTTTCATATCTGATCAGGGCGATAACCACAATAGACATTGAGGGGGACTAATCCTTGCAATAATTAGAAATTGCTAAAACTTTTTCTCAAATATTGCCAATTCACGAGAGAGAGAGAGACATAAAAGTCTGTGCATCTCTCTTTACAATGAGTGAGTTTACTTCAAAAACAGCTATATTATCCTCTCGTTGCTAGAAAATATAATGTAGCGATTCAGTATTTAAACTATGTTATTAATAAAATTTGCGGGGCAGCGTTGACAAGTTTCTTTGTTCCTGGGTGTGTGAGCTGTGTGTTCTGCGTGTGTGTGTCAGTAATCAAACTGTAATCAAAGGCTCTAATGCACACCAGTATATAGGTGTGTGTATTGTAGGGGCTAGATGACGTATAATTATGTGTAACGGTACAGTAGTGAGACTATACTACCCTACTCCTTGACACTCTGTAGGTGAAGGGGTATAAAATAGAATTGGAATTGGGCCTTAGGCTATAGAATAATAGAAGAACATGAATTACAAAGTAGGTTTACATTAAATATCACTCAAATTTACATTTTTGATTTCATTGAACACAAGAAGTATGTGTTTTTGAAGAATGGTTTAACTGTTTTTCCCAATACAACAAAAGTCAATGGGGTCCAAAACAACAGTCCATTGACATTCAATGTAAGAACAAAAAACAGACGCTTTTTTAAAAACCTTCTTTTGTATTCTACAGAAGAAAGAACGCCATACATGTTTGTGCAACGACATGAGGATAAGTAAATGACAACAGAATTGTAATTTTGGTTGATCTATCCCTTTAATTTTCATTCTCATAAATAGGAAACCACTATACTCATAAAAACCACATTGGCCACATTGGCCAACTAATTGGCGTCATGATTGAAATGCTTTATTGTCAGTAAACAGTTGCTTAACAGCTTTATCCATAAAACCATTAGTCAAAACAAACCAATTCTGTCTATGAAATATACTATACATACATAGGCTTATATACACACCTCTGAGCCACTGGGTGGGAAGATCTCGACCAATGTCTGGCATAATGACAAATATCCCAGGCACTTACTTGTTCAGGACACACTCTCAAATCCACAACAGCTGTACTCAGCGCATACTATTGCAAAGTTCATTTAAGTTTTGAGGCCACTGGAGGAATCAAACATCCCTTTCAAAACATAGGCAAACCATTAAGCTTGTATTTAAGAGTAACTTGCTTTTTACAGTCTGACTTTGCTGTGCATAAAGTCTATGGGGGAGCTACAATGATGGTAATCTGACTTGAAAAAAGACTTTTAAGTTTTATCTTAATCTTTAAATACAGACGCTCAGATTTAATATCATTTTGTGAATCAGATGGCATCTTGAAATAGATCTAATTCGCCAGTGGCTGTCATAAAAAGTTCAAGCTCAGCTTTAAGGGTTGCCTGGTTTTATTTTCAAACTCATCCCTGTTAACTTAGCAAGTAAGTGCGAGAAGCGTTATGAGGTGGCCTTAAAGCCGGCCCGCCAGATGGTCTGAGCGCAATCTGTCAGTGCAATCTGACCAGTTGGCTAAACGCATACAACAAATCTGGTGCTAATGGTGGGTTTTAACCCAGAGTGGAGTTACACTGCAAATAAGATTCTCATTAAGGTTGCTCCATTTTTGTTGCCTTAATTTATCAACTGCTAATCATTCTTTGATACAGTGAGTGGAGGCACTATTTTAAAACAGGCATTTTGCAGCTATTGCTCTTTAAAATATATAGGCTTAAAGGCACTACAAATGGAAATCGTTAAAAAATGATATGAAATAGGCTAGGGTAATACATTTTCTCATTCCTGGTGAACAGCTGTGCGAACCCAATGAAAAAGTGGGCTGTCGAGCAGGGGATAAATTGTTCTTATGATTGACTGTATGCGGGTCTGACTAGAGTCATAAAAATGACAAAGCATAATTTGATGGAGAGACAATAAATCCAAGTGGATGAGCTGTTTGTTGATATAGTTTCGTATCATGTATCGGAGTTTCTTGTACAGCCACACATCATCTCCCACAGTCACTAACCTCAAAAATTAGCTCTTGCTTGTGTGAACTTCTCAGTATTTGGAAATGTAAAAATCTGTCAAGCTCATCATCTTATTCCCTCAAAACCTCTGTTGAAACAGTCAACAAATGCATTTGCGGGTCTTTTGTTATCACCATACCGAAGTCATCTGCTCTTCATAGCAGTCGCTTTAGAACTTGATATCTGCTGTAAGGGATTCAAATCATCGTCACCAAGGTGAATCGTGGGATTTAGTCTGTTCTATCTGTCAACATTTGTACTTGTGATAGCGAACATCAAATACAAGGTGTGCAAATGGCAGATGTTTTAGCTGGGAGGAACTCAGTGAAGATGCCACTCCATTTAACTGAGACAAAGATCTTATATCGAACTGTTTTCTGTCCTTACACATCATTAGATGCATGAGACACAAGGCAGTGGAATAAAGAAAAGTTTTTAATCTGAGCAGTGCATTTTTAGAATGACATGTCACGCACCAGATGCTGCAAAGACGTCAGACACAAGAACAACAGCATGTTTACATAGAAAAATAACTGAAAAGCAGCACAGTGAAATGCAAAAACGCATTCTGTTTGAACACCACCTTAATCTATATGTGACTGATATAAAAACAACAGAAAATATGACAGTTAGAATTTCAGTTATTATCATGTCAGTCCTATTCAAACTATTACTGTCGTATGCATTTGTGAGCCTATAAACAGTTTCCATAGAGAGCCCAGCATTTGATTCCAGCGGCTGTCAGATGATCTGTTGCATATTTCTATTTTTAGCAATAATAATTACCTTTGTGATTACATTAAAAATCAAGGTTCAATTTGAATTCGTTCCATACACGTAACAAGTCTATCTGAAAATGAAAACTGAAGGGGAGAGAGACACTCATTATCTCAGTCCCTGAAATGGGCTAATAAGAAATTATTGCATGAAGATGACAGTATCCAACTGATTCACTCTGGAGCTATTCACCTACTGGGAAAGACAAAGTTGAGAAAAAAATTGCACAGTCTTTTCCTTCGGAAGGATGTGACAAAATAGAAATCAGTGACAGGATGTTATCTAAAAAGTCTTCAGTATTCACAAATTATCACCCAAACTTGGAATGAATAAAGAAGAACTGTATCGGTGAAGTTGAAAATATACAAATACTAATTATGTATTATGATAATTAAATGCATTGTTTTAGAAATACCAGTCACGAGACAAAAATCAAATATAATAAAAAAAGGAAGACACAACTGTTTCAAGGGATAATTCCAAAATGACCCTAAGAGAACAAATTAAACCCATTTTTTTTCTTTCACTTTATGATAAAAATTACACTCTTTCAAAATATCTACTTTTGTGCTCCAAGAAAAAAGAAAGTCAGGAATGACACGAAATATAAATAAAAGTGGGGTCTGTCCTAATCCTGCTCCTTTGCACGGGCTCCAGTTTATCCAGCACAGCAGTCAGGAACTATTTTGATCAATGCCCATCTTACACATGGAACTCTTATTGACATTTAGGGAATGCACATTCCTGACTTGCGAATCTGTTAGTTCTAGGCTTTCCCTTCCACATCTGTCACTGCTTACCAAAAGATACAAATTAATAAAAAGCAGGATAAGCAACACCTTTCATGTTTCTTTCAGAGGGATTTCCATTTCATAAAAATCTCTTAGAATTCCTTTTTACACTTTTATTTAAATGACTTAGTTTTTAATACTTAAAATGCTTGTTCTTAAAATGTTTTGTTCTCTTTCCATCAGCTTCACCTCTGCGTGTCTGTTATTACGCATATGAAGTGAATGAATTCTGACGGCTTCTGTTTGTGGGTGAGCATTCCACATTTGTTCTCAATGCTGAGTTTCTGTGGTGGGCTGAGTGGGACATATTTCAGCTTCGTGTCAGGGGGGTCCTCCATTCACTCGCACCCACAGCCGCTCAGCTGTTTCTGCACGTTACTCCGGGCTACTCCGTCTGGCTGACCGGACATGTGCTGTTTTCCTGTTGCTCAAAGACTCAGCATGTTTCATCACGACAGCCTGCCTGTCCTGGTACCCATGCGGATTACGTTGGGACCCCCTGTCTGGAATTTTTCCCATGATAAACTGCCTTTAGAAACACAAGATGCTGTTTACAACATACTTTTCTCATGCGGTACCTTCCAGCTAAAACAAACATAAGCATGTGCGGAAGGGCAACATGTCTTTGTCCACAACAGCCCTGGGTGAAGAACACAGAGAACGGCTATCTTTTCCGTGCATATTTCTCTCTGTCGCTTACTGAACACATCAAATATGTCAGCTTGTAACTGATGGACATGCCCAGAAGGTCCAGCATGCTTTTCATGAACCCCCAGAAAGCCATTTGCTGGGAAGCAGCGGGTGGAAGAGAAAGCACGCTCAGCCTTCTAGGGACAAGCTATCACTTTCACTGTTTTTCAGTATTTAAGCTGTATTTAATCACATCTGAAGTACTAACCTCATGAACAGACAATTATCAGGATTTTCATAGGTGACACAATGGTGAATATGTTTTACTGTGTCACAACTCCACATTTCTCCAAAAGTCTGAAGCGTTCGCTGCATGTGGACTAAAATGGAAGTCTACCACTCGTCCAAGCATTCATCTAAAATATGGGGTGTGATCTCAACCTTTGTACTATTCCTGAATCTATTTTATCCTATCCAGAAAAGCATATCTTGGCACCAAATGTGCTGGCAAAAGACACCGGAGAGTTTCTACTGTACAAATACACTCCAGAGACTAGACAGAGGCTTTTAAACATATAAGGTATAACAAAGCACAGAGACACTTCTTTTGGCATAGACTTTCAGTTGTTCTGTTGATGAGATGACTTACATTGTAAAGTACTTTTAATCCAAATTAAACTACACTGACTGAAAAATTCTATGGAACTCAGAGTTATGCTTAAAATTGCATGTTTTAAAAAAAATTAACATGGTCACTAATGTAAAGTGTTACATTTTAAAACTAGTCAAATATTTATATTTAAATGACTACTAGTACTGAATTTGCAATACAAATTTTAAACACTGTTCCCTTTCTCAAAAACATAAATTAATTAAATAATGAAGAGACAACTAGTCATGACAACAGTAATTGAGAATCAGAAAGATAATACATTTTAGAGTATGTATACAACACAAGGCAGACTTACCAGCAGTATTTAGTACTTTAGTCTATAATTAAGCCAATCAGCACTCTAGAATAATCACAGGAGATGTGCAGTTTCCACAAGTTCCACAACAGTTTCCACAGTTTTTAAAGGTTAAAGTTAACCTTTAAAAAAGGTCTTTCAAATCAAACAAATGTAATAGAGAAAAACGGAAAATAAAAATCACATGACCTGAATAACCGAAAGAGCTTACACTGGCTTCAAAATCGAATTCAACACACTGTCAATATTAATTATTTAGGCTACAACATCGAAGCTACTGATTATTTTCAGTCCACAGAAAGAAAACAAACCTCATCTTCTGACTGAACTTAATTAAGATATTGGTCTAGACTGAGTCTGAAACCTCTGATTAAATTATAGGACAAAAATATGCCATCTTTTTAATTACTTCCCCGAGCCCTAAACTTAAGACCGAAGTATTGTGCAGACCGAAGGCAATATGCGGTTCAAAGCGCGCCGCCTGATCCCCTCTCTTTAATAGGCTACTTGTTCCATGCCAGTTTCTAATCGTTACAAACACCCCAAACTAACGAAAACGTTACCGTTTTGAAAAAGCAAAATGGAAAAAACACCACCACCAAAACACTACTCAGTTCTCATTTGTTTATGCCATTTCAAAAACTTTTAAAGCGTGAACAAAGAACTGAGCCGAATGGTCCAGTGAATCAAAACAGCGCGAAAACAACTTTTATGTGAGTTTTATGGGATTATAAAGGCTGAGCTTTAAAAGCAATATGTATACCTAACCATGTAACCTGTAGAATAAGAAAATTATAGAGGCGTGCGGATTTATTTATGGTTAGTTGAACAAACACGCAGCGCGGGATGCGAGTCTCAGCCGCGAGAGAAAACTAAAACCTCAAGCTCACGCCGCGAAACACGGCACATCCACACCAAAATGTTACTTTTATCCCACTTTGGATTCAACAGCCACATCTAAATTCTTATCTAAAAGAGCTAACGGGTTAGCTCAATAGTTTAGTTGGCTTGAAGAGACGAGCACTTCTGTGAAACTGAAACGGACGTTAACTGAAACACATTTCAAGAACTTTTGCTTCTTCTACAAAGAAAGTATAAAAGTGTGGGGATGCGTACTCACATTGCATGGAAAGGAGAAGCAGAACGCAAGCCAGTGGTGTTAACGCCATCTTGGAGTCGATGAAATGTTCGGTTTAGCTGTACATGCGCAAAGTAAAGGGCTTTAGGAGAGGATGGAGAGGGCTCGTGCTCACCGACAGAAGTGTGTGTGTGAGAGAGAGAGAGAGAGAGAGAGGGGCAAGTCGACCTATTGTGTTGGGTTTCTATGACTACAAACAGCATCATCGTCATGAATATTCAAGATTTTTTTAGGATATGGCTGAAGTTGCTCCAGTTCCTATACTGGAGCATCATGTTTTTATAGTTATGCTAACAAATCAGAATCAGAATCAGAATGAGCTTTACTGGCCAAGTATGTTTACACATACAAGGAATTTGTTGTAGTGACAGAAGCTCCACAGTGCAACAGAAAGACAGCAACAGGACAGGACATAGAATAACAACAGATAACCAAATAGGCAATGTACGAAGCAGCAAAAACACAATATATAATATAGACAACTATGTATGTACAGGTCAAGTATGTGCAAATTAGAAATGAGAAAATAAAAATAAAATTAGTGAGTGTGGTGAATGGATAGTGTATTATAGTTGTTTGTTCCACGTTTATTGTTGAAGCATAAATTAGTTATGATCATTTATTACTGCTCAGAATATCACATATGACAGACTACCTAAGCATTTTAAACTCTAATACACACTATTTGAAATGACTTTACATATTTCCAGTCTAATTTCTCATTGTTTTATTATATTTCACAAATGATCAAGAGGGAAACACGGGCCAAGAAAAATTTGAATGTGCTTGAATGTGCACTTGCAGTGTACTTTTTTTGTGCAACTGTCCCCAGATCTTAAAAGTAGCAAATGTATAATGTAATATTAATTAAATAAACGGCCATTTGAGTGTACTTAAAGATACTATACTTTCATTACTTTGATTCTTAATACATTTAAATTCACTTTTTAATACTTTCAAATTAAATGATTTAGTTTTAAAGTAGGCCTACATTTCATTCATTATGTTTTAATAATCTTTTGTCATGCTATAAAGTACACTAATTTAATTTGTCAACTGACATATAAAGCACATATCAAGTACTCCAGTGTGTAAATATACTTTAGTTACATCTTTATCTTTACAAATGTATAATTAAAAATATAGGTCATTTAAATAGATGGCATACACGTTTAAACAGAATTGACATTAAAGTATATTTTGGTTTACCATATACTTGCCAGTATTCAGCAGTACACTTTAATCATATTTAAGACAGCAAGTGATTATGAAATTATACTTCCACAAGTATGTCAAAAACACATTCTTAAGTTCAACTTAAATAATAATACAATTAAAATTTTTTTAACATGTATTTGTGTCTGAAAACATTACTTTCAGTTCACACTTTGCACTTAAGTATATTATTTTAAAGTATATTATTTCTGTAATAAATACTCTTAAAATGTATGCCAAAGTGTGCTTCTTTTTCACAAGGGCAGTCTAGTTCAGGGTTTTCCCTATAGTCTGTATTGTATTTTGCCATACAATGTGTTGGAAATCAAGCACAGTATTGAACTTTGAGAAGCACACATAATCTTAAAGTAAATTTCAGGATTTCAATCTGCACAAAATACCACAGCATTAGTTAATAACTGATGTTATCACAATCTGTTTATGTGAATCTGTCTGATGGAAAGGATAGAGTGTGTGTGTTTGTGTGCGACCATTTCAGCAAAAAATCATTCCAGTGTCTGACAAAGGGAGATAAGAGCAAATCCTGAAGGCTTAGGGCACATTATGTTTTTTCCAATTCCAGACATTATCGACTACAAGGACATTATTCAAAGCAAGAAACTCTAGCTTTGCCAACCACTCGCAGCACTTTGACACATACTAAGAGATGTCGTTCAGTATGAAACCAATGTGTTGGGAAGTGATTATAGTGGGGCTGAAGACGAAGAGATATCAAGGCAGTGTATTTATATCTTGATGTTCTATCTTTTATATGGAGGGTATAACAGTCAAGGCCACTCACATCCAATGTCACTCTTGTTTGACAAGAAATATAAATAAATAATACAAATTATTAAATAAAAAAGACATTTAAAATTACATTTACAGGACGACCACAAGCTGTAAAAGGACACAGACTAAGTATCATATGGACATATTGTATTAAATAGATATATTTGTTTACACACATTCGCTACTTACTACTACTGGTTGCAAGCTCCAGAAACTGAATTGTTTATTAAATTTTTCCTCAAAAAAATAAATAAAAAATAAATTTTTATCACTATATATATATATATATATATATATATATATATATATATATATATATCAGTAAATCAGTGCAGCACCCGTCAGAGCTCCATTAAGTCAACATAAATGTTCAGCAAAAATAATCTGATTTAAAATGACATTATCCTACACGTTATTAGAAAATAGCCATAAAAATAGCCATAGTTTTACTACGCTGTAAAAATAAATAAATAAATACATGAATACATACTTAATCCTGTTATTGAAAAAATAAAAACCCTGGCAGCTGTGGTTGCCAGGATAATTAGGAAAAATACAGTAAAAATGGAAACATCTTTACAAAACAACCAATGCTATCTCACGGCAATTCGTACGTATTTTACGAGGTGGCTAATTTGTACGAATTCGCACGACCTCACTTGTATGATTTAGTACGATTTGTCTAAACCCCAGTGACGGGTAGGTTTAGGGGCGGGGTTAGGTGTAGGTCATTCGTACAAATTCATACGAATTGGCAACTCATAAAATACCTACGACTTAGCAAAAATCATATGAATTTGTATGAGTGAGGTCGTTCGAATTTGTACGAATTAGCCACCTCGTAAAATATGTAAGAATTGCCGTGAGATCGGGCTGAAACAACCAGTAAATGTACAGATTAATGATAACCTCCATAATAACACGTGGTAAAAAGAAAGAATTACTAATGCTATCTCAAAATCTAATTCGTACAAATTCGTATGACCTCACTTAAACAATTTTGTACGTTTTCTGTGAGGGGTAGGTTTAGGGGTGGGGTTAGAGGTGGTCATTCGTACGAATTGAATCCTCATAAAATACATACGAATTGCCGTGATATTAGGTTGGAAGTACATAGAAGGTGCAGTGTCAAATACAATTGAAATATACATACTGTTACATTAAAATAACGCAATAAACATCATGCAACTTGCTGTTTTTATTTCCAAAACGTATTTTACTGTAAAATGACCTGAAATAAATGCAGGGAACTTTCTGTTAAACAATTCACAGATTTTTACTGTAGTATTTCTAAAGTTTTTACAGTGCATGTTAAAATAGTATTAGCAATAAAAGCTAACTGGGAATAGAAATATAATTTTTCCTTTTAGTTCAGTTACACCTTTCTCCTCTTTAGGCTTTTAATGCAATTTCTTTTTGTACCACAAACAAAGAAAATGAGAAGTGAAAGCTGTGCGTCACGAGAGGAGAGGCAGATGTGTGTGTGGACAGTGTGGTGAGCTCAGGGGAAATGAATGAATTCCCCCTGGCTTTGCGTGGCTTGCGTGCATTCAGACAGATATCCCGACATCTTCACACACTCACCGCAAACCCTGGCCGCTGAACACAGGAGAGCAGTTCTGTGTGTGAAAATGTGCTTGGTATTCTGGGAAGCAACAGAGGTTTGATCTGTCAAAGATCATTTTCCATGGCAATTTCTGAGGAACCTCATGTGAAACTACATTGGAATCTTAATTAAATAGGTATTCTTAAGCGCATTACTCATGGTTTACTGGAAAACCTCAGGCACCTGAAAGACTCAGTAGTCATGTCTGATAAAACAGCCTGGTTAACTGTAGACCAAAGTATAAATTAAATACATCAACATTCATTCCACACTAGAATAAACACAAATTAAACATGAACAAGCAAAGACTTGGCTGCTTAATCTCAGATCACATCTTTTAAAGAATTTGTATTGGGTATGGTATTGTATTGGCCTTCATTTCTGATTAAAAAAAGTTTTACTTAATAACACCAAACATACATGTAAATACCAAGGTATCTGCAAACATGCTTGTCTGTATTTAGCTGTGCAGTTCCTCCTTTTCCTCTTTTACCAGTCATGCAGAATTCCTTGACTTCCCGTGTTAACACACTTCCCGTCATGCACTTAAGTTAAACAATTTTCCCCACTTCCCTATTGGCATCAATCACTGCTATTCGCTATCAACACTGCTATTTCCTCCAACTGCGCTAAAAAAGGATGTGCATAAACATTACAAATATTAACGCATTCCGAGTCTTTTACATTCAAATGTTACCATCTAATCGTGATAATTACGCTTATTACTATTATTATTATCAGTAATAATAATAATAATAATAATAATAGGTATTATTATTACTGTTTATTATTTTAATTTCTTGTGCCAGACATGGAACCGAAAAAGACAACCATATAATGATTGTATATTTAAACAAACAATACTTTTTTCATTAAGATTATTGTTATTATTGTTATTTACTTTATTATTTTTATTATTACTAGTACTACAACTAATAATAATAATAATAATAATAATAAAAGCTTAAATATATGTCAGTTTAATGTTGTATGTATATATTTATTTATTTGCTTGTGACAAAGGTATTGAACTGAAAAACACAATTTCATGATAATGCTATAATTTATTCCATTAACGTTCTTTGTCTCATTGCAAAGCAATTGTAATTTGTTACATTCAATTATAGGGAGTAAACGTTTTCAGTACATTTGAGGAATTGGGAAAACAGTTCAGTTCAGGATTTTTTGTTCTTGCTAACCTTGTTTGATGACTCACACTGTAAAATTACACATTTAGTCAAGCTGCCAACAAATGATTTCAGCCAAAAAATATGAAAACTGATCCAGGCTTCACGCAGCTTAAATGGCCCATGGTTAAAGGCTTCAGTTTTTAAAAGAACACTATAAAATCCTCTTGAAAAATGGATTTCAACTCAAGTGGATTGGATCCTGCTACTCTCCCCCATCTAGCTAGGGAGGAAATTTAAACTCATAATATCAAGGCACATACACTGATATTCAGTGCAACGCAGAGCACCAATGTGGGTGTTAATTCAGTCACCTGAACCAACTTAAAATACATTTTAAACCAGGGGTTCTAAAAAAATGTATTAAGCATTTACATTTAATCAGAACATTTGAACATTTAAACTCTTCTATCCAAAAAGACTCACAAATGAGGACAATAGAAGCATTTAGAATTAATAAATATTATGTTAATACTTAAATAAATTAAATAAACATTTAAAAAATGTAAGAGTTATTGGGGCCCCTCTGGAAGCTTGCTGAGGCCCCCTAGTGGGCCCCTACTTAAATCATATTAAATATAGTTTATAACAGTAGGTCAGAGGTCAAATCAGAGAAAAATCAGCAAATAAATAAATAAGGCCATATACACTATATTAATATGAAGGAATTTTCTGTATTCATTTTTTAAATATTGGTGCTTGCTCATATTTTTAATTTCGCATAGCATTGTATTATGTCTTAGGACTGAAGGAATTGTCTTTAGATGTAACGTAAAAGGTATACCGGTGATTTTCTGCTACACATTATCCATTTTTCTACGGATTTCGTTACATATACAGGATGAGAACACTAATGGATATCATTTTTATAATAGTTAGCTGTCCTGTGGGGTACTGCTTTAAACAGGAAGTCTGATAATTAAGTTAGCAACTCCCTGCCCTACAGATGTTTAGCTTTAAATTCTATAGGACTTAACCATTTTCACTAATAAAGCCAGTTCAGCTATGCCCTACAACAATGTGAGGACTATCACAAGGGAAAACAAGAAGACTGATCAATGTCTCAGCTCAAAATGAACATTGATCATTTCCTACTTGTGGTGAAACTAAATAAGAGTCATTATAGTGGATGCTGCATACTGAGAACTGAAAATGTGCAGTAACGAATCCGAGTTGAAATTTAGAGTACAGTCATTCAAATTCCAACCACTGCTGTTTCTATTATGAACCAATGACACAACGTGCGGTTGATAGGATTGTGACACTTGTTGGGTGTGGTTGTTATTCTCCTCCACATAATTTGAAAGACAGCTGCATAATAAAGCACAATGTAATTCTTCGCTCGCATAAACATTTCACGTTGCATAAGAGAGCTTCACACAGCTCCAGTGTTTACATTAAATGCTGTTGCCATATCCATCGGTGTGTTTTCAGTGGCCGTTAACTCCCTCTCGTCGCAGAGAGATTGTCGGACGCTTTTAAAGTCTGCAACATGCAGCATCTGTGTGAGGCTGAGCAAGGCACGCCATGCAGGCAAAAACACAGGACAGCTGCATCTCAACTCCAATTAGGTAATGGGAGCTGACAGTGTAGGTGCCTACAGCCTCTGTTCAAGGGGAGAGGAAGAGAGAGGGGCTGAAGCTCTAACCCTACAACCCTTGAATCCCTTTGGGCCAGGCTGGAGACAGGACGCAGGCGGACCCCATCAGCAACAAAAATGATTGTGGGGAACCTAGCTGGATGTAACTGTAGGTATCACATGAAATCAAAGTGTAGGCTCAGTGAAGCCCAGCACAGGGTGAGGGAATTAATTGCTTAATTCACTTAGGTGAAGTGTAAGCACTGCCGGTTTACAGACATAAAATTAAGAGGGATTAAGATTCACTGAATCTATTTGATGTAAAGCTCTCGATCGGAGTGGAGCTTCTTAGGTAGTAATATACTAGGACATTAGAGGAGCTTTTGTAGACGGTATTAAGCACTAAACCTCTTACACCTTTCTTTTCACACTGTAATTTGAAGTTGTATTGTGCGGGTAATGTCTATGAATGTAATAAAATGAGTGTAATCTCTATTTTTGTCTTGGAAAAGGAAGTCTTGTGGACAGTCATATCTCTTTATGTTGATATAATGTTGGTATAGGATTTACTCTCAAACAATTTTCACTTCAATTCTAAGAAATAAGTAACACATTGGAAAAAGTAGAAAAAAGAAAGACTGAAATAGTATTTTCTTGTAAAAAAAAAATTCTTCAGTGTACCTAAATTTTTGCAAACTGTTTTTTGCAACAAATATATCTATACATACAAGTCACTGACAAAAGGTTTCTATTGGTTTCTATCAGAGTAATGAATGCAAGACAATCGAGAATGGAATGGATCAGAGAGGCAAAACTACTGACCTGTTTCATGACTTCAAGTGCAGGTCAGTTTCATCTGTAAATAGGCTGTAGTTTTGTGTTTGTTTACTTAGTTAAGAATTAAACAGCTAGCAACTCTTAGCAGTAGCAGCCAGATGATTAATAATAGTGTACTGTAAACTAAACTAAATTACTATCATCACTCAAAATACTATATGATAAAGAACATCATTATTATCTACTGTTAAGTTACAGTAGTAATTTAGCAGACAAATGTTATAAAACATCGTTTTATAATACATTTAGAGAGAGCTAGGACAGATAACAACACAAACCTTACAAAAATTCAAACCAAAAACCATGGTTACTAGTTAAACCATGGTAACAACAAATTAACCATGGTTTTGCTAGTCTAACTATAGTCTAACCATGAAATGTGTAGTAAAAAAAAAAAAAACTTTTACTATAATAAACCATGGTTAATTTTGTTAAGAGAAAAATATGACTCATGATAATGCAATAACATGTACAGTATTAGGATTTTTCTTTAAAGATATTGTCATGATGTAATTATTATTGTACTAATTTTGACATTTAGGCCATTTAGAAAGTATAGTTTCGTTAAATCTATAGTATTTAAGTCATTATAAGATAGAACAACAACACATGGTCATAATGTGATACTTTAAATTGAACTAAAATAAAGTTATGTTATTGCAAACAGAATACAATGAGGTGGTTGTTTTGCAACAAGGTAGAGACAGTAGATGGCTGATGGGAAAAGTGACAGGTACAAGAAAATTTGTGAAAAAATTAAACACACAAAGTGAGATGTAGAGAGATAAAATGGAAAATGAAGAGACTGAAAAGGAAAATTGAAGTGAAGGTGCAGTTCAATAGAGAACCTTTAATTATCTTGCATGGCCCCAGCCTAAGGTTTTAAAACTTTTTTTTTTTTAAATGTGATGGCCATACAAAAAAAAAAGAAAAGAAATGCTATTATGAAAAGAAAAAAATAAATAAAAATAAGGCTATCCGTGGTTTCAGAATTTGTTGTGGGTGTATGGGATGGCCTGGATGAGTGTGAGATTTCTTTGCCTGAAATTTTCTCCCAGTCCTGCCCTGTTCTACATGGTTGTTGTTCAGTCACATTCATTAGCTAACAATATTAAATGTAATATTAAATATTAAATGTAAGTTATTTTGTATCAATGTGCCAATATGACGTGAGGTCCAGTTACCAGCATGACACTAAAACAGGTTGTGGTAATGGGTACTTTTTACTTAAGTACATGTCAGAGCCCATATTTCTTTACTTTAACTTGAGTAAACAAGTGTAGTCAGTACTTCAACTTTTACCAGAGTATTTTTAAACACAAGTATCTATACTTCTACTTGAGTAAAGGATGTGTGTACTTTTGCCATCTCTGTTTATAACACTACACTTTGTGTTCTATTACACTGGCATTAAATTAGTTAACGCTACTCCATGAATAGGCCTCTAACACTAGCTTGCTCTATTCTTTTTCTATTGTATCTTCTTTTTATTTATTATATAAAAATAATAATAAAAAACTTGCTACGTGTACTGCATTAGGCTAACTGACTTGTCATAGCACTTGCATATCATTGCTCTTTTGTTGATTTTGATTGCTTCCATAGTCCTCATTTGTAAGTCGCTTTGGATAAAAGCGTTGACTAAATGTAAATGTAAATGAGTGTTTCTAATACAATGACTGAGGGAGTGACAGCAAAATTTCCATCTTTTGTAAAGTTATAGAAATGCTATTGTGTTTTTATTCTTTTACTGTTGGAGCAAAATTAATTTTTGAAAATATTAAATTTGCAAAAATGATATTTGTAGTTTCAGTACACCATTTTAGAGGCTTACTCAACTATGACAACTTCCGCTTCTGTCATCAACCCTGGAAATGTGAAAATAGTCCCTTGTGATGCGGAGCACTTACAGTAGGTTTGAATCCTGTGAAAAAAAACAACTCTTGATAAAAGAATTAAAGACTTGTAGAAGCAAGCTAAAATGGTATGTTAAGTTTGCTTCAGAAAATTCGTTTTTATCCCATGTTTGCATCGGTAAGGTTTAGAGTGGGGTTTACATACAATAACCAATGTGATATATTTATGGTCATGTGTTTTGGATAAAACTGAACTCAAATTTAACCCCACTCACTGGACATTTCACCTTAAGTTTTGTAAAATGTACTAGAAGCAATATGTAATATCATTTTGCAGAAATATCACCATTTTCCAATGGACCTTTTTTAAAAATAAATAAATAAACCAGTCAGTTTGAATGATTCAGCTATTATGAAGCTAATTATATAGATTTGTGAGCTACCAAAATGTCAGGTTTTGCTTTAAAAGAAGCAGTGATTGCCCAACATTTTTTCACAGCTCCATGCTTACTCTTTCCAGGTATTTGTCACAAATAGATTAAGTCACTTGAACACCGAACGATGTCTCACATTCCTGGCACGTGATATAGGTGTGCCCTTGGCCAACCCCATACACAGATGGGTCTGCTAGTTCTAGTCTTATCCACCTGTTCATCCAGCCTGCCAAGACTCAGGCACTGTCTGGCCCTCCACAGTTACAGCTGTCATGAGCTCCCAGCGTGTCAGGCGTGCATGTGGTCAGAAGAGCTAAAGAGGGCATTTCTTAAAATAATCATACACTATAAAAATGAAAAGTTGAGCAAACCTAAAAGTTTAAGGCAACCAGCTTCAGCAGATTTTTGAGTTTTCGCAACTTATTTTTTGTCTTTGGAGTGTTACAAGCTGATTGTGCATAGATTCCTGAAGTTGCAAAGACTAAAGTCTCAAAACCAAAGAGATATTCTTTATCAAAATTAAGACTCGACCACACCCCCCTAAAACAGCTCATTCAAACACTCCCCCACATGTCTACATCAAGATGTGGAAATATTTGCGTAACGCCGCCCAAATGTTCACGCAAAGAAAGAAGGTGTGGTTTCAGTAACTGCAGTAGTGTTGATGCAGCCATGTCAGGGAGACACTGTGTGTTTCTAGGCGAAAGCAAAAGCACTTTATTTGGCCTTCCGAAAGTAGATGCATTTAGTAATCATTAAAATTACTTACAACAGCACAACCCAGATATTATCACAACGCATTTTATGGAACGACCGTTTTGTGAACCTAGGAGAGGAGGTAATTCAGAATTTGCTATGACAATCTGCGCTTCTGAATCAGTGACTGTAAGTATGTTTTGTTATTAGTTTAAGTATTTGCTATTGACCGTTCAAGACCGTTCAAGTTTTGTGCATCGTGTGTGTGTGTGTGTGTGTGTGTGTGTGACCACTTTAAAACAACAAGCTGAGAAAACTAAAAAATCTGCTGAAGCTGGTTGCCTTAAACGTTTAAGTTCTCTCAACTTTTGAATTTTTACAGTACTGTAAAAAAAAAAAAAAAAGAAAAAAAAGTTGAGCAAACTTAAAAAGTTTAAGGCAACTAGCTTCATCAGATTTTTTGAGTCTTCTCAACTTGTTGTTTTAAGTTAATACAACAAAAAGTTGAGAAAACTGAAAAATCTCCTAAAAAATAAGTTGGGAAAACTAAAAAATCTCCTAAAAAATAAACTGAGAAAACTCAAAAATCTGCTGAAGCTAGTTGCCTTAAACTTTTAAGTTTGCTCAACTTTTAGTTTTTTTACAGTGTACACATTTGGAATGACATAAGGGGAAGTAAATCCTTTTCATTTTGTGTGAACTTAATTATTGTTAATGGTTCCATCAACAATTCTTTTAGTTCTTTCTTTCATTCTTTCACAAAAATGAATTTGAAACACTGCTTTTTAATGCAGTGTGATAACTGTCCTTATATAATACAAAACAATTCCTAAAAAACAAAACAAAAATGTTAACATTTTTACATTATATGTTTTGATTCATTAAAAAGAAACTAAAAATTGGTTAAGACTACATAATCAGACTACATAGGTTGCGCGCAATGTCTGTTTCGCGCTGTAGATTGATTATCAGTGTTGCATCATTATTGAGCACTAAAAGCTGCTATGGTATTGGTATGATATTCTGTCGGCAATAGATTGCAAAAACGGAAGCAACAAGAACAAGACATGGATCTCGGTTCCCGACCCTAAAGAATAGTCAGAAAAAGAGAGCATGGAGAGAGAGATAGGGCTCTGGATGTCTGCCATCTGAGCAGATGCTACACACAGGAACACCTGGGTCTACAGCTAGTCTAATCTCCCCGTGCACAGATTAGCCAAAGACTCACACTTCTGAAAACATCACGAACCAATGATAATTATCCTGGATTGTATTTATAGCCCTCTCGTTCATTGGCAGCTCCCAAGTTAATTTCCATTGTGGGAGGAAATTTATACACCTGCGTTGCATAGCAACTGTGTTAAGCTAGAATGCAACTTGATGGGGAGGAGTTTCTCATAGACCTTTGATTACAGCTGGAGGGGTTGAGTTGCCACAGTGAGTTTAACCAGTTACAAACGGATGAAATAGCTACATAAACATCCACCAGAGGTTACAGCAGACGGATTGTACATATTGCAATTACTACCACAATTTTTTGCTTAATTACTATATTTTATTTGCTGATTTCTCATTGACATAACGCTTCACAGATGATTCAAATTCACCACTGAGTGTGTGTTGATGCCCGCAGTGTGTTTTCTGTAAAAGAGCCTCCCAGTAAGGGAAGGATTTTAGTGTTTCCCAACGGTTGTTCAAATTCCAGGCTGGTTGTCCAGGTTGCCAGGCCTTTCAAGGCTCTGCCAGCTCTCCTCAAACCCTAAAATGCCCTTGGTGGATTGAAATTCTCCGAGTAGAAGTAATAATATGGTGTGCAGATGATGAATTGTAACACCTGTTTCACTGGTGTCTTTCAAAACAACCCCCGCCACGTTTGAGGCTCACAGGCTAACTTACTCAAGGAGTTCTTTTGAAAGAGAAACTGGTCACATCTGGAGCTGGTCAGCTTTGTAACGTCATACGCAAATGAACTCCATACGATGTAATATGAATCCTTTGAAAAGGTACATATTTGAATAAATTACATTTAATAGCAGTTGTTGCAATAGTGAGTCATACAGGAAGCAAACATGCTACATACATATTATGAAACGCTATCTTTTTAAAAAATGTACGTATACATATAAAGAATTTATTTGCAAAAACAAACTCATCTTTTTTAAAATTTTCCAAAAATCATGTTTTT
Source organism: Barbus barbus (assembly GCF_936440315.1). Taxonomy (NCBI): domain Eukaryota; kingdom Metazoa; phylum Chordata; class Actinopteri; order Cypriniformes; family Cyprinidae; genus Barbus; species Barbus barbus. The sequence goes on from NC_136721.1 coordinate 12,443,714, forward strand.
TATTATGTAATCATGTTTTTATTGTGTTTTATTGTGTTAGTTAGACGTATTTTGAATTTCTTTTTTAACCTAATCAAAATAACCTAACTGCAGTTTGATTGAGATGAACTGGAATGCAAAATAAAAAACATGATTTTTGAAACTAGTTAAAAAACGGAGTTATCTGTTTTAGCAAATTAACTCATCGTATATTTTTAAATGTTTTTATTTATATTCTTTTATTTTTTAATTAATACTTTTATAAAGCAAGGATGTATTAAATCGATCAAAAGTGGCAGTAAATAATTTCAAAAGTCCAAAAGAACAGCATTTATTTGAATTAGAAATAGTTTGTAACAATGTTAATCTCTTTACTGTCACTTTTGATTAATTTAATGCATGCTTGCTGAATAAAAGTATAATTTTCTTTTTAAAAATATGTACAAATATATCAAAGAATCCTAAAAAAAAAGTGTCAGAATGATTTCTGAAGGATCATGTGACAGTGAAAGGGCTGAAAATTCAGCTTTGCTATCACCAAAATAAATTACATTTTAAAAATACATTCAAATAACTGTTATTTTAAATGATCATTTATAATATTAGCGTTTTTACTGATTTCTTTCAAAAAAAAAAAAAGACAAAAAAAGAGAGAAAAACTCACAAACCCCAAACATTTGAATAGTAGTGTCAACATTATGAAACATTATCACTATATTGACAGCAACACAAGCATTTCACATGTAAACAACATCAGAGACATACAAATGTTTATGAATCTGGTTAATAGAATACTGAATACATTTAGGTAATTGGTTGATTTGACTGTATTTACTGGATTTAGATTAAATCCACCAAATATATTTACTGCATTCTGCTCATTCTTAGCAGAATTGTTAATTTTTTTTTAAGGTTCATTGTACTCTGCGATTTCTAGTGCCAAGGATTCCATTTTTACTCAAGCCTAAAAAATCTATATAACAGTTAAACTTAACAATACAAATGAAATTACACTAAAAATATTAATTAATACTTCTAATACTTTTACATTTTAGATGCTGTCAGTACATCCTTATTGTAAGTCCCTGTATATATCCAAACATACAAAAATATACATGTACACTTTACATACAATAATTTGAATACTAACGAGATCAGAGATCAAAGATGAGTAGTGAACTACAAATATACATACGACATGGTATCACAAGATCATCAGAGAGAGACATCAAAAAGTGTCAAGAAGTGACATCAGAGGAACAGTCAATGTTTCATGAAGGAGTCTTGTGCATTATTCACCACTTTCATCTTTTATGGAAATGTTTCATCATACACTCAAAGATTTAAAAGAAGTTGTCAGCGAGGTTTGTGAGAAGCATCGGTCACACTGAGCGGCATCTTGTGACCTTCTGATAAAAGGAGCCCTTTATTGGTTTGGACTGGCCTCTAATGAGATTTTCAGAGGCTGTCACATTTGTCAGATTTAAGCGCTGATGCTTCAGCAGGGCTCATGCTAAAAGCTTTCACGCAAACAAGCTAGTGTATATATTATTGAAACTCCTTTCTGTGACTTGCATCCTACTTTGTGGGTTACGTCATCAATTTGTTTGGAAAACAAGCCACATATTCCCTTGGTCTATTAACATTCTAGTGTTTATTTGAAAAAGAAACTTATTTATTTTTGTAAAAATGTCTTTAATGAAAATAGCATAGAAAGTCCCCTCTGACAGATTTATTCAAATATATAAAAGAATCCTGGAAAATGATCCAAATGATTTCTGATGATAGTGAAACTGCTGAAAATTCAGCTTTGCTATCACAGAAATAATATATATATTTTTTTAAATATATTAAAATAGAAAACCGTTATTTTAAGTTATCATTTATAAAATTGTGTTTTTTACAGTATTTTGATCAATAAATAATCTCACAAACCTCAAACTTTTGAATAGCAGTATAAAGTGTTGTTCTTGAGAACAAGAATTTGACTTATGATCAACTTCAGAGACATTAGATTAGATTAGATTCAACTTTATTGTCATTGCACATGTAAGGTACAGGGCAACGAAATGCAGTTAGCATCTAACCAGAAGTGCAATAAGCAGAGGTACAGGATATACAGTGTCTACAATAGTTACATATGTACAGAATATACAGATAAGGCAGTAGTACTATGGACATAATTTACAAATTTTTAAATACTATCAGTATGATATACAGATGGGTGATATGAACATACTATACAGATGGATTGTACAGTAAATGTATGTACACTATGAGCAAAAACTATGAATATAATTACAAATGGATATGAATAAGCTATACATTAAGATATATAAACACTAGTGCAATGAACATTGAAAGTGCATAGAAATAAAAATTCCAGTGCATAGTACTCAGTGTGTGGATGTTTTTTTGTTTTTGTTTTTTAACCGATTTTAATGATGGGGAGGGGTGAAGAGTTTGTGGTGGTGTGTGAGGGGGGTATCATTGGGCAGAGTTTAGTAGGGAAACAGCTGTAGGGAAAAAGCTGTTCCTGAGTCTGCTTGTCCTTGATCGGAGGCTCCTGAAGCGCCTCCCAGAGGGCAGTAATTTAAACAGTCTATGGTCAGGGTGAGAGGAGTCCTTAAGAATGCCGCGAGCTCGACGTAAACAGCGTTTTCTCTGGACGTCCTCAATGGCAGGAAGTGGTGTCCCTGTGATGCGTTGGGCGGTTTTCACCACCCTCTGCAGTGCCTTGCGGTCAGCAACTGTGCAGTTCCCATACCAGACTGTGATGCAGTTGGTCAGGATGCTTTCAATTGCACACCGGTAGAAGTTCCGCTGGATGATTGGAGACAGGTGGTTCTTCTTCAGTGTCCTAAGGAAGAAGAGGCGTTGGTGAGCCTTCTTGACTAGGCTGGATGTGTTGGTGGTCCAGGTCAGGTCCTCCGAGATGTGGGTTCCCAGGAACTTGAAGCTGGAGACACGTTCAACAACCATCCCGTTAATGTGGATGGGGTCATGCGTTCCACTTTTCTTCTTCCTGAAGTCCACAATAAGTTCCTTTGTCTAGACATACAAATGTTTATGAATATTTTTGGTTAATAGAATAAGGAATTTTATTGCATTTACTCGATTTAACAAAGTTTTAATATATTCATCAAATGTATTTACTGCATTCTGAAAGACCCCTATGACAGATTATACAAGGGGCAAGAAAAGGTATTTATAAAGCACATTTTATGCATTACAATAATTTGAAGTGCTTAACATTGGCATAGTTAAGGTAAAGAAAATTAAATATATAAAGAAATAAAGAAAATGTAAAAATTACTTATGAACAAATTTATTAAAGAAAAAAGAGCATCTTTCTTAAATAAAAGGAAAAACTACAAAACATTAGCTAAATATTTTATATAATATAAAGTCTATTATATAATATTAAAAACAATATATTAATATAAATAATGAAAATAAAATATAAAAATTAAAACTTGAGACATAAAGGGTATAAAAATTATTTAGGTGTAATATATGTATATACTTATATTATACTTAGATTTAAGAATTGCATTTTAAATTACAAATCAGAAAAAAACCCCACCAAGGTATGGATTGAACTGTATTGTTGTTTTGTTTGTATATATTTGTCAAAAAGTATAAATATACATAAATACAATCCGAAATGTTTTTTTTTTTTTTTTTTGAATAAAATGAAAACTAAAAGACTTTCAAATCACACGAGCCAATATTGTATTCACAATAGAACATAGATAACATAACAAATGTTCAAACTGAGAAATTTAACAATTTTATGCACAAAATGAGCTCATTTCAAATTTGATGCCTGCTACAGGTCTGGGGGTATGTTTACCATGGTGTAGCATCTCCTGTTCTTTTCGAAACAGTTTGAAGATGTCTGGTTATGAGTTTCTGGAGTTTTGTTTTTGGAATTTGGTTCCATTCTTGCCTGATATAGTTTTCCAGCTGCTGAAGAGTTTGTGGTCGTATTTGACGTATGTTTTGTTTAATGATGCGCCAAATGTTCTCTATAGGTGAAAGATCTAGACTGCAGGCAGGCTAAATCAGCACCCGGACTCTTCTACTACGAAGCCATGCTGTTGTAATAGCTGCAGTATGTGGTTTTGCATTGTCCTGCTGAAATACACGTATTCTTTTCAGCCCTTTGTTGCCCCCGTGCCACCTTTTTTTAGACCTGTAGCAGGCATCAAATTGAAAATGAGCTCATTTAGTAGATAAAAGTGTACAATTTAAACATTTGTTATGTTATCTATGTTCTATTGTAAATAAAATACTGGCTCACGTGATTTGAAAGTCTTATAGTTTTAATTTTATTCAAATTGGAAAAAAAACCCCCAACATTTCCGGAAATCGGTTGTATATATAAATAGGACAAAAAAGGAATATGAATTGAAATAAAATAATGCAGTTAAATCAGTAAAGCAGAGCTGTATTGTTTACCCCAGGAGCAAATACTGAGACCAGAGGGATTTCAGCTTTACAGCTCTATCGCACTATATAACAGACATTGCATAGCTTCCACAGCAATGACAATTGTTTAGCAGCATGTCATAAAGGCTCCAGACTGTCAGTTGTTGTAATTCTGTGATCTGCCAAATGCTTTCTAATGTTGTAAATGAAACGCTAGAGAAGGAATGTCATCAGAATGTACAGTTGACATCAAAGTGTGTTAACATCAGCCAGAGTCTAGAGGAGCTGTGATGACAGATGAGTGGGCCACTCCGCTATGGGATGTTGCTTCTGCCAAGGCACAAATGCCTCTTGGCACAGGCACAACTAAAGACGCCCTAAAAGATGAAGAGATAGTCCTCTCATTCACTGTCTGTTGCAAAGGAGCAAACTTTGTAAAGTAGGTTATATGGTGGCAAGTGATGAGAAATCATTTGCTATCTATTTATTAGGGGTGTAACGGTACACTTACCGAACCGACACGGTTCACGGGGCAAATTCCAAATGCAAGTTATCATCCCTATCCCCTTGGAGTGGGGATTTTGGAGTGAACGGGGCACGTGCGTGCCATTATGTAGTCGTTTGGAATGCACTTTGCAAAAGGAAGAGAGGTAATTTCATCATCTTCTTCAGCTGGGATGTTCCCGTGACAACACAGCACGGTGTGCAGATTCATTTTATATATATTTTATTTTAGCTTTTTGTGATAACATACTAAACAACATATTTAAACAATATAATACAACAGAATACAATACAAGGAAACATATATAAATAAAAAATAAAAAACAAGGGATGGAATGGGCTAACATGGATTATTGGAATACAGCAGTTTTTGTCATGAGGCCGGGCTGCAGGTTTGCCCTTCCCCGCTAGAGGTCGCTATTCCCCTTTCCCCCGGACTCTATTCACTGGATTATGCACATACACCTGTTTGATCACATACACCTGGCATCTCATTACACACACACACCTGATTCTCATTACCATGGACTATATATGTTCCCATTTCCCGATGTTCTGTCTGGTTGCATTGCGTATGTTTGTTTCCCGTGATTCTTGTCCTGCGTCATGTTCTGAGATCTGTTGATGTTATGTTTTGGTTTTGTTTATTTTGCCGTGTTGGCTTTTTGTATTATTCGTAATAAATAGCACTCACCTGCATCTTGGACCCAGCCCTCATCTGTTCTCGCTCTGTGTCGTGACAGAATGCAACCAGCAGAAATGGGTCCAGCGGGGAAGTTGCTTAACATCCGCCAGGGAGATCGGAGCATGGAGGATTACGCCAGGGAGTTCACCAAATTGGCTCGACAGTCGGAGGTTCATGAGGAGAGCCTGGTGGTCTTCTTCTGGGGTGGTCTGGCGGAATCCTTCAAGTCTTGGGTACCATATTGGGACCCAGAGAAGTCGTTGGAGGATTACATCAACTTGGTTTTACAGCTGAGCGGCTCAACGTTCAGAGTGGAGTTAGTGGCGGAGATGGCGGTGGCCGCGCTCAGTGCCTCTGGTCCACGTCTGGAGTGTTTGGAGCTAAGACGCAGTGTGTGGGAGCCTTCATTGATGTCGGTGCGAGCGGCATTGACCGCTCGCGGTTCCTCCAAAGCGACAGTATCTGCTCAAGTCTTCTAAAGTGGCGGTGCCCGATTACAAGCCTTCCAAAGCGTCGGTGCACGCTCGCAAGATTTCAGAAGCGTCGGTGCATGCTCTCAAGGCTTCCGAAGCGGCGATGCACGTTCACGAAGCTTCCGATGCGGCGGTGCCCGATTACAAGCCTTCCGAAGCGTCGTTACACGCTCACGAGGCTTTCGAAGCGGCGGTGTCCGCTCACAAGATTCCTGAAGCGTCGGGGCACGCTCAGAAGGTTTCTGAAGCGGAGATGGCTGAGGATGCCGCAGTTGCGCCCCCTGTGGCAGCCAAAGTTGCCGCTGTATTCCGCTCTCAGAAACGGAGGAGGAGGCGGAGGAAAGCCTCCCATGCCCCACAGGGCCAGGAGGCCATTCAGGAGCTCACGGTTGGCCAGGAGGCTGGGCCAGCGCCACCCAAGATCCTTGCCCTGCCGGCGCCACCCAGACTCCTTGCCTTGCCGGCGCCACCCAGGCTCCTTGCCCTGCCGGCGCCACCCAGGCTCCTTGCCCTGCCGGCGCCACCCAGACTCCTTGCCCTGCCGGCGCCACCCAGACTCCTTGCCCTGCCGGCGCCACCCAGACTCCTTGCCCTGCCGGCGCCATCCAAGCTCCTTGCTCTGCCGGCTTCACCCGAGCTTCCAGGTCTGTCAGCTCCATCAAAGCTCCTCGCTCTGCCGGCTCCACCTGAGTTTCCTGCTCTGCCAGCTCCAGTCAAGCTCCCTGCTCTGCCGGCTCCACCTGAGTTTCCTGCTCTGCCAGCTCCATCCAAGCTCCTTGCTCTGCCGACTCTACCTGAGTTCCCTGTTCCGCCGGTTCCACCCCAGCTCTCAGTCATGCCGGAACCATCGGGGCTGCCTGCCAAGATGTTGGCTCTGTTCGGACCTCTGGGCGTGCTAGTGCCCGCCTGGTTCGCCCCTCCGGTCCCACCCTGGCCGTCTGCTGGGGTTTTGGTGGGGCTGGAGCCTCCCTGGTCCATTCCTCCGGATCCGCCCTGGCACCCGGCTCGGCCTCTGTCTCCCGGTTCTCTGCCTCCACACGGACCTGGCCCACCATCCCTCCCCCGGTGTTGCCGTTCTACCCCCCTACGGATCACGGATGGAGCGTCTGGAAGCCGCTCCTTTGAGGTGGGGTACTGTCATGAGGCCGGGCTGCAGGTTTGCCGTTCCCCGCTAGAGGTCGCTATTCCCCTTTCCCCCGGACTCTATTCACTGGATTATGCACATACACCTGTTTGATCACATACACCTGGCATCTCATTACACACACACACCTGATTCTCATTACCATGGACTATATATGTTCCCATTTCCCGATGTTCTGTCTGGTTGCATTGCGTATGTTTGTTTCCCGTGATTCTTGTCCTGCGTCATGTTCTGAGATCTGTTGATGTTATGTTTTGGTTTTGTTTATTTTGCCGTGTTGGCTTTTTGTATTATTCGTAATAAATAGCACTCACCTGCATCTTGGACCCAGCCCTCATCTGTTCTCGCTCTGTGTCGTGACAGTTTTACATAAAAGTAGATTAGACAGGCTTGAGGAAATCAAGGAAGGGCTGCCATACAGCTTGGAATCGACAATGTAGTTTGGGCTCCAATAAAATATACCTTCCAATCGTATAACATGGAACAACTCAGACAACCAGGTTTTGAAAAAAGGGGTATCTGAAGATTTCAAGTTTAAAAGTATGATCTTTTTGGCAAGTACCATACCCAACAACAGTGATTGTTGCTGAGGGTTTGAAAAAGTGTTCAGTACCTCAGAAGTCCCCAAAATTGCTAGAATGGGATCAGGCTTCTAAACCTTTTGAAAAACCTTTGAAAAAAAAGGGCATCTGTCACTTTACATCTATCACATATTGGAGCAGATTCATTTTATATTTTAAAAAGTTTTATACATATGAGTTTTTATATATTATATTTTATATATTTATATATTATTTAAAAAAACAATTTTAAAATATATTTAAAAAACGTTTTAAAATATAAAATGCATGTTCATTTGCAACAGTTATGCTAACAACACTAAAAAGACATTTATGCTATGCTATTAAAACAGCGACATCTGCTGATGCACACCGTGCTGCGTTGTCACAGGAACATCCCAGCAGCAGATAATGAGGAAGTTATGTCTCTCCCTTTGCCAAGTGCATTCCAAATGACTACATAATGCCACGCACATGCCCTGTTTACTCCAAAGTCCCCACTCCAAGGGGATAGGGATGATCACTTCCATTTGGAATTTGCCATGTGAATCGTTTCGGTTCGGTACGCGTACTGTTACACCCCTACTATCTATCTATCTATCTATGACTATGACTTATGAATTGTATGAGGTAAGTCATTTGGAATATCAGACAGAAAGGCAAATGCTCTAGACTGCCACTCTGACATCCCGGGCCATTTTCATGCTAAATGTTTAAGCGGCAGGTCTGCCTGAGGCAGCAGAGCACCGTGAGGAGGTCTTAAATGTCTTGTCAGATCCAAGGAAACTCATGGTGAAACTGTTAGTGGAAACACCTGCCCACAGCAAAGTCACTTCAAGTCTCTCCTCAACAAAAAGCCTGTTTCAAGACCGCCAGCAGGCGAACTGAGGAAAAACGGCTCTGACAGCACAGGAATACAAGGAAAAAGCACACTGAGATGACCTTTGACCTTTTCTCCCAGTCTTGGGAGCTCTATATAAATGCATTTTTAATTTCTTCTAGTAACTCTGTAATCTATTTTTCTAAAAAAAATTATAATAATGATAACACAAGTAATGTTGTAAAATATTAACTGTACATTAGAACAGTTTTCTTATCCTTTATACCCTATTCTCATGATGATTTCGAAATCAGCTGCTGCAGTTTTGAAGAAGCAGACTTTCATACTGTTTTCACCTATGTATTAATATTTTCCAATATCCACAATGCTGTAAATTGTGGATATTGGAAAATATTAATACATATCAAATACTCATTAAATACTTCTTGGCACTGCAGAGTTTTGTAAATCTACAACATTAACATTCATAAATAACTGAAGAAGAATGAATTGAAAACATGACAGAATTATTGATTTCTAGATGCTAAGTTCTAGATGAAAGATGAATGGTAAACGCATTTTAGCAGCTTCAGCATCTAAAAAACACTGGTTGATCACTGACATCTAGCGGTAAACATTAGACTTGCAGCTAATTTTATTCTGAATTTATGCTTTGAGCTTTTTGTCTCACTTCTAATAAAGAGAGAGAGAGAGAGAGAGAGAGAGAGAGAGAGAGAGAGAGATTAAAAAAACACTCCTTTAGTTTCTCATTCAATTTCAATTCATTTTCTTTCTTTTTCCCACTCTCTTGTTTTATTTAGTCTTTTTTTACACATTTTCCTACAAAATAAATAAAATAATTTAAATAAAATAAATTACACAATAATTATTAAGTTTTCCTCTTCATCAACAACACACAACATTAAAAAAAACATTCAATTATTTGTCATTTCATAAAAAGCAAATTCTGCCATAATTCTTGCAGTTATTTAAGCTTTAAATCAATTTAGGATCCACTGAACATTCACCTTTTAATTTCCGCTTTCTTGTCAACCATATTGCTAACTTTGCTTCACCCACTACAAAGTTTATCAAAGACATTATTTTCTTCTTTGCAGCAACATATTTAAGAACAAATATAAAAATTAATTGGACTGAACACTTCTCCTAATTTTCTCCTACTCTTCCAAGGTCTGAAATATTCTTCTTAATCTAAAATAATATAAAAACACATGATCTACTGACTCCCCAGCACTGCAAAATACACATTCCTTTACCAAATTGGGATCAAAATGTGCCACATGTTTATTTGTGGCTATTGCCCAGTGAACAACTCTCCACTGGAGATCTGCAGGACGTTTCTCTATGGGAGGTTTATATAGAGACTTCCCCAACATCCCTTAGGGGAAGAATCTGCCCCAAAAATATCTGTCCATTTTGATTCCTTTACTTTCTTTAGAGAGAGGAGTAATGAGTCACTTTCACACATATTACATAAATTGCTTTCTTGGATGTTTCTTCAAATGTTGTTAGTTGTGGAGTTCTAAAATTAAGAATCGAGTCCTTTTATGGTTTTTTCAATGGCTGCAGAAATCTTTAATTCTGGAAAATCATAATTTCAAAATCATTGTCCTGTAAAGTCAGCTCATTATTTTCTAATATATTACTATAGTTGGTGATATTTCACTAATATAGATATATTGTGCGTAAGCCATTTATATGTTTATGAATGAAACACATATAATATATAAATATATTAAATTATTTTTTAAAGTAAACACCCCCCACCCCACACACACACACACTCAAAAACAACTAATTCATAGCATATTCATTCATACTTAACACTAAAGCCTCCTATTTCAGTTAATGGAGACTGAAATTTTCATAGATGTAAAAAATTTCAAAAGGTCCCAGATAAGTAAATGATCACCTGTTACCAGATGAGACTCCTGTTGTTTACATGAGGATTGAGGGAGACGTGCCAAATGCCCAAACTGAGATTACGTCATAGGCTTCTGTTTCTATATGAGACATTAAAAATAGTTAGCGATAATGAAGTTAGTGTAAAATCACATTGAATTTAAATTGCCTTCTGCCTGGATATTTAACAGCAGGGTACAAATATTCTGTGACGCCAGTCAGTGCATTTTATTTTATATTGCTATTATGAGAGGTGTGATAAAATATAGCTGAATAAGAAGATGATTAAAGCTTTCCTTTATTACAGACAAAGTTTATTCACTCTCAGATCTCAAAGATCACAATAATATGCTATTATGATTGTTTCAAATGCCAACTTCTGCACAGAGGTTTTATTTATTAATATCATTTTTTTTAAAGTTCACTCCTTATCCTCATCGTCTTAGTTTTAACTGTTAGGGGGGGCTGATAGCATCAGTTTGCAATGGTCTATCGGTCACAAGAAGCAGAGGAATCCAATATAATCCAGCATCGAATATAAATCAAGACTCCCAGCTAAACAACAATCAGGAATAACAAATCAAGTTTATAATGAATCCACCAACCATGCACACATTTAGAATCACACAGTAACGTAAATGCTATCTCTTGTCAGGGGTCCTCTGCTGTGGAGTGGTCTTACACCCTTGTGTCACAGCACAACCAGGTGATGCCATAACCAACAAAAGTTGCTAAGCAATCCAGTCCCCCGGGATAAGAAGCCTCTCCCCTAAGTCGCCCATTTCTTACACGTAGCACTGAACCCTACGTTACTGAGAGCCTAAGAATGAAAGCACTTGGATTGTTTTTCACATCATATGGTTCTCCTCATGGGACTCTTTCAAAATACCCTGTCAATGACACAAACCAGAAATTAGCTCCTATTAACTTACATTGTGCTACATATTATCCTTATATTAATTATTACACAACTGAGTTTCAGAAATTTGGTCTCCGTAAGATTATTAATTTTACGTCAAAATTTTATTGTCAGAAAAGGCTGTAGATATTTGATAAAAAATACAGTAAAAGCAGTAAAAATATTATTGGATTTTAAAATAACTGTTTTCTATTTTAATATATGTAAAAATTTTATGAATTCCTGTGATGGCACAACATCATTATTTCAGTCTCAGTATCTCATGATCCTTCAGAAATCTTTAGAAATCTTCTAATATGCTGATTTGCTGATCAAGAAGCACTTATTATTACTAATGTTGAAAATAGTTGTGCTGCTTACTATCTTTGTAGAAAAATATATATTTATATATTTTATATATTTTAATTATATTTTATTTATAAGTTTTTAGATTTTCAACTTATGTATGATTAATAAGCTGTTTTATGAACCTAAAAAATAAATACAAATAAAAAATAAATATAGCTGCAAGCAGCAATTACAGGGCCAAGCACATCAGCGGCAAAATGAGGAGCTAAGCATAGTACGGAGCATCAGACAAACTGCAGAAATTAGTAATTGAAGCCAATTTAAGATTATTGTAGCGAAGGATTCAGAGGAAAAAATAATTTTCATTTTGTGGCATACGGTTCAAAAGTTATTAACATAAACATGAGTGAAACTTTGGACAAGTGGTGGCGCTAGAGAGTTTGAGTTAGAGACTCCAAATATGCTGTGGTTACTATTGACACCATCCTCTATCAGTGTGCCAAATTTTACAATTTTCCCGCAAGCGGTTCTATGGGCTGCCATAGACACAATGGCGGAAGAAGAAACGGAAGAAGAATAAGAACGCCAACGCATACAATAGGTGCCTACGCACCTTCGGTGCTTGGCCCCTAATAATGTTCTTTGGTCCCCATAATGTAGGCAATACAAACACGCAATACCATGATACCTGAAGAACTGGACAATAGGCCAAACAAAGTATAACATTTTTTAGTACAAAAAACATTTTCTTTTCTAAAAGGGAATGAAAAAAATCATGGAACCCATTTCTTTTTTTTTCTGATTTATAGTTTTAACAAAGCCAAACCGGAACCTGGAATTCATATTTAAGAATGAATAATGAAATAGCAGGTATAGAGGCAAGTATTCTTTCTTTTGTAATTTATGGAACTGAGATAAACAGTATCTAAATATACTAACTGTTAGTGTGCTGAGACGTGAGTGTGATGTTGTATGTTGTTATATTTAGTGCAGTAATAGTGGGAAGAAGAGTTCCTACATACTGTAGGAGTAGAGAGTTCTCAGTAACATGTTGTGATTATATCTTTAGATGTCAATTAAAAATGAGACACCCACCTGGCATTTTTAACAGTTAGGTGAGAATTGAGATTAAATAACACATGTAAATTTAGATTAAGTACAGGTCAGCTGTGGCACTCAAGGTGTAATTTACAGCAATAAAATGTTCATACATACACCTTGAAACTGCAGAGAAATCAACTTTTTTTGAGCAGTATCATTTTTAAATGTCTTTTGATAGGAGCCATGACAATAGACAATGTGATGATGATTTACAGAGTCACCACCAAATTGAGTCAAACAGTAACTTCAAAATACTTATATATTTATTTATTGTTTGTCTGTTTGTTAAAAAATCTACATTACCATTCAAATGTTTGAGGTTGTTAAAAAAATTCATGTTTTTGAAATAAGCCTCGGTAACACTTTACTTAAAGCCTCTATGTAATGCATTATAAAGGTAGTCATAATGTACGTTGCAATGCATTATATCTTTGCATAAGTAATTATAACCAAAAATGCATTATAATTTGTCATGTGTTTTAATGCATTACATTTTCTATAGGTGTAACAATGAATAGACGAGTATTATAATATATTATAACTAGGGATGCACGATATGAAAATTTTTTATCGATACCGATAACCGATAATTAAGTCCTTCTCATGGCCGATGCCGATACCAATAAGTTCATATTTTTATATTATCATTTTCATATAATCTGCAGTTTGTGCACCCAGGAGAATTCAAAATCTAAGATTCACTGATTAAACTGATATTTTAGTAGCTCTGGCCTAACTATAGCAAACATCAGTCCTGACTCTTCAAATGTTTATTATTGTGTAAGGCACCACAATACTTTGTAACAGAAATGGTTTAACAGAATTATGACAGAACTATGGTTTATCTGCAATTAACAACTCATTAACAACAAATTTATATTCAAATATGTCATGCATCTATTCAACGTTTTTAGTGCACGAGGATGAGAAAGGTATATAGTCTTTAAGTCACGTGTTTTCAAATACATTATAAAAGCATTGACATTTGTCAGCCTGGAAAAAAATGAAAAACAAAAGTGCATGCTCAACAAAAATAAAGTGCATCCTCATACCAAGGTTGTTAAGTCGCAACACCGGTTAGCACTTGCCCACCGCAGCACCGTCCCTCACTGTCATTTAGATTTTTTTAATAGTAATAAAAATAATTTAGTTCAGTTAGAGAACAGACACTACAATTAAAACTGAACGCGGCTGCTCAATGCAGCACACTAAACGAACGACAGTCGCGCATCACAGATCAGATTTCATTTATCACCTGAGGAGAGTGAGTCGAGCTGACTGACAAGAGTAAGACAAGACGATGGCAGAAGAGTTTCAAAACGAAATGTAAAAGCGCCTGTTTTAAAAATATTTTGGGATTTTGAAAAGCCTGTTGACCTGCCATTTATCAAAGGTGATATTGGAAGGTCTATTTATTTTTTAAACATTCGTTTCTCATTTAGCCTATTTGGTTCCACAGTATTTGCTGATTTTTATTTTATTTAAACTGTGATATTTTTCCCATTATTTTACATCAAAGTGTATGCAGTCCTTGCCTCAAAACTTTCCATCTCACTAATAAACATTCTACGTTTTATAATTATTTGTTCCTCAGTCTTTACTGATTTTCAGTTTTGTATAGGCCTACCATGCATATTTAAAATTTGCAAGTTATCTGTTATTTTATATTAGGCATATAGCATGGTGCATTTTTATTCATTTTGTTTAAAAAAAGTTAGCTATATGTTCTATGTTGTATTTTGTTGTTGCTTGAATTGAATTCAAGCAATTGATGCCGAATTACCGTTAATTTAAAAGTGAAAATAAAATACGCACGGTGCTTTTACAAGCTATTTAAGCAAAGTGAGAAAACTCAAGCTAACTAAAAACAAACAACTGCTTGACGCCGAATTGCCACTAATTTGAAAGTGAAAATAAAACGCGCACAGAGCTTCCAAGCTATTTAAAACCGAAGGAAAGCGAGGAAAAGAGAGAAGACTCAAACGACGTCCACCCCCTATCCACCGAGGTGATGTGGTAAGGTGTTGAAACACGTCGATTAACCAGTGGGAAAATTTCCTCACTGTCACAACTCTACTTGATGCCTTTTTTCCTCCTTTCGGAATCCTTGCTGAACATGTGTTGGAAATAGCAATGGCATTGTCCTCCTCTGCCACCAAGAAAAACTTCCAGACCGGCGAAGACATGTTCGCAAATGATGACGCAATGAGCACAACTCATGCTGACAGTCACTGCAGTTTAAAGCTGCAATCACTTGCACTCGGAAAGAAGATGAATCTCAGATAAATCAGACTGATTGATTGATTGATTTACCAGCAAGCATACTTTATCAGATCTAGTTATCGGATTTAATTTATTTATCGGAGCAATAAAAATGACGTAATTTTCTCTCATATCGGTCGATAATTTATCTGTCCGATAAATATCGTGCATCCCTAATTATAACCAGTGTTGGGGGTAACGCATTACAAGTAACGCGAGTTACGTAATAATATTACTTTTTTCAAGTAACTAGTAAAGTAAGCATTACTTTTTAATTTACAAGAAAATATCTGTTACCTTTTTCAAAAAAGTAACACCAGTTACTTTTTTCCCATTAATTGACTGACAGTGCGCTGTGTGAACATGTTACTGTAGTTCTAGACTAAATGTGAATGTGCATTAATTCATCCCACTCGCAAAAAAACTGATTTAGTATTCATCAAAATGAATTAAAACAGTGAAATGCAAACTCAGAATATGACGCAAACCTGTAATAATTAAATATGTTAAATAACACAAATGTATCTAATCCCATTTTATTAACCGATGTCTTTGCTGCTGACCTTTGATGATCCAGTTCAACCATACTAATAAGTAAAAATGACTTTAGATAAACTAACACAATTAAACTAATTGTGCTTCATTGTTTTTTTATTGCTGAAGATTGTTGAACCTTCTTCTCCTGCCTTCTACTGTACAGACGTGAATTTACTTTTCCTTCAGCCTGAGGTTTATTCATTACACTTTTTGGTTTGAAAGGGCTTTTACATTTGATATAATTAGAACTTCTTGTATTAAAAACAATCAAGCCTTGCTCATATTTAAAAATTAATGCAGAAGTAACGTAATGCATTACTTTCCATACAAATTAGCTAAGTAACGTAATTAGCTACTTTTTTAGGGAGTAACACAATATTGCAATGCATTACTTTTAAAAGTAACTTTCCCCAACACTGATTATAACTGAGGTTATAATTATTCAGGAGATCATACAATGCTTTATAAGGCTTATTATAATGGATAATTAATGCATTAAAACTACTTTTATAATACATTATATCAATACATTCAGTCTCTTATTCTCATTAAGAATCTGCTTGAATTTTAACAGCAAAAATCTCACATTTCTGACATTTTTCCCAAACAATTCTGAGTTTCTAACTCAAAATTCTGACATTTTATATATAAACTTGCAGTTCTGAGAGGAAAATTCTGAAATGTCAGATATAAATAGAAAAAAGTCTGAATTGTTAGATAAAAAAATCAATTATGCTGTGAGCCTTATTTTTTTATTCTGTGGCAAATAAATAAAAAGAGCTTGTGAGATAGTTCTGAAAGTGTCTGAAAAAAAGAGTTCTGAAAAAAAGTCTGCACTAGACTTTCACAGTAGAAAGTACTGCAAGTAAAGAACTACAGTATTGTGAATTGTGAGATGTAAACTAAGCATTCTGAAATTTTATAGAAAAATCATGAAAGACTGTTTCTGCCATAGAATAAAACAATAATAATAAAAAGATAAAACATCTTTCTTCAGGATTCTTTGAAAGTTTAAAAGAACAGCATATACTTTTCAACATTAGTAATTTACTGTCTCTTTTACTCAATTTAATGCATCTTTGCTTAATTTCTTTACAAAAAAATCTTACTGACCGCAAACTTTTGATTGGCGTTACGGTGCACACAGCAAGGACGATACAGGAACACGAGACGAGGGTAAACTCAAAATAACAGTCTTTAATCAAATCCAAAAAAGGGAGGGCAAGACAAGGCAAGGCTGACACAGACAGGAACACCGGGGACTAATGAGTAGACCAGATGACACGAAACTGAACAGGCAGGAATTTAAATACACATGCTAATTACACAAACACAGCTGAACAGAATGAACTAATAATCACATTAAACAAGGACAGGAAACAAACCAAATAAGGAAACATGAGGCGGGAACACACGACAGAGGACTGACAATTGGTAGTGTAGTATCTGATAAAAAATAATTGTATTAACTGTTAAGGGAAACAATAGCATAAAAGGCTAACAGCATGAACTAACAACGACAAAACTCTACTTTGATGGGTGCATTTAACTTCTGAATTCGTAATGTATGGTAAATATAGTCCATCCAGTCTCATTTCTGAGGCTGAAGGTTGGGCCTACATTGCTAGTATTTAGTAAGGCCTACTGTTGTTTGAGGGTCTGGCTCGCAACTCTTCCCTCCCCTTCACTTTAACATGCAGGGAGCCACACGCAATACACTGTGACGAATGAGTAGGAAACCATGGCAACAGCAGGGAACAAGCCGCTTGCCATTCTTCAGCTGTACGATCAGAAGGACAGTCTGGCTGACCAGCAGAGTGCTAACGGTGGGTCGGCGGCTTGATTCATTGTTGTGAATCATCTCTGTAGGTCTAATGACTAATGAGCGTGTTCATTTCAACATCTCCTTAGAACATGAGAGGGAGTCCGGTACAAGGAGGGGGAAGGGAGGGCTATCTGACTCATGCTGGACAAAGTGGAGCCGAAACAGGTAGCTGAAGGTTTCTCTGTCAACCCCTATCCCGTCACTATCAGACTGCTACAAGGAGATGCGCTCTGACTCACGGTGGAGTGTAAGTACTTAATGTACCAAGGGCAGCACGTATTGGCGTAGGGATGCTTAAACAATGACGATAGAGTGGGGTAAGTAGTATGAGGCATCGGCGTCAGGTGTGGGTTGTTCGTGGGCGGAATCTGAGAGGAACATGTCATTCAAACAGGAACGTGAGGCCTTTATATTATATTACAATTGTGCTGATGCTATGAAAGATCATAGATGATCATCCTACACACTGCAAACTCACTCCCGACCATGAAATCACGTTTTCAACAATTTTCATGTTTTCATGCTATTTCATCCTATTATCCAATAAATTGTATTAAATACTATTTGACTCATTGTAAATGTTATTGTATTATTCGTAAGGTGCTTTTCGATGATAGAACCTAAACTGAAAAAGCTATAAGGTTAGACAGTGCTATAAATCTTAAACTGTTTAATGTAATATAGTGAAAACTGACTTCAAAGCAGTATTTTTCAAATTGGGTTCAAGATTAAAGGGTCATGAAACCCCAGACTACTTTTTCAGAGATTTTAGCAGAGGTGTTTGTGTTGCATATCATACAAGGCCATGTTAACATCCGTTAATTTTAATTGTTGGAGAAAACTGGTTAATTTTAAGCTTTTTGCGCTATTTTCAGCTTCCGGGTTTAAAATCTACATCGTGCTGACGTCACAATTTGTGACGTGGCAAAGGACTACATTGATGACGTGTCGGTGCCTATTAAATTATTAATGAGACTGTGTCTTATCCTATGAGAAGACGCTTTGCTTAATTATTCACACCAGCATGTGTTGTTTTGCTATGACAGAAGCTTCAGACTGTGAGATTGTGCACATTAACGTTCATGGATCGAAGGAGAGTGTTTGTTTTTGCTTTGTGATAAGAATTTGGCACAACGTGATTCATTCACTTAGTGAGTGTAACCGTTTTTACAACTCCGTGACACAACATGTCAAAAGGCTTTTATAAACGCCGCAGAATAAGCCTCATATATGTGTTTTCAAGGCAGAGTGCAAATGGCTGTGCATTTATTTTTGTTTGTAACTCGATGAGAGTGAAATGAAACTGTCTGAAACTGAAGTTGTCTGTCTGTTTTCTGTCTCCCCTCTTCCCCCTCCACTTCGCAGCACACCACGCCCACTTTTTTAGCGTTTTTAAAACTGTGGTGAGAACTAGCCAGTGCTGAAACAGGGGGTTTCATGACCCTTTAAGAAAAATTCCTGGAATTGCAGCCAAAAATCTTACTGAAGAACTGGCAGCCAATGTGATTAAGCGCAACAATGATCATTTTTCCAACGAACCAACTTTTGGAAGTATTTTTTCTGCTTGTTAAAGAAATAGTTCACCCAAAAATGAAAATTTGCTAAAAACTGACTCACCCTCAGGCCATCCAACATGTAGATGAGTTTGTTCCTTCATCATAATAAATTTGGAGAAATTTAGCATTACATCTCTTGCTCACCAATGAATCCTCTGCAGTGAATGGGTGTCGTCAGAATGAGAGTTCAAACAGCTGATAAAAACATCACAATAATCCACAAGTAATCCACATGACTCCAGTCCATCAGTTAACATCTTGTGAAGTGAAAACCTGTGTTTGTAAAAACCAATCCATCATTAAAGGGGTCACTGGATGTGACATGCACTTTTACAAACAGTTTGAACCTAAATGTGTGTTAGCAGTGTGTGTACACAACCACCCTATAATGATAAAGATCCACCCAGTGTTTATTTTTAATCTCGTTAAATCATTACCCCTTTCTCAAATCGAGCTGATCTCACATCAACGTCACACAGACAGGCCCCTCCCACGATTGTTTGATTGACAGTAGTTTCAGCACAGACTGGACTGGTGTCTTACCTTAGACCTGCCCGAGTGAGCTGTCATCAGTCAGCCATTGTTTCACCACCGGAGAAGATGTAGACAAGAATGACTCCAAAGCAATTGAAGTGTTTTGTTGTTGGATGTAATAATGAACATAGCAGTCGTCATTTACTCCAGACATCTGAACCACTGAAGACGCAGTGGATTACTTTTGTTTCTGAAGGGAATGCGCCCACGATCTACCTAAATGCGTCTATCTTCGCGCGAATCATTCGTGATCCAGCTTCACCTTCAGAACAAGTGAGTGAAAGGTTTTTTAATGAATCTTTGGAAATTGCCTTTCCTGATAACATCCTAATTAGCATGTTTCACAATGAATGCGGCAAAAGTTTACCGTCTCTCAGAGAGCGGGTCGGAAGAGAGGGGCAAGGTGAGCTGGTAGTTGGCAAAGTGAGCAGGTAGGGGCAAGGTGATAGTTGTTTTGCATTGTTACATTTCTATCCTTAAATTTATCTTGTCTATTATTATACTAAGTGCCTTTTTATTTTATTTTATACAGTAATTTTATACTTTTACTACATTTACTATGTTCTGTGTGCTGCTTTCTTGTTTTACTGCTGCTGGCCTCTGTGAGCTACCAAACAAATTTCGTTGTATAACTACAATGACAATAAAGTCTCTTTACTCTTTACTCTTTACTCTTTACCACTGAGAAATTTTAACCAAACTATGTTACAGACTTTTCATTAAGACCCTAAAGAATCATATCAGCTTGTGAAAATGGGCATCCGATGACCCCTTTAAGGCATTTAAACGTCACTTCTGGCCAAAATACAAGTCCGTAATCCATAATAATGCTTCTTCCAATGAAAAAGTCCATCCCCTGTTGTCCTCTCACATCAAAATCAACCAATCTTGATCTGTACATATTTCTCTCCTGAGTCAGACAAAGTTACTTTTTCTCTGGAGAAAGAGTATTTTATCAGCTGTTTGGACTCTCATTCTGACAGCACTCATTCAATGCAAATGATTTATTGGTGAGCAAGTGATGTAATGCCAAATTTCTCCAAATCTGTTCTGAAGAAGAAGCAAACTCATCCACATCTTGGATTGCCTGAGGGTAAGTAAATTTACAGTATTTAATACATTACAACTTCACAAGCAGATAGGGATTTCATCAGAGTATAAATTTTGAATCAAACTAAACAAGCTATGACAAATTTTAAAAGACAAAATTTAATCAGTTCATTAATTGTAAAAAAAGGTCTGAGACGTTCTGCATTAAGTCTTTACTGATCATCACAACATAAAACTGCTCTGTGGTGTTTAATGCATTTCTCAGAGAGCAGAACTAAACTAGCTTCTCATATCAGGCAGTTTGTATGCATGAAGTCCTCTTATGGACCCCACTGTGAGAGGTTATGTCTGTGGGCAGAGAATTACATGGACAGTACAGTCATTCAATGAGTCACAAAGACCCCCTAATGTCCACTATGTCTTCAGATTACAAACACACCCTAACACCACCGCCCACAACAACAACAACAACAAAAACTACATTAAAAAACACTATGGGAGTATGTGACATTTTAGAGCAATATTTGCCAAAGCAAATTCTTTATGGGTAAAAATTATTGCAAAATTTCAGAGATATTAAAATTGTAACAAAAATATCAGTATCACGGCACAACCTGCTATAGCTTGGATCTTTTTCAAATACATGTAACTGAAGTGATCATGTACACTTTGAGTCATGTTGCTTTATTCTGCGATAAATACTAGTTTGCTGCACATTAATGTTACTTGGCTACTTATCAAATAAATAATAACATGGACATAAAATATTTGATAACACTTTATTTTAAGGTGTCCATAATAGAGTAATTACCTACTTAAGTACTTAGTAGTAGCTGTTGTACTTACATGAAATAAAATGTACTTACCATGTAACTAAGTTATGGAACAGCCTGTACTTACAGCTTGTAATTATGTAGATGTAATAGACAGCTACTGTTACACATATGTAACAGATCGAGTCTGTTACACAGCTACTTATGTAACCAAAAGATTGTTACATATGTGTTGCAGACTTTATACAACGTAATTATAAATGTAAGTTCACAGACATAAGCTACTTAAAATAAAGTGTAACAAGATTGTACTTATGTGTACAAGTAGCTGTGTAAAAGACTCGGCCTGTTACTTATGTGTAACAGAAGCTGCTTATTACATCAACATAATTACAAACTGTAATTACAGGCTGTTCAATAACTTAGATACATGGTAAGTACATTTTCCTTCATGTAAGTACAACAGCTACTACTAAGTACTTAATTATGTAATTACTCTGTATTATGACACCTTAAAATAAAGTGTTACCAAATATTTTTTGAGTTTAAATAAATTTTAAATTAATAAAAACGTCTGTTACAACAAAACAATTGGCCTAGCAGCATCATGCACTCTGAAGTATTTTTTACTACTATTGATAACTGAAACACAAAATGACACCAGTTTCGTTTGTATGAAATGAAAGAGCAAGTCCACAGTGTGATACAAGACACAGTAAAGTAATGCTGGTTTCAGTTTGGAGAGCTTTCAAAGACCTTTGAGTCCAAAGGTGCGTTCCACTCGACAGTAAGTGCCATGCGAAGTGCACTTCACAGTGTGCAAGGTTGCCAGGTTTTGACAGCAAAATTCACCCAACTGCTACTCAAAACTAGCCTATAACTAGCTCAATTGCTTTTCAGGGGGGAACCCCTGATAAAAGTTGCATTCCAGGGACTAAATATCAGTTAGTTATTGGGGTCGCTTTAAACCACGTCCATGAAAAACATCCCATGGAAAGAGGGTTAAAGTAGCACAATTCTGTGGGAAAATCTTGGCAACACTGAAGGTGACTGTTAAGGTTTTTTTCCCACTGAACGCGAAAATTCGGTGTGAATGTTCGGCGCGATGACGTTTTTGAATCGAAACAATAGATCCCTATGGGGCTATTCACACCAGGCGCGATCATTCGTGGTGCGAAAAAGCAAATATTTGTTTTGTCCTGTATATCAATTTTTTTCCCCCATCGCTCGAAAGTGAAACTGGCCGTCCAATCAGATTTGAGTTTAGATCACGTGACTGGAGCACCTGCTGTTGCACAAACAGACTTGTTCCAGATCAGCGAACCAGACAGCAAACCGAAAGTCACAGTCCGACAATCCTGAGCTAGCATCGTGCTCTGCCAAGAAGTTTTGTTAAGCCAAATTGCCCAGTGGTGGCGCTGTTTTGAAAGCTAGTATAAACAAACACCGAAGAAGAGTATTTTCTACACATGAAATATGAACGCAAATAGACATATGATTATGACGATGTATTTTCTGTATGTGTTTTGTATGCAGCTCATGGTATTTTTATAACAATAAAGGATGTTTATGACAATGTTTGTGACATTGTTAAACATACAAAGAGAGCTTGTCTGCCTCAAATGTGGCTTGTTGCTACTTCTGTTTGTATTTTAAGATTTTTGTAAACATTATAGGTAGTTTGTGTTTCTCGCATAGAACCAAACTTTATTTATCTTAATTTAATGCTGTATATTGCGCAGCGGACAATGTTAAATCCCTACGAGACACATATCTGAGGAAAAATGCATTGTTGGTCAGGCATGAATTAACCGAAGGCGATCAATTGTTTTGCGGTCGGTGTGAAAGTAACATTCAGGCCTTTCCACACTGAGCGCGCTGCGAAAAAGCGAGGCGAATCTGAATCGCCCCCAAACACTGAGAGCGAAATGAATGTTCGCCTTCTGCTAATTCACGCCTTCACGCTAGGTGGTGCCAACCAACAATCCTTTTTTTCTTCATGTAGTGTATGTATCTTGTGTGGTTTACTTACTTACTTACTTACTTTTGTCATTTAGCAGACGCTTTTGTCCAAAGCGACTTACAAATAAGAAAAAGTAACTAAAACTAAAAAGTTACAACTCTATAAATACTATCTACCCACATATTTAAGAAAATAAAGAAATTAAATAAAATTGACACATGCATATAACAACAACATTTCAATAATAAACATATCAATGAAAAAATTTAATAAAAAGCGATACTACTATCCTTTGCCGGTGTCCCTGCCCGGTGGAGTCGCACGGTAGAGTCGATGGTCTTTACATTGGTTTACATTGTCCGCTGTTCAATATACAGCATTAAATTAAGATAAATAACTTGTGTTTCTTCATCAGAAACACAAAATATCCATAATGCTTACTGTGGGAACCAGCTTTATTATGTTGGCCAATCAAATTGTACCCGTTGGGCAGGGAACTCCACCCCTATGGAGATGGAAAAAGCTGAAGAGATTTATGCAGTTCACGCAAGAGTGCAGTTCATGCAATCTGTTAAATAAATGCAACCTGTTGAACTATTATATGGTTTCCTCTCATGATATGGTGTCAGAATCGTACACGATACCCACGACCAAGATCGCCCTGTTTTGGAAATGAAAATGTCCAAGTTCAACCCACCAGAGTCCTTTGATTTTGCGCAGCCTGCAACCTGGTTCTCCCGGTTCCGCATCACGACGAAGCTGAACAAGGAAAGCGGGGAAGTACAAATCAATTCTTTGTTGTATGCAATGGGCAAGGATGCTGAAGCGATATTCGGATAGTTTACGTTTGCTGAAGCTTCACATGCAAATAATTACGAGACTGTTGTCGTCATATTTAATGACCATTTCGTGCCCAGAAGGAATGTTATTGACGAGAGAGCCTGTTTTCACCAGCATACACAGAGACTGTCGAGGCTTTCGTGAGATGCCTCTATGAACTGGCCGAATACTGTGAGTTTGGTGCAAGCAAAGAGGAACAAATACGGGACAGAGTTGTTATTGGGATTGCAGATCGTGAAGTTTCCCAGAAGTTACAAATGGAACCCGAGTTGACATTGGACAAAGCGGTCCAGATTGCCTGGCAGTCGGAGCTCATCAAGACGCAAAATGCGAGCGGTGGAGCGGCCGCTGAAGTGAGCGCTGTACAGCACGGATGTCACAAAAGCTCAAAGCGCTTTACGGTTCCAGCAACAAAGGAAAAGGGCGGTGGAAGAAAACAAATCGTGGACTGCACACGTTGTAATCACACACACAATGAGAATAATTACCCCGCACGAAACAAAAGGTGTAGGAGATGCAATAAACTGGGACATTTTGCAATTGCATGTAAAACGAAGAATGTCAAAGAGCTTGTAGTGTGTGATAGTGAAACTAGTGATGCATTTTTCCTAGGGTCTGTAATGAATGAGTCTGCCGCAGAGGACAGATGGTGTGTTACTCTGCCTATTCAGGGCAGGTCGGTCAGATTCAAAATTGATACTGGGGCCGACATCACCATCATGTCGCGCTCAGTATTTGAGAGCTTACAAGAGCGCCCTCCGCTGGTCAAAACAAGTATAAATGTGCGGAGTCCTGGGGAGAAAATAAGTTGCATGGGAAAATGTCTGGCAAACACTGAAAGAAAAGAGGAAAGTTTGAATTTTGGATTTTTGTCATTGATGGGCCATTAGCCAACAATTTGCTCAGCCGTAGCACTGCTTGAAAGATGGGCCTAGTACAGAGGGTGGATGAAATTACAGACCAAGATGATGTCTATGGAGACATTGGCTTGCTTAATTGTGAACCAGTGAAAATTGAGCTAAAGTCAGATGCTACTCCTTATAGTCTGTCCACCCCTCGTAGAATTCCCTTTTCTTTGTTGCCTAAGGTTGAACAGGAGCTCAAATGCATGCAGTCCTTATGGATAATTTCAGAAGTCACAGATCTGACTGAATGGTGTGCCCCAATGGTGCCTGTAGTGAAAAAGAATGGTTCGGTCAGGATTTGTGTAGACCTGAAACGGTTGAATCAGGCTGTAAAGCGCAAGTGGTACATTCTCCCAACATTAGAGGACATTGCCCCCAAACTTTCAGGTGCCTGTGTATTTTCTACACTAGATGCGTCCTCAGGGTTTTGGCAAATGGACCCAAGTTGCGTGAAGTTGACTACATTCATAACCCCTGTAGGACGGTTCTGTTTTAATAGATTACCATTTGGGGTTACCTCAGCACTTGAAATTTTTCAAAGGGAAATGAGTAAACTTCTAATTAGGCACAAAGGCACTGTAGTTGTCATGGATGACATACTTGTCTATGGAAAGCTGCAGTATTTTGAGCACACCATCAGTCAGGACGGCATCAAGCCTGATGCAGCAAAGGTAATGGCAATAATTGATATGCCTAGTCCCACTAATGTGACTGAGCTCAGGCAAATTCTAGGAATGATCAATTATTTAGGCAAATTTGTGCCAGGGCTTTCAACAGAGCTTCAACCGGTTACAGCTCTGCTGAAAAAGGATGCAGTCTGGTTTTGGACAGAGGTCCATGAGCAGGCACTGAACAAAGTAAAAGGAATGTTGGCCACAGCTCCTGCCCTTGCCTATTATGATCCTGAGAAACCCACAATGGTTAGCGCTGATGCGAGCAGTTTTGGGTTAGGAGCTGCCTTGCTTCAAGTCCATGGTGATGTAACTCGTGCATTCTGTTCCAGAACTTTGACTGAAGCAGATACTCCCAAATTGAAAAGGAGTGCTTGGCAGGAGTGTGGGCCTGCGAACGGTTTGCCCGTTACCTGCAAGGGTTGGGTGAATTTTGCCTGCAGACAGATCATAAACCATTAGTGCCATTCATCAACTCGTATGATATTGATCGTGCTCCATTAAGGCGTCAGCGTTTACTAATGCGCCTGATGTGCTTCAATGTGAAAGCATGTGCATGTTCCTGGTAAATGCTTGGTGGTGGCGGACACACTTTCTCGGAAACCCCTGAGTGGGCACTGCCAGTCAGAGGTGGAAGATGAGGTGAAGGCATATGTTGAAGCAGTGGTCACATCTAAAGAGGTGTCACAATCCAAGCTAGATGTCATTAGGGTGGCCACAGAGGGAGATCCAGATCTCCAGGCAGTGATAAGCTTTCTCAGTACGGGTTGTCCAAAGCATATACCCTTCCCGCTGAGTTGCTATTATACAGCCAGGGCTTCCTTGTCTTTTGTCAATGGGCTGCTTTTGTATGAGGACAGAATAATCATTCCTGAGTCAATGAGGGAGGAGGTGTTAAGCCAAATTCATGAAGGGCATCTGGGGCTCACCAAGTGTCGTCAGAGGGCAAAGATGTCAGTTTGGTGGCCAGGAATAGGCAATGACATTAACAGGAGGGTTTCAATGTGCACGTTTTGTAGGGCCTATAAACCCACGCAAAGAAGAGAACCCTTAATTACTACTCCCTTGCCTACTGGTCCCTGGTGTAAGATTGCAGCAGATTTATGTGAGTTGGATGGTAAAACCTACTTAATAGTTGTAGACTACTACTCACGTGACATCGAAATAGCTCACCTGCAGACACCCTCCAGCTTCCATGTTATCAGCAGACTGAAGTGCATGTTTGTGAGGTGGGGTATTCCCAGGGAGCTTGTATCAGACAATGGCCCACAGTTTGCCTCAGCCGAATTCCGGCAGTTCTGTACAGACTATGATTTCCACCACACAACCTCAAGTCCTCATTTTCCCCAAGCCAATGGAGCTGCGAAGAGAGCAGTTCAAACTGCTAAACGGATTCTACGCCAACCTGATCCTCATCTGGCATCGACGTGCAACACCTGTAGCTGCAACCGGACTGAGCCCAGCCCAGCTAATGACTGGTCGGCAGATTAGAACCAACCTGCCAATGCTTGAGGGAAAATACCAACTTCAACCCCATGATTGTAAAGCAGTGGAGAGGAAGGATAAAGCCGCAAAGGGGTCTTAGAAGTTTTTCTATGACCGGAGACACTCTGCTCGTGCACTGCCTGAATTACATCCTGGCAAGAAGGTCCTTCTTAAATTGGACAGCGAGAGACACTGGAAAACTCCAGCTGTTGTGCTGTACAAAACATCAGAACCAAGATCGTACATGTGCAAGTGCAAACTCAAAATGGAGCTGTTCTGCGCAGAAACAGGAAACAATTGCAAGCAATACCTTTGCAACCAGATGCTACAACCTGTGCTGCACCTCAGGGAGGAAAAGCTCTTCCTGAGACTGGAACTGAACATTTAAATACTCATGCAGTTCCCCCAGCTGCACCTTTACTGGACAGTAAACCACCAGTTGTGACTTCCAGTGGAAGAGTTGTGAAAACACCAAAACGTTACCTGGACTAAAATTGACTGTCTCAGTTACACAAGATTTGAGTTTAAGTTAATTGTTATGTTCCTATTAGAAAAAAGAAAAAGAAAAATAACATTACATTATGTTGCGCTTTAATTTGTTTAATCTGTTTAGAAGGAAACAAATGGGAATGTGTGTTATAACATGGTTAATTTGTTTTGTGTTAAAAGAAAACAATGTTCTTTTCAAAAGAGGGGAGATGTGGGAACCATCTTTATTATGTTGGTGTTACGGGGTTGACGAGACGTGAGACGTGCGGATCCATTTGCAAAGCTTTATTATAAAACATGGTCAAGACAGGCAGGGTCAATAAACAGCAGACAGGTATGGCAGAGGCAAGACACAGAGCAATCCGAAGGGCAGCGTGGGTCGACGATCAGCATTCAGTATCCAGAGGGCTAGGCAGAGAGAATAATCCAGGAGAATGAGCAATAATCCGAACGAGCAGCAAACAGAGTCCAAACAGGGCAAGACAGAGAGAATAAACCAGGAGACCGGGCAGGAATCAGAACACAGGAAATCTAACTAGGAAAACTATGAACAGAGAACGCTTCGTAGAGTAGCAGGGCTAAACAATACTCGGCAGTGAAACAGAGAAAGTCCAAGGCTTATAAAGTGTGTGTGTGATTGGGTGATAGTTCACAGCTGTGAGTGATTAGTGAGTGCAATCAGGGTAATGAGAGATTGGTGCCAGCTGTGTGTCGTAAGTGCAATGTATGATGGGAAATGGAGTTCAATGTGCTGTGTAGTGTGAAAGTCCATGTGGTGAGCGGGTGACCTCTGGTGGTGAATGAATGGAATTGCACGGACCAGATTCGTGACAGTTGGCCAATCAAATTGTACCCGTTGGGCAGGGAACTCCACCCCTATGGAGATGGAAAAAGCGGAAGAGATTTATGCAGTTCACGCAAGAGTGCAGTTCATGCAATCTGTTAAATAAATGCAACCTGTTTAACTATTATATGGTTTCCTCTCATGACACTTACAAGAATACATTTGAAATAATTAGAGATACAATTACCATTAAGCTACATTGAAAATGTATGTAATTATTAACGTTTTTGCTCAAAACCCAATTTAAATCATCATCAAGTGCTTGTAATAACTTCCTAATAACAGACTGCGCGTTCACTGAGACAGAATGCTAACTCGAGTATGAGTCTCGCTCTTCTCCACTCGCTGGCCTTCTATGAAGGCAGCTCCGCTCTTCCGTTTCTCCTCTCCCAGCAAGCTCGGAGAATGAAACAATAGAGCCACGGGGCTAAGTAACTGGTTTTGAATGACCCCATGCCGGCTCAAGAGCCCGCGTGCTCACTCTTAATGCAGCGCTCTGATCCGCCGGTGTTTTTACACGTGAGAATCACCGCCCCTCGTTACATGAGCGGCTGTATCCTCTTGGGCGGACCAGAGTAGAAAGCTATCTTTGACAGCTTTGCGTGTGCATTTGAGTCGCTGAAGCTGCTCCCTCACAAACAGATGTTGAAAGCCGCCTCTGATTCGCTTGCTATAAGGTGCGGAGTGATCAGGCTTGAGTGATTGCATGCCGGCTTATCATGTGTGCTCACTTTAATCTGCTAGAGTGTGTTAACACGTGAGGATCAGCGCCCCTCATCGTATTGAGTGGCACAATCCTTCTATACAGATCTTACAATACTGCGCTGGTTGGCCCCGCCTTCCACACGTCACTCTCTGGAGTGTCCGCGTGTTTCACTCTGCACACAGCGCTTTGATCTGACGGTGTGTTTACACTAAGGATTAGTGCCTCTTGCAGCTCTTTGATCTGCTAGCGCTAATTTCACCATTAAGCTGTCCTTGCTGCGCTCGCGGTTATCCCACTTCAACGAAGTTGGCCTCGCCTCCCCTGCTCTCGTGTTTCTCCTCTCCCAGTTACCTCAGAGAAGAAATATCAAATCGCGGGTTTGAGTGTTCAAGCTTGAGTGAATTTACGCTGGCCAAAGCCCCGTGTTTCACTCTCCATACAGCTTTGATCTGACAGCGTGACAGTCTGTGTCTTGCCCTGCCTCCCCTCGTCCACTACGAACGGATCTGATGGGATGCGCGCATCAGTTTTTGATCTGCCAGGGTGTTCACACACAAAGATCATCGGTACCCCTCTTCTATTGAGTGGTTTGATCTTTTTAGGCAAATCGATAGAAAAGGCTGTCATTATGATTATCTGTCAGCTTCAGACTCTAGACCACGCCCACGGGTCTAGCACCCCGAAGCGGCCTCTGTCACGCCTCCGAACACCCCGTTTAGCTCGGGTGTCTACGGCAATGTGTTTGTGTACATACTGCTGTGAACTGGGCCCGTTCAAATAGCGCCCACACAGCCGACTCACCACCCGCATTAATCCAACACCCTTGCCACACGGGCCGAGGCCTGGCGGGCCATCCCCGGAGTGTCTCATTGGGTTCTGGGGATTATAGAATGAGGGTATTCACTTCGATTCGCTCAAAGACCCCTGCGTTTCAGCGGTGTGGTCTCCACCTCAGTGCTAAGCAGCAACGCTCACGTCCTGCGAGCCGAGGTGAAGAATTTGCTGGCAAAAGGGGGCTGTAGAAACAGTTCCTCCAGCTCAGAGTGAGTCAGGCTTCTGCAGCCGTTATTCCACGTCCCCCAAAAGGATTGGATTGGATTCAATTTATTGTCATTGCACATGTAACAAGTCAACGAAATGCAATAGAGAAGAAGAATACAGCACAACATGAGGAAGGAAAGGAGAAAAAAAATAATCCTCACACTATGCTCCTGAACGGGAGTACAGTGTGAGAACAGACAAAAAACCTCAGCATAGAGCACAGTCAATACAGGAACACTTGCAAGATAATCCAGCTCAGGCGACCAGCCATCCGGTCTGCAGCCATTACAGCGCTAACCCAGACCCGTTATCAGTCTGACGGGAAGAAGCGTCAAAGGCGTTGGATGGGGGTAGGGAGGTGAATGAATAGTATTCATCCAGGGAGTTAGATTCCAGAACAACCTTGCCAAGCTGTTCTGTTGTTTTGGGAAGCCGAAAGAGATAAGATTGTTTGGTCTTTGGGCGAAAAGCTGCCTTTTAATTTCACAGCTTATTCTCATTGTCCATTCTGATCTCCTTGTCCATCAATTTTCCTTTCCAAAGCCGAGAGCTTAGCCGTGATCGAATCCATATTGCGGTTAATAGTCTCTGTCTCAGAGTTGACCGCTGCCAACTGCTTCAATCATGACGGGCAGCCTTGTGAGGTTTTGGACAGCTTTTCCCGTCTCCTGAATTCTCCGATAACAGGGTAACACCTAATCCAAACAGCAGAAACCCAGTTATCATGGTTCCGAATAGGTAGATGTCTTCAATGTCCTCCACGGAAAGAGCCGCCAGACACACGACCCGCCACCTCTCCCATGCGTCCATCGTGTAGCCAGCAGCGAAAGTCCCAGCAGGACACTTGGGTTCTCCCGATCCCAAGATGGTGTCAATTGCATTAAGAGACCAGTTGATCAGATCCATAATTTCGGTTTTGTAGAATATTGCGGAGAAAGTCTCTTCAGTGTCAGGCAAGGACAAGACAGGAGAGAGCAAGCAGGGGTGATAAGGGCAGGGAGGGAAGAAAAATGCGACCGCCGCATTCGCATTCGATGAGAGCCAAACGAGAAGAGGAGGCGGCCCATCCTCAATTTCAGGCGTCTGAACTGTGCCCTCATGAAATGGCCGTTCAGAATGATTACACTGAAGCAGATTCTCTCGCAAATTCGCTCAGGGAAGTGGTTCCTTTTGCTTGATCTGGAAGATGCTTACTTTCACATCCAGATAGCCCCCCCGTCACAAACGATTCTGGAGATTAGCCTTCGAGGGAGTAGCTTATCAATACACGGTCCTGCCCTTTGGGCTGGCTCTGGCTCCTCGCACTTTTACAAAGTGCATGGACGCGGCCCTCTCCCCTCTAGACAGATGGGAGTTTGTGTCATGAATTACCTCGACGATTGGCTTATTCTAGCGCAGTCGACGGCCGAGCTAATAGCCCACAGGTCCCTCCTCCTCAGTCACTTTAGAGTGCCTGGGACAGAGGATCAATTTTGCCAAGAGCTCTCTGTCCCTCAGCCAACGAACTGCGTTCCTCGGGACAGTTTTCGTCTCAGCCCGCATGAGAGTAATAGTCACGCCAGATTGTGCTCTGGCAATACAGCAGCTTGCGGCTAAGCGGCCTATTTCTCAGGCATAGCTTGATTCCTCAGAACGCTCTTGGCCCTATTGCTAGTGCTAAGGCTGTACTTATGACCGTTGGAATGATTATCCAGGCCCGGGCTGACCTCTACGAGTTCAGTTCTCATGCCTCCTGCAGGATGCTTCCTGCTCATAATCGGTCCCTTTGAGACTTTATTGCTCAAGGCTAGTTGTATCAGTTGTTCCTCTTCATGGCATGGCGGGATTATATTTGTTCCCCATAGCGTCTAGCGACGCAGTACGAGTGAAGTATCGAAAGGGAACGTACTTGGTTACTTACGTAACCTCGGTTCCCTGAGATACGGGAACGAGTACTGCGTACCGTGCCATGCCATTCCGCTGCACGACTCAGGTCATCGCTTCAGTCGAATTGGCCTGATTTCCTATGGCGAAGCACCCACTTATATAGCCAGATGGCCCCACCCTTTCTGGCAGGCTCTGGCGGGCTTTGCCGCCATAGGCTCCTGCAGCGCCACTGACGAGCCATTGGTTCGTTTTTATTTACTGTACGAACCAATGGCCGTGCAGTCACACTGCGTGATTGAAAAAGTCTTCAGTCCTCAGAGAAAAAGGAGTTTTTCCCCATAGTGTCTAGCAATGCAGTACTCGTTCCCATATCTCAGGGAACCGAGGTTAAGTAAGTTACCGAGTACATTTTTATGCTCGTGCTCAATAAAGTCTTCTGAGCTTTTAGCGTCACCGCGTCGACCTTTTGGGTAACAGTAGTTGCTTTGGCCACGTGATGTAATGCTCAAATCTTATTGAACAGCCCGTGTTTTTGCTTGCGTAAATGTCTATGTGGAAGCATCCATAGGAAGCTGTTGTTTTATTCCAGCACGTCATCGCATACGAAATTCATTTAGCTTTTTCTCGCTCAGTGTGGAAAGGCTTTTAGTCTGCGATTCACCTCACTTTTTCGCTTCGCGCTCAGTGTGAAACGGCCTTTACAGTGCAACTATCATGATTATGGTTAAATAAAGTAAAATACACATCTAAAATAACCAAATTATGTTTTATATGTTAACATCACAATATTTATATATCTTTCAGTTCAGCACTTTAAATCATGCCATGAACTCTTAAATTGACAATAACTTAATAATTATATAAATACACATGGATATAGCATACTTCATACATACATATATTAAAATCAAAACGTATATCAAATTAATTTACAGTGGGGAAGAAATGTATTGGTCCCCTGCTGATTTTGTACTTTGCCCACTGACAAAGAAATTATCAGTCTATAATTTTATGGTAGGTTTATTTGAACAGTGAGAGACAGAATATCAACAAAAAAATCCAGAAAAACCTATTTCAAAAAAGTTATAAATTGATTTGCATTTTAATGAGTCAAATAAGTATTTGATCCGCTATCAATCAGCAAGATTTCTGGCTCCCAGGTGTCTTTTCTACAGGTACACTCTTAAAAATAAAGGTGCTTCAAAAGGTTCTTCACAGCAATGCCATAAAAGAACCATTTTTGCTTCCACAAAGAGCCACTGAGTCATCTCTTTCTTATCTTTTTATAATCTGAAGAACCTTCTTTCACCACAAAGAACGTTTTGTGAAACAGAAAGGTTCTTCAGAAGTTAACAGTTCTTTACTGAACCATTTAGACAAAAAGGTTCTTCTATGACATCGTAAAGCAAGAATGTAAGGAGCTGAGATTAGGAGCACTCTCTTAAAGGGTACTTTAACCGTACCGTTAAGGGTCTTAACCATACCGCTACCAAAACGTGACGTGTTTGTCACGTTTGAGAATTGTCACTGCCTGCGTCATTGAACTTACTGCACTAGACACAACAGACCCGCAAGATTTAAATCAGCACAGTCAGCGAAGCGTCGAACGCAACTGTTTTGAATGAGTGCACCTTTATTTTAACAACCAAATAATGTCTGTTTTGTTGTCTGTTGAGCAAGTACAGACTGTCCTCTCATTGATAGCCGAGGAGCAGATCCAGCGTGAGCTTGATACTGGAATGATGCGGAATTAAAACGTTTTTCAGGAGTCATGGCAGTAGAGGCGCTTTTCCACTGCATAGTACGACACGGTTCAGTACGGTAGACTTTTGGGGGGATTTCCACTGGTTACAGTACCTGGTACCTGGTACTTTTTTTAGTACCACCTCGGACAAGGTTCCAAGCGAGCCGTACCGTTACCAAAATGTGACATGTAAACTGATCACTGCCGAGCTTAGTCGAGTTGCTGGAAAAGCGCCATATGGCCCTATCCCAAATGGCACCCTAAACCCTCGCGGTCTTCCTCTGAGTCTGCACGTTCGTGACATAATTCCGCATTGACTGTCGGGTAGAAGTCTGCCGCAGAGCTCGCCCCAGTGTGGGTTCGGCAGAAGTGCGGGTCAAGGGCATATAATGGCCGCAAAGGGGGTGCTCGCGAGCACCCTTCTGAATGCTAAAATGAGGAATAGGACACCCTACGGTCTCGTGGACTTAATGGACACGCGCACGTGGCAGCCACTGTAAGTTCGCAAGACCGAAAGTGCACATGAAGTGTTCCATTTGGGACAAGGCCTATAACGACATGTGAATAATCCCGGTCCACTCTAAAGCGGTACTAAACTACAGTGGAAACGCAAACCGAGCTGAACTGAGCCGTGCCGTGCCGTGCCGTTCTGAGCCGAGTCGTACCACGCAGTGGAAAAGCGTCATATGACCCCAAGAACACCCTCCCCATCAGAGACGATGGACAGGGCCAGGGCATTGAAAATGAGTCGTGAATGGGTATTCCAGCAGGACAATGACCCAAAACACACAGCCAAGGCAACAAAGGAGTGGCTCAAGAAGAAGCAAGGTACTGGAGTGGCCTTGCCAGTCTCCAGACCTTAATCCCATAGAAAATCCGTGGAGGGAGCTGAAGGTTCGAGTTGCCAAACATCAGCCTCGAAACCTTAATGACTAGGAGAGGACCTGCAAAGAGGAGTGAGACAAAATCCCTCCTGAGATGTGTGCAAACCTGGTGGGCAACTACAAGAAAAGTCTGACCTCTGTGATTGCCAATAAGGGTTTTGCCACCAAGTACTAAGTCATGTTTTGCAAAAGGGTCAAATACTTATTTGACTCATTAAAATGCAAATCAATTTATAACTTTTTTGAAATGCGTTTTTCTGGATTTTTTTATTGTTATTCTGTCTCTCACTGTTCAAAAACCTACCATTAAAATTATAGACTAATAATTTCTTTGTCAGTGGGCAAACGTACAAAATCAGCAGGGGATCAAATAATCCCCCCCCCTCCCACTGTATATTCTATTTATTTACAGTAGACATAAAATGTAAATATAAAATGTGCTACTACTAAGTTTCTGTCAGAACCCTCTCAGGAAACACGGGAGCGCGGAGACAGGGGAATTCCAAATATTCCTTTATTTTGGAGCCAACCGATAGACGAGGAGCTTGGGGAGAGGCGAACATAAATGACGTTCAATACCGGACACAGGGGCAGGGAAACACAGGGCTTATAAACACTAGGAAATCAACAGGGAAGAACAGAAACAGGTGCGGGGCAATTAACAGGGCTGGAGACAATGAACTAATGATGACAAACGAGGACAGGAACAGGAAGGCCAAATATGGGCACGAGAGGAGGGGGAAACAAGACACAGGACTGACATTACGCCCCCCTCCGGAAGGCGTGTCCTCACGCCATATACCATCCAACGGGGAGGGGGGGTGGGCGCTCTGGAGGCCTCCAGGGATCAGGGGGCAGGACTACCGGCCTCCAGAGCGGGGGCCCGTTCCCGGAGCCATGGCAGGACGGGAGACACGGGAGGCCATGGCGGGTCCGGGGACTCGGGAGGCCATGGCGGGTCTGGGGACTCGGGAGGCCATGGTGGGTCCGGGGACTCGGGAGGCCATGGCGGGTCAGGGGACTCGGGAGGCCACGGCCTTACTTTTTCGGGCCGCCCGAGGGGTTCTGTGGCCTTGGCCCTTAGCCTGGCCACACAGGCCGTGACCCTATTACCCCCCCCCCCCCAAAAAAAATTTTTCTTGGGGAAGTCCCCCTCTGGGAACCACTGCGGAGCGGGCTTTGTGGGGCGCTCTTGCAGCGCGGACTAGGGATATGTATCGTCAAGGTTTTAACGGTATTACTACTCCTACCGATACTGCTTATCGATCCGGTACTTTAACGGTATTCTTATCGGTACTTTTTGTTTTACTTTGTTTCTTTGTTCATATTCTTACAGTATCTTACCTTATGTATATAAAACACTAAAAATGCCTGCACTTCATCAATTTGTAAATGCACCAGTGTGCAGGTATTTCTAGTGTTTTATATACATAAGATAAGATACAGTAACAACATGAACAAAGAAACAAAGTAAAACAAACTGACAAATACAATAAAACAAACACACAAACGAAATGAAATAAACAGTGCTTTCATTTTTCCATGAAGGTCTACTAATATTAATGTTCAGGTAAGTAATAACTACAAAATAAATCTAAAAGTAATCAGATGTAAATGAGCACTGCATAGTTTTCACTGTTTGTACTGATAGATTCATGTTTATTAAAGCTATAACGTTGTTCAGATTAAGAGCTGTGGGTGATTTTCTCTTTGCATTTTGTTCTTTGATTAACATTGATGGCTCAAGCTCCAGTCTGACACTTTAAGACAATATACTGACACGCATCGGATTTTCTCCCAGCTGTTCTCGTCCACTTAAAACATAAAAGTGAAGACTCTCGTAACCGGCCATTTTGACACAACTTGTGTGTATTTTCTGGCATACTTTTGTGTGTTATTTCGACGCGCCCGAAGCTCAAAGTGTACTTTGCTTGTCCGTTTTGGAGCACGCCGCCACGCAGGTAAGTGCGCACACACATTTCAGCCTGGGGAACAGCATCACTTGTTCAGATTGTACTCTCAACGTTTTACTATCAAATATGTCCTGCAATGTAGCAACAGTAAAGACGGCATTTTACAACAATCACCGATTGAGCTGATTCAGATGTTAAGTTTTGGGTCGGAGGAACGAATCCGCGCCGCTATGAAGGGAAGGGAGTTGTGCTAGAAGAAATGCGGCTATAATCCTTGGAAGCCAAAATCGAAAAAAAAAAAAAATACTTAGCTTCATATAACAGCCACAGGCCTAAAGTGTGAGCAGATGTTTGAATAGTTAGTTCTCTCTTCTATCATAATTAAACAGGACTTTCATGTTGCGTGTGCTGAAGCTCCTCCGCGTGAGCACGATCTGGCTTCTGAATTGCGAATAGCAAAAATGCATCATAGACAAATGTTTGAATATTATTGCACATAAAAACAGCTGGCGACATTACATATATATATAGAGAGAGAGAGATAGAGAGCAACAATAAATGTATGTGTGTTTTCTTAATTTCTCCAATACCGACAGAAGTACCGAATAACGTCAGAGCTTATCGATACTCCGGTCTTTCATAATTTAGCCCCGAGACCGATTTAATACCGAGTTTCGGTACCCATCCCTAGCGCGGACACTATCGGGTGCTCTTGCAGCGCGGAGCTGGACGGAACCAGCAGAGACGCAGGAGGGCACGTGCGGGGAGCCGACACTTGGGGGCGCTCTGGAAGCGCAGACACTTGGGGGCGCTCTGGAAGCGCAAACACTTGGGGGCGCTCATGAGGAGCTGAGCTGGATGGGACCAGCGGAGACGCAGGAGAGCTGGATGGCACCAGTGGAGACGCAAGAGAGCTGGACGGCCCCAGCGGAGACGCAGGAGAGCTGGACGGGACCAGCGGAGACACAGGAGAGCTGGACGGCCCCAGCGGAGATGCAGGAGAGCTGGACGGGACCAGCGGAGATGCAGGAGTGCACCTGCGAGGAGCAGGCCCAGGAGGGCGCTCTTGAAGCGCGAATTCGCGGGGGGCGCTTTTGAAGCGCGGGTTCGCGGGGGCGCTCTGGAAGCGTGGATTCTTGGGGGCACTCTTGAAGCGTGGATTTGCGGGGGCGCTCTGGAAGCGCGAACGGCGGAGGGCTCGGGAGAGCTGCGGACGACGGCGAGCCAACAGATAGACGGGGAGCTTGGGGAGAGGCGAACATAAATGACGTTCAATACCGGACACAGGGGCAGGGAAACACAGGGCTTATAAACACTAGGAAATCAACAGGGAAGAACAGAAACAGGTGCGGGGCAATTAACAGGGCTGGAGACAAATTAACTAATGATGACAAACGAGGATAGGAACAGGAAGGCCAAATATGGGCATGAGAGGAGGGGGAAACAAGACACAGGACTGACAGTTTCTTTATGTTTGATGACATTTCAGAGTGTTTCGCATGAACACGTTTTGTTAAATGAAGTGGACTTCAACTGATCTCGTGTTCAGGTAGTAGGGAGCAGTGACACTGCGTAGGGGCCCTGCCGATTGGAACACAGCTTGTGTTTAAGATATAATTTCAAACAGTGCATTCCCCCCTTTGACTTAGGCCATCTCTGATCTCCAGACATGTAATTATTTCTACAATGACTTTCTTTATTCAAGCAAGCACCTCAATGGCCTCATTTGCAGGAATGACAGGACAATATTTGCTCGGCGCTTACTGAAGCACTTGGGCCCTATGGGGAGATATGCGAAAGCCTTGTTAATATTCCACTCAGTGGTCAGACTCTTGTGAGGGATTACAGCAGATGAAGCACAGCGTTGTGTAAAAGTGACGTGCTGTGTCACTAACAGGGTTGTGGGATAATGAAGATGACTGCTCTCCTTGGCAGTGTCCTCTCCTTTTTTCCCTCCTTCTTGGGAAAGGCTTCTCACGTTTTCCTCTCCTCAGCACTAATCTGAGGAGAGTCTGGCACCCTCACGCTCTCCATAGTCCACAATTTTATTACACTGAACCTGCTGGGAAGTACACATGGAGACCAATGATTGCAAAAACCACCATGTTGCCAAATTAGAATTTCAACAGAGCTTCTCACTCCTCTTATAAAGCCCTTTAAGTGTTTCAAACAGCATTCAGCTGAGCATGCAAGCACAATTTAAAATAAGGATGGTTAGAAAACTTTCTTAACACAAAGCATAGCAAATGAGACATGCACACAGGGGCAATTACAGTACACTAGAAAGTACTAAAAGTTGTTTGGAAAATTGGTTCAGACTGACTTTTTAGTGTAAAAATATTATTCATTATCCCATGCTCCATTTACACACAAAATGCACATTCTATCTCACTAATAGGATGCCTCAATTAATGATTAAAAGTTAAATTTCCACTTTAGAAGTGGAAGAAGTGTTTTTTGACCTTGCATGCATGTAAACATATCGTAAGAGACTCCCAAAACAATATTAGGAACTTTAAAAATGGCAAAATATGGGTACTTTAATATTATTGGGGCCCATCTTGGAACTGATTCAAATGTACTTTGAAAGCAAATGGAATCAAATTTTATTCTCAGACTGAAAATACATCCCTAGATATCAGTGGCCCTACATTGTTTTGACAACATCAGAACTTGTTTAATTTACCAATCTACTGGCAAAGAATCTAGAGCTGATCCAAAGCTATTGTTCAGTACTGAAAAGAACAACCAGATAAAATAGCTGGATTAGAATCAGTGTTCAAACTGAGGAGTTCCAGACCCCC
Source organism: Barbus barbus (assembly GCF_936440315.1). Lineage (NCBI taxonomy): Eukaryota > Metazoa > Chordata > Actinopteri > Cypriniformes > Cyprinidae > Barbus > Barbus barbus. Next base: position 12,483,236 of record NC_136721.1, read on the forward strand.
TTTAGAGAAAAGATACAAAAAATCGGAAAATATTGGGGGAAGGGGGATTATTATTGCCCTTGCACAGTATTTAAAAAATCAGAATCTTACTGCATGATTAGGTTTGAGTAAAGCTGGCAAACAATATGCTGAAGTCATCACAGCTTTGAGATAAGTAACTGAAATGGAACCAAATGAGACCCTGTTCCTGGTGAAATATCCACTGGCATATAGCTGAAATTTTAATAGATTTATTTAAAGGGATGAATTAATTTACTCCAGCATGGGAATTCTGGTCATTCTGTAGAACAAGCACTATTGCTAAATGTGCCCCAACTACACGCTGTAAAATTCCTATAGATCATAAGAATGCCCAAAAATATGTTAGGTGTCAGGTCCTGAAAGTTTGATCAGATTAACTTGATACACTAAAATAAAGCATTAAAATTTTTTTTATTTATTTGTCCATTTCCAGAAGGGGTTGACCCTCAAGAGCAATGACACAATTTACCACAACCCAGCGTCCCACAACCACACTGAAAACACAACCAATTCCTCTTCACCAGGAAGTGACACTCCTATGTCTGAGGCAAAGTTGGATTGCAGACAAGTCAGCCTATCATTTCACTGTCTCAGAAACAAGCAGTCCACACTGGCACAATACAGGGTGGCTTGTTTTGTGGATATGTGGGACAACTCAGATGTGACTCAGAGTGTAATAACCAGCGAATAAGGGCATTAAGTCTGTGTGACAGTCTTCCGAAGGCCCACATTACGTCTGACAGGGGGGTGTTAAAGGTCAAGGGCACATCCAGCCCTGTTATTCCTCTAATTTCACTCCATGTCAGAATCGTTCTCTCCATTTGTGTGAACGGTTTAAGTCGTTTTATTCAGGCCCATCAAACCAACAGTATCAACTGAATTATTAACATCATTTGTCATACAAGACAGTTATTGTGAAACGTGGCATACTGTATGGAGAAACGTGGCATAGCATTTTAACTACATGACTTGAGATCAAGACATGAATGTTTTTGATGCTGAACATTAAAACCATTAAGAGAAAAGATACGAAAAATGGGAAAATATTAGAAAATATAATAGAAAAAAATTGAAAAAAATCTGTTCTTACTGCATGATTAGGCTTGAGTAAAGTTGGCAAAAAAAAAGTCATCACAGCTTTGAGGTAAGTAACTGCACATATTTAACTTAAAGCGAGCATACGTAAGAAACGTACGTGTTAATTTTAGCACTTCCGTCAGTGAACATGGCAACAGGCAGCCTGCAAAACACTAGGCTATCAAAGAATTAATACAGTTAAATAAGAAAGTAGCCTAAATAATTGGATAGCCTTAAGAGCCTGGAAACGGCTCTTGAGATATGAAGTGCTCGCCCATTTAACACTTAAAGGGATAGTTCACACTCCATTTGACAGATGAGTGGCGGTAACGCACTTCTAAAGGTCTTTCCACACTGAGCGCGATGCGAATAACCGAGGCGAATCACCCGCGAATGTTGCTTTCACACCGAGCGCGAAACGAATGTTCGCCTTATGCTAATTCACGCCTGCACGCTGTCAGTCCTTGTCTTGTGTTTCCCCTCCTCCCGTGCCCATATTTGGCCTTCCTGTTCCTGTCCTCGTTTGTCTTCATTAGTTTAATTAGTCCCTAGCCCTGTGTTTGATTAGTCCACACCTGTTCCTTATTTCCCTGTGTTTATAAGCCCTGTGTTTCCTAGCCCCTGTGTCCGGTCTTATCGTCATTGATGTTCGTCTCTCCCCAAGCTCCTCGTCTCATTGTATGTGTCTTCAATAAAAGGGATTATTGATACCTCCACGTCTCCGCGCTCCTTGTATCCCGAGAGGGAACGTGACAGAAGACCGGACCAAACAGAAGTAAGCGGCGCTTTTCCACCCCCGCCTTTTTTTTCCGTTTTTGAAAGTTTTTTGTTTGCCCCTTTTTCCCCGCTCCCTCCACGGCGATGGAGTTCACCGCCCGCCTCGGCGCCCTCGTTTTGCGGGACCTCCCCTTCGTGGAGTACACGGAGGAGTTCTGCGGGCTGGCCAGGAAGGCGGAGCTGCACGACGCCGTCATCCTCCAGCTCTTCCGGCTCGGGGCCTGTCACCACCGCCCCATGAACCTCCCAGACACCACGGGATTAACCTGGAGAGGAGGGATTTGCCGGTGTCTGGGAGATGTCCGGGCCCGAGCCAGTGTCAGCCCGTCCTCGTCAGCGGCTCTCCCGAGCCCGCCGCCGCTCGCGCTTCCAGAGCGCCCCCGCGAACTCGCGCTTCCAGAGAGCCCCCGCAAACTCGCGCTTCCAGAGCGCCCCCAAGTGTCCGCGCTTCCCGAGCGCCCCCAAGTGCCGGCTCCACGCACGTGCCCTCCCGTGCCGGCTCCACGCACGTGCCCTCCCGTGCCGGCTCCACGCACGTGCCCTCCTGAGTTCCCGCTGGTTCCGTCCAGCCCTCCTGAGTTCCCGCTGGTTCCGTCCAGCCCTCCTGAGTTCCCGCTGGTTCCGTCCAGCCCCGCGCTGCAAGAGCGCCCCCAAGTGTCCGCGCTTCCCGAGCGCCCCCAAGTGCCGGCTCCACGCACGTGCCCTCCTGAGTTCTCGCTGGTTCCGTCCAGCCCTCCTGAGTTCCCGCTGGTTCCGTCCAGCCCTCCTGAGTTCCCGCTGGTTCCGTCCAGCCCCGCGCTGCAAGAGCGCCCGACAGAGTCCGCGCTGCAAGAGCGCCCGACAGAGTCCGCGCTGCAAGAGCGCCCGACAGAGCCCGCTCCTCTGTGGCTCCCAGGGGGGAGCTTCCCCAAGAAAATTTTGGGGGGGGGTCACAGCCTGTGTGGCCGGGCTAAGGGCCAAGGCCACAGAACCCCTCGGGCCTGAAAAAAATAGGCCGTGGCTTCCCGAGTCCCCTGACCCGCCATGGCCTCCCGAGTCCCCTGACCCGCCCTGGCCTCCCGAGTCCCCTGACCCGCCCTGGCCTCCCGAGTCTCCAGGTCCGCCATGGCCTCCCGAGTCCCCTGACCCGCCATGGCCCCTGGAACGGGCACCGCCCTGGAGGCCTCCAGAGCGCCCACCCCCCCTCCCCATTGGATGGTGTTAGGCGTGAGGACACGCCTTCCGGAGGGGGGCGTAATGTCAGTCCTTGTCTTGTGTTTCCCCTCCTCCCGTGCCCATATTTGGCCTTCCTGTTCCTGTCCTCATTTGTCTTCATTAGTTTAATTAGTCCCTAGCCCTGTGTTTGATTAGTCCACACCTGTTCCTTATTTCCCTGTGTTTATAAGCCCTGTGTTTCCTAGCCCCTGTGTCCGGTCTTATCGTCATTGATGTTCGTCTCTCCCCAAGCTCCTCGTCTCATTGTGTGTGTCTTCAATAAAAGGGATTATTGATACCTCCACGTCTCCGCGCTCCTTGTATCCCGAGAGGGAACGTGACACACGCTAGGTGGCGCTGACCAACAATGCATTTTTCCTCAGATATGCATCCGCGTATATGGATTTAACATCTAAATTATGATAAACAAAGTTTGGTTCTACACCAGAAACACAAGCTATCTATAATGCTTACAAGAATAGGCTACATCCTAAAATATAATTAGAAGTACAATTAGCATCAAGCTACACTTGAAAATGTATTTAATTTATTAATGTATTTGCTTACCCACTTTAAACCATCATCGAGTGCTTGTAATGACTTCCGATTGTGATTTATAGTTGATTTTGATTTTATAATAAGCAGACACATTCACTCTTTGTATGTTTAATAACGCTACACTGCTAATATTAGTCATAAACATCCTTTATTGCTATAAAAAAATACCATTAGCTGCATACAAAACACATACAGAAAATATATCGTCATAATCATGTCTACTTGCATTCATATTTCATGTGTAGAAAAATGTTTCACTCTATTTTTATTTTAATACGGAAGATCTAGAGAGTGAATTCACTCTGACTCATAACACTCGCGCATGTGGAAGAAAATGGACTGTGCTCAACAGATCACATGATTCAGAGGAGAATTATTAGAAATTATATTCTGTATGAAGAACATGTGAGAATAAATCTGTTCTCAAATACCAATGATAACAAGAACTCAGCAACCGGGATACTCTTCTTCTTTGTTTGTTTACACTAGTTTTTCAGACCGAGTCTGTTACACAGCTACTTGTACACTTAAGTACAATCTTGATACACTTTATTTTGAGTAGCTTATGCCTGTGTAATATTCTGTAATTTTAATGTAATTAGATAGGTATTTAAGCTGTGTAGCTACTGGTGGGATAAATCAAACTACGGTGCAGCTGGATAAGGTGGACAGTATAGAGATACACATGAAGTACACTTAAATACAATCTTGATACACTTTATTTTAAGTAGCTTATGTCTGTGAACTTACATTTATAATTACATTGTATAAAGTCTGCAACACATATGTAACAATCTTTTGGTTACATAAGTAGCTGTGTAACAGACTCGATCTGTTACATATGTGTAACAGTAGCTGCCTATTACATCAACATAATTACAAACTGTAATTACAGGCTGTTCCATAACTTAGTTACATGGTAAGTACATTTTGTACAACGGCTATTACTAAGTACTTAATTAAGTAATTACTCTGTATTATGGACACCTTAAAGTGTTTCCTTATTTAATTACTAGTAGTAACTTAAGTCAAAGCACAGCTGATCAACATTAGGGTATACCTCTTGATGAACAGATTGTGACGTTCTGACCCAGCGAGCCATGAAGTATGTCCTTATATTAGGGATGGGAAGATTCCCCGATTCGCTCGGTGCATCGGCATAATGATGCGATGCATCAGTTTAAAAAGTGTGCATCGGCTACAATTACAATTTTACTACATATTTGCATTGGTAAAAAACTATTACTAGTGGATGTGCTATACTTTTATTATTTAGAAAGTGACCCCAATAAACTGTGACCAGTATTTTATATGTAAATTGTTTTCTCCTCTCTAAACTGTTTCTCAAGCGCGTTCTCTCATCACCACTGCTGTGTGAATATGACGAATCACAACACCACAAAGACCCGAGAAAAAATGGGGATTAAAGTCCAAAACCTTACTTGAAATAACCTAACAAATCAATCGGGGCTAAAGCGGTTCCATAAATGACTGATTAAAATCACACAATCTCGCTAATTTGTGCACACTTATTCTTAAGCAGCCTTTAAGGTGTCATATGACGTTGCTAAAAAGAACATTACTTTGTGTATTTGGTTTAATGCAATGTGTTTATGTGGTTTAAGGTTAAAAAAAACACATTATTTTCCACATACTGTACATTATTGTTGCTCCTCTATGCTCCGCCTTTCTGAAACGAGAAGTGAGGCGTGCTCTGATTGGCCAGCTATACAGTGCGTTGTGATTATGCCCCTTACCGTATTGTGATGCTGTGTCCCAGCGCGATGAGGCTAAAACAATAAAACCAATTATAAACGAGGCATTTGTTGCATCCAGTGGGGAGATAATTACTGATTATAATTACTTATACTGTCTTTTTATGCGCCGCGTTGCATTGTGCCGCGTAAACATTACTACATCTGCATTTGTGATCGGAGAAATTACAAACAACAAGCGCTACTCTACACAGCTCAAAACTCACGCTTGAATCGTCAGTGGCAAATTCTTTAAATAAGAAAACATACTTTAAATAAGAAAACAGTGACTCAGAAGCGCCAGACTGTCCTTGCAAAGTTGGAATTGCCCCACTTTATAGAAACAGCCTTTGTGCATAGCTGGCAGGCTACTCCCAGGTTCAGGAAAAAGTCCTCCGTAAAAAATGCGCTGCACACACTCTAATATTTGGGTTGAACTGTTCTTTTTTAATTTTAACTTAACCACTGATTTCTAGTTGTTTCCTCTTTTGGAAGCCCAAAACAGTACTATCTCTTTCACAACGAAACACGTCTCAATGCATAGCCAATGAAACGATACATTAAAGATACATAAGAAGCAGCTACCGATGCGATGCAAATTTATCCCTATTTGAGTTTTGAAACTTTAGTCTTTGCAACTTCAGGGATCTTATCTTTGCACAAACAGCTTGTAGCACTCCAAAGAGAAAGGAAAACTTGAAATCGCATCATATGACTGCTTTAATGTCGATCATGGATCAGATCGATCCACCATGGCAAACAGCGAATAGGCCTATATCTGTGCTGTTTAATGCATTTGAGACATTGTGTTTTCCTCAGTGCATAACTGACATGTCATAGGTATATTTTTCATCTGTAAATGTTAGAAAGTCATGCAAACATATCTATTTTACTGTCAAGAGTGGGCAAGGCTGATGCGAGTGAACGAGACGTGCGCACTAAACAGACGGAGTGCAATCGAATAGTAGGAGCACAATAATTCTGAGTAAAATATACATTTGGCTAAAATATTTATTGTTGGACATTAAATGTGTCTTTTGTGGAATTTTAAACCTACAAATAAGTGCATTTTTATGATAGCAGTAACTGTAAAGGGACTATTGTAATGGGTAAATCAAATGTAAGCTAGTACAGTACTAATTACTAAGCTCAAATGAGTTAATGTGTTTCTTATAGCAGTTAAAATAGTCATTTTCTTTATTATTTATTTTCATTTTTAATTCAGTGATTTTAACTTTTAATTTAGTTATTTTAATGCTTTAAAGAGCAATTTTAGATTGTAACGTTCTAATGTACTGCTATCTGTTCTGCAAACTATAAAAGGTACAGCTGTCATAAAACCAGGCTAGTTTCCCAGCATAAGTTGCCACAGTGACTAAGCTTGATCTAGGCCTATGTTAAATTTGCCTTATGGAATCAAATCATTTGACAATGAGTCGGACTAACTGAAATAAGCCTGGCTTATTTGGTTAACTTGTTTTATGAAACAGGCCTTGAGGCATTAAAAGTGATCTCCTTTGCATCGTATTGCATCGAATCGCATTGTGTTGAATCGAATCGAATCATAATCGGATCGCACTGCATTGTACTAGGGATAAATTTTGCATCGCATCGGTAGCTGCTTCTTATGTATCTTTAATGTATCGTTTCATTGGCTATGCATCGAGATGTGTATCGTATCAGCCTCAGTCATGAGATGCACATCCCTACCTTACATACAAGTGGACATCCTCTGCTCAACTGTCTTCATTATATAGTTGCCCAGAGCTGAAGCACAAAATACACGGCTATCAATCCTTCTATTTTATCAGAAAGTGCTGATTTCCTACAGAGTACAAGAAGACATTTTGAAACTGCATATGAAACTGCAGAGTAACTTTTTTTTTACACTGAAGACTGGAGTAATGATGCAGAAATTTCAGCTTTGCATCACAGGAATAAATTACACTTTAAAATGTATTCAAATATGAAAATTGTCATTTCAAATTGTATTTGTTACAGATCTGCCAGGCTCTGCCACCACATTACCACAGCAATACTCTCACCTGTGTTGATTACACTCACCTGTTCCTCGTCACGCTCCTCGTTACTGCTCCCCATAAAACCACACACCGCCTGACACTCGACGTCCGGTCTCGTTTAACAAAGGAGGACTACTTCTGCTACTCCAAGCTTTTGTGTGTATAGCTACGAAGTTTACTTACCCGCTACTTGTCATACTTGAACTCTGTACCCTCAGGATCCAGTTCCTCGTCTGCTCCAGAGTTCCTGAGTCTCAGCTCCCAGTCGGCGGTGTGTGTGCTCTCTTCACTCCTCTCCGTGTGTGCGGCATCACCTGCAAGAAAGCATTACGCAAGTTCATTCCGATTCACCCCTGCCAAGAATTCCATTGCTCATACTCACCCGCTACCAGGCCTTATGCAGTGACCTCACCTTAATGGAGGGTTTTAAAGTCGGACTGGACGAGGAGATTCAGCTGCTGATGCCATCAGGTAACCGATTGGAGTTTGGCTAAATATTTGAATTTCGCCCTGTGGATTGCTGGATCTTCATACTACTTATGGAAAGAGGAGGATCCTTCAGGCATTGATCCCAGCCCATCGACCGCTCCTCACTCCAGTCCGTCTCAACCAAGCCCTCCACCTTCCGAGACTCCATCAAACCAGCCACTGACCACGGCCAGGAGTGCCGATCCCGATCCCAGAAAGTCCAGTTCTCAAGTCACGGCCAAGAGTGCCGATCCCGAATTCAGTTCTTAAGCCACGGCCAGGAGTGCCGATCCCGAATCACGAGAACCCAGTTCCCAGACCACGGCCAGAAGTGCCGATCCCGATCCCCGAGAATCCAGTTCTCAGACCACTCTCAAACAACGACGTGAATCTCTTCAATATAATTCTGTAAATTAAGAACACAGATACAAACAAATTTTCAAATGATAAAGTAAAACTAAAATTAAAAAAAGCTAAACCCCGATTCATTTATTTTGAAAAAAAAGACTTTGACGTAGTACTAGGCTGTGACCTGTAGGGTCGTGGTGGGTGGGTTACAGGGCGCATCCTAGATTGTTAAACAACGATAAAGAATATTTTTGGAGACAAGACAAAAAATGTTACAGCGATATGCTATAATTAAAAATTTTAAATAATTTAAGCAAATCTGGCCTTTATGTCAGATTGGTTCTTAGGTCCGGTGCAGAACTCTGGGCGGGACAGACCAGCTATGTAACTGCCTGTACAATTAGGCAGAGGCTGCCCTTACGGGCCAGAGAAGAGGGTGAAGTTTAGGCGAGGCCATCAGTTCACCTCAGGACCACTTGGAGTTAGGACTAGGGTAGGGCTTCACGATAAATCAAAGTGAAATCGAATTAGACACAATTAGGCAGAAGCTGATCTTTCAGTGAAGCACGTTTCTGTGGTCAGAAGTAAATTAGTCTCTCGTAGCTAGACCTTCAGACTGATGGCCCGCCCATGAGGCCGTTTGACTGACATGTCAAACAACCAATCATCATTCGTTTCATTTAGCGTCACGTTTAGGGGTGTGGAAATGTTGCCACAATAACAAACCGATGTGTGAAACTCTCGGATGTATTTTAAAGATATATGCAGCAAACATTAAATATTTCACATACTTTTGAAAATCCAGCGTTTAGTTGACCCTGATAATCGCTCGTCGTCACATTTGTAAACACGACGGCTTTCTTCTTTCGTGAGGGGGTTTGGCACCACGGCATCTTTGTTTCCCAGCGGACCGAATATAAACGCGACACTCGATTTTTTTGAGTTACCTGTCAGTGAACTACAGCTCTGAGTAGTAAATGCTGCTCCATCTGAAAGCAGGAGATGGAGATTTACTGCTGATTACAGAACCGGCTTTACTGACAAAATGCGCATGTAAATCTCATTTGATTAAATCGTGCAGTCCTAGAATAGGGTGTGTCCTGCTGTAAGGTTGTGGTGGGTAGGACACAGGGCGCACCCTAGTTTGCCAAACTAGAAAAGAAAAGATATCAAAGATATATATATATATATATAGATGCAAAACTAATAACTAATACTCAGATACAGTTACTAAAAAAATAAAATAAAATCATATATATATACATAAACATTAAATATTTCACATACTTTTGAAAATCCAGCGTTTAGTTGACCCTGATAATTGCTCGTCGTCAGATTTGTAAACACGACAGCTTTCTTCTTTCGTCAGAGGGTTTGGCGCCACCGCATCTTTGTTTCCCGGCGGACCGAATATAAACGCAACACTCGCGTCTCCCGGAAATCCGGTTTAATTCAACCAGTCAGATTACAACTTCGACATTCCTGAAGTGTTTCCAGAAAAGTGTGCTATATGCATCAGACGTTTAGCCAACGGTCGACAGTTTGAACTGTGATCCGAGCGGATAAACGGTCTGTGTGGCGCGATTCAAACAAGGCGCGCTGTTTCGTTCCGCTTTTGGTGCATAAACATTATATCACATTACATTTATCAAACTCTTCATATCGTTTTATCGAGGAAAATTATATTGTGATAATTATCGTTATCGAATTAATTGCCCAACCCTACACAGACCAGAAGTTAACTTAGGGCCAGGTGCGTGCACCCGATGAAAGCGTCTACAATCTGCACCAGAAACCTGTAAGTTAACTGCCTGTACAATTAGGGAGAGTCTGCCCTTGTGGGCCAGGTAAACAAGTTTTGCCGCAGAAGTCTGTACGGGATGGGAGTGCCCTGTACGGTTGAGGTGGGTGGGACAAAGGGTGCAACTTTGCCCAGAAATGACAAAAAAGGCCCCAGAAATATGCTACAAGGAGTCATTTTAACAAAACATATTAATGTTGTATTGTATACTACTACTGATAGTGCTTACTTTTGAGCAAATATAACAAAAATAGCAAAATATGCTATTAGTGAAGGGATTAATCACAAATTGTGCTTACTCTTGATTTTTTTTATTGCGCAAAGAACTGTGTCCTTAAACTCCATGCAAATTCTGTTGAGTGTCAGCCAACTTAAAATCAATTGTTAAACTCCCAGTAGAGTGCTCACTTCACAAGCATTTGCATGCGGGTTCATAAGAGACTTACATATCCTTAAACCTATTGGTTTTGGCAAACATAGTTTACAAGAATAACTTTATGTAAATCTGAATTTAATAGGGGTCAAGAACTGCCTTTGTTTTTTAATGTTGTACTGTTCTCTGAGGTCCACTTATAATGTTATCAAGATTTTTACATCAAAAAACATAATTTAGAGGTAATGAGCTATTTTCTGTCCTGTTTTCAACCCCCCTCATCAGAACTCTTTGTTTGAATAGGCGTGGCGAATTGTAGAATCAGGAGTAATAGTGGCTAATAGTGAAAGTAAAAGTGACGAGACCTGTGGCCAAGTATGGTTAGCCATACTCGGAATTTGTGCTCTGCATTTAACCCATCCAAAGTGCACACACACAGCATTGAACACACACACACCGTGAACACACACCCGGAGCAGTGGGCAGCCATAATAGTTGTGTATGTTTGACAGCGTACGCTCCTCATAGATGCACGCTGCTGTGATTTAGGTCAAAAATGCATAACTCAATACATATCAAACAATCCATAAGAAGAGACAGAGCAATAGAGACCACTTAATGAAAACAGTTAATCACACTTGTGTTAATTACTGTCAGATCCAATATAGCCGGCACAGCATCATCTTTTAGTTTCAATCTTTTTGAAAATGTTGAATTGAATTGTGCTTTGTTTGTAAATGAATCGACGGTAAAAATGAAGTGAACAAAGGACCGAGTTCTTACTGACGCAGTCAGGATCTTCATTAAAAATAAAGCTCAGTTCACTCTTTCCTGACACTTGAATCAGAAGGAAGGCAACGCAAACACTGTTTTTTCACAACTTGGCACTGCACAGCGTCATGTCTTCAGAACGATCTTTATCGTTTGGTTTCTGCGTAGACCTGCGTGTTCGCCTCTCTCGTAAACACTACGTGCACAAAACAGTGGGCGGGGCTAAACTAGCAGCAATGCAGAAGCAGGCATTGATCATCTTCTGCGGAGGCAGTGCTTATTCACACTGTATCTGATATATGAATATATGGAAGATAGCATGGTGTAGCTTGACATGTTAATGGAGGCCTGCTATGTCTCAGGATAATCTTGCAAGCACTGTTTGTTTTCTGCGTAATTAAACAGAGTGAGTGCCTGCTAGTGTTCTCTCTAATGTGTGCCGCCCTCTCTGTTGCTCTCTCACTTTATCTGTGCACTCTCATTAAGCAAAAGCACTATCGGGATTGCAGGTGATTCCTTGGACTCCTTCCAGCCCAACCAAACATTTAGGAAGAAAAATTAAAACACCTAAACTTAGCCCTCACAGGAGACTTTCTGCATTTTTACAATTTCAAAAAAACTTTGTTTAGTTTATTTTTAAACCCGTTTTACAAATGAGGACGTCCCCAAAGGGAGGTTTTTGGAGATTTTGTCAGGTTTACCTCACTTTTGGGTACAAATTCGTCCCCAAAATATGGTTAAGTAGGTACACACACACACACACATACAGTTTCCTAATAGTCAATACTACTATTATTTATATAAAATGTTATTTATTGAATAGTAATATTTAATTAACAACAACAACAGCCATCATAAAAGTTGCTTGGCAATTCAGTTAAAAGTACAAAGGCAGCGCTCTGATATATAGCATTGAAGTTACATAAACATGGAGAGTTTTTGCCAAAACTATTTGCTCTGGAACAAATAATAGATTAATGAGACCAAAGACTGCCCATTAGATTTACCCAAAAACGAAATATATCTCATGTTTAACCACTATAGAGACATCAGAGCCAGCGGTAAATTCCAGAAGATCTGGAATTATGCTTTAGAGCTGCTCATATGCTTTATTTATGAGCGCTGAACGGCCACTGACGTCTTAGAGCTCACATCTCCGAAAACTTTGAAGCAAATTTTCAAGTAGACGTTATCTTTATTAACAAACCGCATATTTGAAGTCCAAACAAGTACATTCTTGCCTAAAAAGCTCTTAAAACTACATTCCGTGAAACAAAAACAGTATTCTTAAATTATAGAGGATTTGGGCATCTGCTGTGACACTCGCTATGAGAAATACGGCAAGCGGAGTGATACGTGATACAAATGGTGAAGTGGTTGGAGGAGCCCTGTTATCACTCTAATATTGCACTCTTATCAGCCAATCAGATTCGAGGACCAGAAAGAACGTTTGTTTAAATATAGGCCTAATAAAATACAATATGAGGTCATAAAGAAGTTTTTTACAAAGTGTTTTTTACTTTGAAAACTATTATATATAATAGTTTAATATAATATAATACGAATTTAATATACATACATACATACACTGAACAAAATTATAAACGCAACACTTTTGTTTTTGCCCCCATTTTTCATGAGCTGATCTCAAAGATCTAAGACTTTTTCTATGGACACAAAAGCCCTATTTCTCTCAAATATTGTTCACAAATCTGTGTTAGTGAGCACTTCTCCTTTGCTGAGATAATCCATCCACCTCACAGGTGTGGCATATCATGATGCTGATTAGACAGGTGTGTCTTAGGCTGGCCACAATGAAAGGCCACTCTAAACTGTGCAGTTTTACTGTATTGGGGGGGGTCAGAAAACCAGTCAGTATCTGATGTGACCACCATTTGCCTCACGCAGTGCAACACATCTCCTTCGCATAGAGTTGATCAGGTTTTGATTGTGGCCTGTGGAATGTTGGTCCACTCCTCTTCAATGGCTGTGCGAAGTTGCTGGATATTGGCAGGAACTGGAACACGCTGTCGTATACGCCGATCCAGAGCATCCCAAACATGCCCAATGGGTGACATGTCCGGTGAGTATGCTGGCCAGGCAAGAACTGGAATGTTTACAGGTGCATTTTATTGATGGCATTGCGTTTATAATTTTGTTCAGTCTATATATATATATATATATATATATATATATATATATATACACACACACACACACACACATACATACATATATGTTTTATATGTATATATACATATCAAATTAAATATAAAAATGTTTCTGGTCAATAACAATAAATTAATAATTATTTTCATGTTACACTGTAAAAAAAATGCTGGGTAAGACCCAGTGGTTGGGTTTCTGCCCAGAGTGTTGGGTTAAACATTTAACCCAACTGTTGGTTGAAAACAACCCCGCATGTGTTCTGTCCAATAATTACCCAGCACTGGGTTGTATTTAACCCAGCATTTTTTAGAGTGTATGGCTAATAACTGACAAGCAGACAAAATGGACTAAAATTCTATAATATTTGGTCTAAATAAATTAAAAAGACTAAAAACTAAAATCATTCAGTTTAAAATACCACAAATAAGCCTGCACAAGTAGATTATTGACTATGATGAGGAAATGTTTTGTAATGCTGACACATAACTGATAAGGTATGCAAATATATTGTGCTAAAATAAAATAAATAAATAAAATAAAATAAAACACCATGATAGACCAATCTGAGTCAAATATCCCAGAGAGTCATATAATAAATACAAATTAATATCTAGTTTCATTAATCACCTTCTTCTTTTCAAACTTTAGTTGCATTGCCTCGCATATATAATTAAGACTGTGTCTGGACTTCCTTCAACTGGTGTGCCAATTTTTTCTCTGACAGCTCTTTGAAATACTGTGCCATTTAAAAATGTTGACGTTTTGATGCATTTTTAACACATCTGCTTTGTAATCTAAATTAAACACAGTTGCTCTTGAACTGCATTGCACAAACAAACTGTAAGCATGCTGATTTCTCAAGCTTTTAAATGCCTCCACATCAGGAAGTGACTGAGCTGGACTGGAGGCCCTCAATATGCTGACAATTAAGCCTGAGCACCGCTATAAAGCATTAACCGTGGAGTCGAAGCACGCTGCACTCTGATTTATTGGCTCGTCTCCATTGAGAAAACGAGAATGTATATGAGGTAGTTGTTCCTCCAAGCATCGGGCCATCTATTGAGAGCATTCCCGCTTCACTCCACTACTGCTGACTAAGGCTCAAGCTTTATTTCAGTTATCTGGCTTTAGTATGGTACAAGTAAAGCCTGATAGCTGACACATTAGAAAACGAATGGACCGTTGTTTGCCGGACAAAAGTGCTGCCGTGAATGTCCCGATTCTGGAGTGCATCTGAACAGATGTGCATGCAATAACCTTGACTCGGTGTGTAAATTACTTTCTGTTTACAGTTATAATCAGCTTTATAATCAGTCATTTTTGACAATGTTCTCCTCAATAAAAGAACTGAACGATGATTTTTAATGCACCTTGGCTCCTTGTGACATTAATGCACTGTATTCTGTGTAATCTTGTCTGAAGGCAATGTTTTAATGAAACATTAACTTGATTACAGGCCACCCAGAATGCTGTCGTAGATGAGAATGACTCATGATAGAAAACGTCAGTAAACTAGTCATTTTTGCTTTATTCACAGATAAAGCAGCTTAAGAATAGCTCTGCTTCTGTTATACCTTGAGAAATACTGATAATTACCACAATAAAACAGGTGGTTAAACTGAAAGCCACATGACAGATTTGTCAATGACCAATCACTGATAAACAATGACAAAATGAAACATTATCAGCACACATGGCACCACAATTAACATTAACTACATATCATGAAATGATCAAATGATCATGAAAAAATTTATATAATTAAAATTTTAATGTAATATCATGTAAATGAATTATAATCAAATATGAATTCTGGGAAAATCTTTTACTGTATTTTACTGTAAGTTAAGAGATGACTTGAGGTGAACTAGTTAAGTGTAGTATAATTTTTCACTATATATGGTAAGGTAACATTCCGTGAAACAAAAACAGTATTCTTAAATTATAGAGGATTTGGGCATCTGCTGTGACACTCGCTATGAGAAATACGGCAAGCGGAGTGATACGTGATACAAATGGTGAAGTGGTTGGAGGAGCCCTGTTATCACTCTAATATTGCACTCTTATCATGCACTATTATAAGTTAAGAGATGACTTGAGGTGAACTAGTTAAGTGTAGTATAATTTTTTCACTACATATGGTAAGGTAACTTATAGTATTTAAAAATATGACATTTTTATAGCATCCGGCTTTTTTCAATATATCCATTAATAGACAAGAACTATGACCTTGCTATGAATAATAATGTAAACCATAATTTAAATACATTATGATTAAATGTGAATTCTGGGAAAATCCTTTCTCTGTATTTTTCTGTAAATTATGAGGTGACTTGTATTTTATGTTATATTTATATATCATTAATTTTATGTTAAAATATGACATCTTTACACTGATGCCTCCTGCCTTTTAAAATAATTAGAACACGTTTTCCAAGATATGTATTAATGAACAAGAACTATGACTTCCATGCTATGAATAATCCATAATATTTAATGTATGCAATGATTCTGAGCATTTTCAGTTTTTTCATTTTACAGTAGTCAGACTACTGTCCTACTAAACTGATATAAAACATATTGGGTTAGTAGTGATCACATCAGCTAACATACAGATCTAGAGCACCATGAAAAGCTTATAGATACGAATTCATCATTCATGAAGCTAAGTTTATACTGGTTTCATCCTCTTAATCCATCCCAACACTTGCATTTCTGGTTGGTTGTGAAATTGTTGACAATATATAGCACAATTAGCATATATTCCTCTGGTAAGGGTTTTATGATTTCTTTTGTGTCACCAGAGATGACATCAATTCTACGCACTTTACAGTTGCACAGATAATAGTGCATACACAAGAGTTGTGAAGACTCAGCATAGAAGCAGCTGCTGTGGAGGAGGCAAATTGATGTAACTTGCAATCCCTGGTCAGCGAGACTTCATGTAATTCAGATGAGTAACAAAGATCATGATTATGGAAGAGTTCAGATGGTCTTATTAATAAACGTCTTCCTACTCATTTATGGATACTCATATTATACCTTTGGTAACACTTTAGAATAGGGAACACTTATTCATTATTAACTACGACTTTTCTCTCAATAAATTCCTTATTAATAGTTAGTAAGGTAGTTGTTAAATTTAGGTATTGGGTAGGATTAGGGATGTAGAATAAGCCATTAATATGTGCTTAATTACTACTAATAAATGGCTAATATTCTAGTAATATGCATGCTAATAAGCAACTAATTCAGAGACCCTACAATAAAGTGTTACCATACCTTTTAACGAATCATGTTGACAAAAGAAAAACAATGTCTTATCAAAATATTTATGACCATTTATTTCATTTTTTTTTTCTCCAGGGTAAAAAGATCCATATTGCACTCCCTAATATGCTAATTATGGCATGTGTCATGTGAAATAACTGTGGATGTCTTCTGTACTGTTAATGTCAGTCCTGTGTCTTGTTTCCCCTTCTCTCGTCCCCATATTTGGTTTTCCTGTTCCTGTCCTCGTTTGTCATCAATTAGTTCATTAGTCCCCAGCCATGTGTTGTTAATTATCTAGTTTACTCTGTTTATAAGCCCTGTGTTTCCCTGCCTCTGTGTCCGGTCTCGATCGTCTTTATTTGTGTCTCCTGTGATTTTTTTATAAATAAAGTTCTGAGTTTAAGAAGTTACCCGCCTCCGCGTTTCCCTGTTCCTGAGTGGTTGTGACAGTTAAGACCAGTCTGACACTCTCATGGGTCAGTGAAATTTTGGCAGTGTAACATGAACACTGATCCTGGACCAGCTGTCAGGTGGCCAATAAAGAAATTGTGACAAGCAAATTACGAGAGCAATCTCATTTGCTTAGATTGATACATTTTGTTGTCAGCAATGAGGATTTAAAACATACTGTATCTCACTAGATTCATAACACAAATACTGTTTTTAAAGAAAGAGACAAGAATGGATCAAAAGGAATAAAATTGGGCAATTTATCTTCCATGATTACACAAATGGAGAGAATTGGCCTTTTTTTCTACTAACAGTGAGCACAGGAATGCTGAAATGGCAAGAAAATACCATATTTTAATACAGTATTTTAAGGAGAAATAATGGCAAACCATTTTCTGAATGCTATGCACTTGGATGTTGAGCATTACTAAAGACTTTAAAAGCTGTCTGGTGAGAGGACAGCTCAGTTCAATTACATAGTTCAGTGGCCCAGAGTGACCAAACAAGTTCTACCTCAGTGACGGGGCTGGATTTAGATACAGCTTAAAATCTTGCTGTTGGATTCTTCGCTTTTAAAACTACTCTCATCTTCATTCCTGAAACAACCAACGTTTCAAACTCTTCTATTGCATCCAACTCATGTGGTGACGTGTATGTATCTATCTGAGCTTGACTGACGGCAGTGAGCAACACTTTTGGCTGAGGCCTGGTGCAAAACCCTGTCTGGTGGGAGAGAGAGTCAGTACGAATGTTCTAGTGTGTCACTCAGTACTTGATTCCTGATATCTCTATGAGAGCTGCAAGCAGGGTTAACCTAGTCTCAACTGGCCATTCTTTGACTGTCGGTCCAGAAAGTATTTCCTCATTCAGTTGGCCCGTTCCAGCACAGGGGAGACTTATATTTAGAGCATCTCACACATGTCCCTTTGTATAATCTCTCCAAGGTGCAAACTCAATGAACAGTTATTTAGAGCTCATTTTGCTGACTCACTCTAGAATATAAAGGGTACTTTATAAAGGGTAATTCACATTTTAATTAACCTAAAGATTAATTTTAGAACATAATGATTAGTATTTGAACAAAACATCTGCCAGAAGACACATTTAAGAACAATTGTGTTACAAGTAATAAAAGGATAACTGTTAAAAGCACTGTTGGCATTTTTGTCTGCACATGTAAAATCTATTGAACCCAGTAACTTCAGAATAAAAATAATAATAAAAATTGATAGTTTGACTTAATATTTCACAGTGTGACTTTATATTATTTATTTATTATTTATATATATCTTACACCTAGATTTTATCTTGCAATTGCTACTTTATACATTGCAGTCTGGTCTTTATATCTCACAATGTGAGTTAATATCTCAAAATTGCCAATTTGTTTCTAATTGCGAATTTATATCTGACACTCAGACTTAAACTGACACTACAGCCTCATATCTTGCAATTTGGCCTTTATGACTTAAAAATGAAACTTTATATCTCAAAATGTGACTTTATTTGTTACTAGTAATCACAACTTTATATTTCACAGGTGCAACTTTATATCTTACACCTATAGACTCATATTTCACAATTTAGCCTTTATATTTCACAAATTAGACTTTATATCTCAAAAGTGCAACTTTGTTTCTAGAAATTGCGACTTTATATCGCACAATTGAGACTTCAAATTCTATTACAACTTTATGTCTGGCAGTTTGGCCTTTATATCTCAAAATTGCAACTTTGTAGTAAATGCTACTTTATATTGCACACTTGTGACTTTACATCTCACACATGTATTTTACATCACAATTTAGAATTGTAGCTCACAAATTGATCTTTATATTTACAAATAAGACATTATATCTCCCAACTGGAACTTTGTTTATACAGTAGTAATTATGACTTTATATTGCAAATTGCAACTTTATATCTCACACCTTGACTTTATCTCACAAGTATGACTTTGTATTTGGCATTTTATCTCACACAAGAGACTTTATTCCTCATTTTAAACTTAATTTAACAATTATCTTTTTTTATTTTTTTTTTACCCATTTATCTGTATGTCAAATCCATAGGTTCTTTAAAGTTAATTTGTTTTTTAAGTTAGAGTCAGGTCCTTTTTCAGCCAATCAGAGAACTACCTAATCAGAAACAAGCTTTAAATAATTTTACGCATTCATGTTTGTCAGTCTTTCTTTGGAGGGAGGAGTTTTGGTGAGAGGGTGTTGTCTTGTTCAGAACTTTTGAGTTTTGAACAGTTTTGAAACTTTTTGAATCTTTTTAAAACACGTCCTAAAGTCTTAAATGTTTATGCCCAGAGTAAAAAAAACTTTGGCATAGTTTGATGACGCATCTCCGAACAAGATGTTTAGAGAGGCTGTTCTTTTCCAAATAAACCTTGGCCAAATGGTTTAATCATCATGACTCTGAGTGACACATTCACAGCACAGTCTGTCGACAGTATGTCCATCACACATGCTGTGCCTGGCTCCACTAACCTTTAACTCTTAGTCAGAAGTGTGGGATCTCAAATCGCACCTCAGAAATGATAGCAAAAACAAAGTTTGAAACATATTAATTGATCTTTAACAGAAAAAAAATTAAAATGAACAAAATGAGTTGATGCACAGGAAAGTTAGCTAAAGCCGCACTCTCTGAATGTCATCATTGAAGATGTATTCGAGAGTTTCAACATACTTAATAATGAAGTTTTTTTTGAGATTAGGTACACACAAGTACAAAACATCTTGAAGTTACTTAAGAAACCATTTAGAATGTTTGACAAGACTTGAAAAGTCTTAAACTATGCACACAATTGATTTCAATTTAAATATTGATTTGAAAGAAGTTGTCTCGTCATTTTAAATCACAACATTTGCTTTCATTGGGTCCTCATCCATTGTGCATTTATCCTTCATTAAAGACTCAAAGTCATCTTATGAATTAATTGTATATTTGTAGATGCTGTTGTTGACATGTGTCAACAAGTAAACTAACTCCCATTCACTGTTTTTTTACTCCAACAAAACAGCAGCAACGCTCAGGGCCTGTTTGAATCTCAGAGCAGAGTATCGCTTTGAACACAGCAATTAAAAACTAATCTAGATACTGTAAACTGCAGAAACAAGTATGTTTGTGTTCTTCTGAGGATCAATGCACTGAGAGACTTCAATATCTTAAAATAACAACTGAAAGAGGTTGTGTGTGATAAGATGTCGGCTTTAAGAAACAAAAAGGTTGGAATAAAAGTGATGAATAGTAGCAGAGAAAACACTGTACAATTTCCATTTTATTATTCACTGAAAACAAACTTATTTATAAAAACTGGAGTGATGATGCTGAAAATTCAGCTTTCCATCACAGGAATAAATCACATTTTAATATATATATATATATATATATACACTCACCTAAAGGATTATTAGGAACACCTGTTCAATTTCTCATTAATGCAATTATCTAATCAACCAATCACATGGCAGTTGCTTCAATGCATTTAGGGGTGTGGTCCTGGTCAAGACAATCTCCTGAACTCCAAACTGAATGTCAGAATGGGAAAGAAAGGTGATTTAAGCTATTTTGAGCGTGGCATGGTTGTTGGTGCCAGACGGGCCGGTCTGAGTATTTCACAATCTGCTCAGTTACCGGAATTTTCACGCACAACCATTTCTAGGGTTTACAAAGAATGGTGTGAAAAGGGAAAAACACCCAGTATGCGGCAGTCCTGTGGGCGAAAATGCCTTGTTGATGCTAGAGGTCAGAGGAGAATTGGCCGACTGATTCAAGCTGATAGAAGAGCAACTTTGACTGAAATAACCACTCGTTACAACCGAGGTATGCAGCAAAGCATTTGTGAAGCCACAACACGCACAACCTTGAGGCGGATGGGCTACAACAGCAGTAGACCCCACCGGGTACCACTCATCTCCACTACAAATAGGAAAAAGAGGCTACAATTTGCACGAGCTCACCAAAATTGGATGGTTGAAGACTGGAAAAATGTTGCTTGGTCTGATGAGTCTCGATTTCTGTTGAGACATTCAGATGGTAGAGTCAGAATTTGGCGTAAACAGAATGAGAACATGGATCCATCATGCCTTGTTACCACTGTGCAGGCTGGTGGTGGTGGTATAATGGTGTGGGGGATGTTTTCTTGGCACACTTTAGGCCCCTTAGTGCCAATTGGGCATCGTTTAAATGCCACGGCCTACCTGAGCATTGTTTCTGACCATGTCCATCCCTTTATGACCACCATGTACCCATCCTCTGATGGCTACTTCAAGCAGGATAATGCATCATGTCACAAAGCTCGAATCATTTCAAATTGGTTTCTTGAACATGACAATGAGTTCACTGTACTAAAATGGCCCCCACATTCACCAGATCTCAACCCAATAGAGCATCTTTGGGATGTGGTGGAACGGGAGCTTCGTGCCCTGGATGTGCATCCCACAATTCTCCATCAACTGCAAGATGCTATCCTATCAATATGGGCCAACATTTCTAAAGAATGCTTTCAGCACCTTGTTGAATCAATAGCAGCCATGTAGAATTAAGGCAGTTCTGAAGGCGAAAGGGGGTCAAACACAGTATTAGTATGGTGTTCCTAATAATCCTTTAGGTGAGTGTATATATATATATATATATATATATATATATATATATATATATATAGAGAGAGAGAGAGAGAGAGAGAGAGACTGCCCCTTCAGTCAGGGATTTCCAAGGAACGAAAGTGAAATTCAATGAAAAGAAAATTACAGCTGCAGTCATCGGCGCCTACACCAGATCTTGTTGCCGATCTACTAAAAACCACTTTTTCAAGGCGCTCTTTTGCAGAGAAAAGAGAAAAACTGAGAAAGGAAGACCTACACCCAAACCGAATTCACTAACAAAGGCCAGCAAAGTTTTTATGCGCCATTTCAAAGATTGCAATTATAAATGCTATGAGTGGCTAACAGCTAGCACCGAGCACAAGTTATTTTGTTGGCCGTGTTTACTTTTTAATACGAGTAAAGGGACATGGACTTTATTAACAAGTGACAGGTGAGTGCTTTATAATTTGATGAGTATTGTATCATGCACATTGTTATGGAGGTGTATGTGGTGCGTTGATAATACTGTGGTGCGGTGTGTGGATGTCCAGCATTTGTACAGTTTTGCTGCTTTGGGCACGTCGTCATTTTAGAGTGACCTGAATGTAATGACCCGTGTATTGGTGGATTACTTTTACTGACCATGTAGGGAAATTAACTCTGCATTTAACCCACCCCTATCTAGCCTACTGTTGAAATATTTGATCAGCCGTCATTGTTGTTGAGAGCCTGTGTGAGGCATAATATGTGCATTATGCATACAGCTGCGTTAGCTGTAACAGAGATGTGTAAGATGTGTACATGTAATTTACAGTTGCTTACTGAAGGCCCTGACTGAAACCCCACGGTACGCCACATATATATATATATATATACAGTGCCCTCCAAATGTATTGGAACAGTAAAGACAAAATTGCTCTGTAGGCTGTGGAGTCAAGACATTTACAAATATAATTAAAAGATTAATATGAGACAAAACTACAGAATGTCACATTTTATTATTGGGTGATTCAACACATAGATGTTTTACCAGCTAAGAAGTTCAGCATTTTTAGAGTTTCATCCCCCTATCTGATGTGAGCGTAAGTATTGAAACAGTTGCCTCACAGGTCTTTCTAAGTGATCAGCTGTCTCATGTTGCATTAATTCTTCAGATATTAAAAGCAGGGAATGTGTCGTATCAGTTATATCTGTTACTTCTGCATTCTGAATCTTGCATTCGATGATGACACACACAAACCAGGATGAAGATGAGGGATCTGACTTTGAGAGAAAAGCAAACAATTTGGATTCTAAAAGAAAAGAGGAAGTCAATTAGAGCTCTAGCAAAAACAAAGGTCATGGAGAAATCATGAGTTTGGAAACCACCAGCGACACCAGCAACCAACAACGACCTGATCGGCTGAGAAAACAACAATATGACAAAGTTGATGACAGACAAATCATAAAAGCTGTGAAAATGAACCCTAAAAGACGTGTCTGTAAAATCACCAACAACTTCCAGAAAGCTGGGGTGATGCTCTGTCAATCTACTGTCCTCAGGAGACTTTCACACAGAATTAAAGATGCTCCACAGCAAGATGCAAACCTCTGACCAGCACCAAAAATAGAAAGGCAAGATTAGAGTTTGCAAAAAAGCACAAAGGTGAGCCAGAAGAGTTTTGGAACTGTGTTTATGGACCGATGAGACAAAGATGAACCTTTATCTAAGTGACGGGAAAGCACAAATGTGGAGAAAAAAGGGAACTGCAAATGATCCCAAGCATACAGCCTCATGTGTAAAGCATGGTGGAGGTGGTGTCATGGCATGGGCATGTATGGCTGCCTCTGGAACAGGCCCTCTCAACTTTACTGATGATTTAATGTATGATGACAGTAGCAGAATGAATTTGGAAGGGTACAAAACCATCTTGCCTACCAATATTTAAAAAATGCCACCAGATTCATTGGGAAGTGCTTCATATTGCATCAGGACAATGACCCAAAACACCCTGACAGTTCAGTCAATGAATTTATAAGGGCAAAATGGAAAGTCTTAGACATAAGTTGAACATAAGGCAGATATAAAAGATTAAAAGCTATTATTTAGTTGCAGATCCCTTGCGCACAATCACAGCAGTGAGTCTGTGACCCATAGACATCACCAGACTCTTGTTCTCATCCTTTGAAATACTCTTATTTCCCAGCCTTTAATGCAGTCAATTCCAATTATTGCTTGTTATGGGGAGTTTCTGCCTTTACTCTCCTCTTCAGCTGGTGAAATTCATGTTCAATTGGATTTAAATCTGGAGATTGACTTGGGCGACCATCATGCTCACATCAATGCTCACGACGAGACGAGAGACGTGCTGATCCATTTGCAAACTTTTATTAATAAACAGTCAAATAACAGGCAGGGTCAAAACACCAGCAAACGAGTATGGCACGGACAAGACACAAGAGTAATCCTAGGGCATGCGTGGGTCCTCGATTGGCGAACAATATCCAGAGGGCTTGAGAAGAGGGGTAGTCCGATAACCTGAGCAATAATACAAACGAGGTATACACAGAGTCCGAAACGGTGAGACAAGGGTAAATCCACGATACAAGGGCGAGAAGCAGAAAATGAGACTATAAACAAAACAAACTAAATTTAGACTTAGAAAACACAGAATGGCTCGGTAAGGCAGCTAACACTAGGAGAGTGTTATACGCAGAACAATACTTGGCAAAGACAGAGAGGACGTTCAAGGCTTATAAAGCGTGTGTAATCAGTGGAATCAGCTGTGTGATCAGAGCAATGTGAGATTGGTGACAGCTGTGTGTCGTGCAATGGATGATGGGAATTGTAGTCCGTGGGTGAAGAGCAACAGTAGTGTGGTGCAAGAGTCAATATGATGGAAGGATGACCTCTGATGGTGAGTGTGCGGAAGACCATGAACCGGATTCATAACACAATGAGTGGGATGAACTCTAAAAGTGCTGTTCTTTTTACTTGGTAAAACATGTATGTGTTGAAACGGCTAGGTGACATGGGTGGAGCTGTGGAAGGCAGAGCCGCAGCAGATCAAGTTTCTTATCCAGGCGGTATATGATGTGCTTCCTAGCCCATAAAACCTTCACATATGGGGCAGAGTGGAGTCACCGGCATGTCCACTGTGCTCCAGGCATGGAACACTAGAGCACATTCTGAGTTGCTGCCCAAAGGCACTGGGAGACGGGAGGTACAGGTGGAGACATGACCAGGTGCTGAAGGCCATCGCTGAAGCCATTGCTGCAGGAGTCGAGTGGGCCAAGCACTCCCGCCCCTCCAAGCAAGCAATCACCTTCATCAGAGCTGGAGAGCAGCCAAGATCAGCTGCAGGCATCCTGGCTACTGCGAGGGACTGACAGCTGTTGGTGGACCTGGAGCAGCAACTCAAGTTCCCCAACCACATTGTGACTACTACCTTAAGACCAGACGTTGTTCTCTTGTCTGAGTCCACCAAACAAGTGGTTCTATTGGAGCTAACAGTCCCTTGGGAAGATCGCTTGGAAGAGGCTTTTGAAAGGAAGTTCGCCAAGTACGAGGGACTGGTCAGAGAGTGTCGACAAGCCGGATGGAGAGCAAGATGTCTCCCAATCGAGGTCGGAAGCAGGGGCTTTGCGGCCCGATCTCTGTGCAGAGCCTTCAGTCTGCATCGATGGAGTGAGGAGGAGAAGATCAATCTGTTATATCACCGAAGCAGCAGAGAAAGCCTCAAGATGGCTATGGCTCAAGAGAGGAGATCCATGGGGGCAAAGTAGCTAGATTTGCCAACTGGACACAAGTTGGGGTCTGATCAGCCTCAGCTGGGTCGCCTGGATGAGGGTGTATGATGTTGAAAGACCTGAAACACCCAATGATTCCAGGAACATCACTGAAGATGTGTCCAGTAGCATCAGGAGATGTATTTGTACAACTCACTAGAAATGACTTCAGACACCATCTTTATTTTGCTCAACCACACAGGATTGTGGGTATCA
Source organism: Barbus barbus (assembly GCF_936440315.1). Classification (NCBI taxonomy): domain Eukaryota; kingdom Metazoa; phylum Chordata; class Actinopteri; order Cypriniformes; family Cyprinidae; genus Barbus; species Barbus barbus. The sequence continues at coordinate 12,508,867 of NC_136721.1, forward strand.
AGGCAGCGAAGGATACATCTATTCTGCTTTTAATTGTCGACCAAATGAAGGTATCTCAGGAGGCAGGAAGTAAGGCTAACATTGTATTCGACATGTCTTCCTCGAAATGTGTCTTTCAAAGGCAGCATTTTCATTTCAGCGTTGATTCTACTTTGTATCAGACACGCTTGTTCTGACATTTTGGGAACATGCTTGTTCTTAAGCTGCTGGTTGTATTGGGAACATGCTTGATCTTGGTTGTATCTATATTGTCCCAGAGCTATCTGGTTCTGATTGGAACATGCTTGTTCTAAAAGCTGTAGTTGTATTGGGAACATGCTTGTTCTTGAGCTGCCTGGTTGTTTTTGGGAACATGCTTGTTCCAGAGCAATCCGGTTGTTATTTGTAACATGCTTGTTCTTAAAGCTGTAGTTGAATTGGAAACATTTTTTTCTCCATATCAGGTGTTATGGAGAACATATCGCTAAGCTTTTAAGTTATTGGCAACATTCATTGGACCATCTGTTTAAGGCAACGTGCTTGTTGCTACAGGTCATGTGGGTTTTGTAAAATATTTGATTTGATCATTGGTTAAGGGGAACATTCTGTTGCTAAAGGCTTTGAGATTTTGCTATCAGTTTTTGTTGGGGGATATCAGCATATGGTTTTGTTTTGGGGGGTTATCGCTGCTCTCCCTGCTCTCATCCATGCTAGGCAAGAACTCCCTGCGCATCCATGCTAGGCTGCATGGATGTGCAGGGAGTTCTTGCCCAGAACAGAACCATACCACCAATCCAAACTGTATGCTAACTGTCAATCATTTTTGACGATAGTGGTCCTGACAGAAATTGAGCGTAGCATTAGTTCTGGCAGGTCACGATAGTCAAGCTTGCGTCAGCTGACTCTCAGCTGATCCCCATCTGCCTATAGGAATAAGACACCTATCTAATTATCCATATATAAGGTGGTCAGTATTATCAGTAGTTTTCACATTGCTCAATAGCTAATTACCATCCTCCATCCCCAACTCCTCCTCTGTCAGTCAGGATCCAGCCTTCTGATTCTCTTTTGAATCAGACAAATTTAAAATGTGTACATAAAATTACTGAACTTTAACAAATCTGCAATACTTTTGTTTCTGTTCTGTTTACCCTGGGGGGTTATTACTGCTCTCCCTGCTCTCATCCATGCTAGGCTGCATGGATGCACAGGGAGTTCTTGCCCAGAACAGAACTATACCGCCAATCCAAACTGTATGCTAATTGTCAATTATCTTTGACGATAGTGGTCCTGACAGAAATGAAAACTAAACGACTTTCAAATCACACAAGCCAATATTTTATGCACAATAGAACATAGAGAACATAACAAATTTTAACTGAGAAATTTTACACTTTTATCCACTAAATGAGCTCATTTCAAATTTGATGCCTGCTACAGGTCTCACACAAGTTGGCACGGGGGCAACAAAGGGCTGAAAAAGCAATACATTTGGAAAAGATTCAGCTGGGAGAACATCTAGCAACTAATTAAGTTAATTGACATCAGGTCTGTAATATGATTAGCTATAAAAGTGATGTCTTAGAGAGGCAGAGTCTCTCAGAAGTAAAGATGGGTAGAGGCTCTCCAATCTGTGAAAGAATACTTTAAAAATAATGTTCCTCAACGTCAAATTGCAAATGCATTTGCAAATTTCATCATTTACAGTGCATAACATCATCAAAAGATTCAGAGAAACTGGAGAAATCTCTGTGCGTAAGGGACGAGGCTGAAGACCTTTGCTGGATGCGCGTGGTTTTCGGGCCCTCAGACGACACTGCATCACTCATCGGCATGATTCTGTCATTGACATTACTAAATGGGCTCAGGAATACTTCCAGAAACCACTGTCAATAAACACAATCCACCGTGCCATCTGCAGATCCCAACTAAAGCTCTGTCATGCAAAAAGGAAGTTATGTGTGAACATGGTCCAGAAGTGCCGTCGTGTCCTGTGGGCCAAGGCTCATTTAAAATGAACTCTTTCAAAGTGGAAAGGTGTTCTATGGTCAGACGAGTCCAAAATGGGGTGTTCCGTTTTTTTTTCCAACATAAAAACATTAATTTAATTTATCTTTTAATTAATGAAAATTAAACAAATCTTTATTTAATTTTTTTTTTAAATAAAGGGGATTTAATATTACAAGTAAAACATTGAAGACATATTTTATTATTATTCCTTAAAATTAAGGTTTGAATCATTTTCGTAGGCTATTACGTACATTCTACTGAACAATAGGAATATATTCCTGCCGCAATGTCTACAATTGAAACTTTTATTTTGACGGGTTGCCATGAATACCTTTACATTTCTGTGAGTATATGATATGAGGATATTTTTACTCAAATTAAATGGTCAAATGCTCATGAAGTGACTCTCAGAGCAGTTCTGGAGATGTTGTTCATGTCCTCATTTAAAGCGGCAGACATTAATATCACCGCAAGTTTCACGCGCGCTTCTCTATGAGTAGCAAACAAAACCGCGCGTCTGCGCCCTACATTAACACAGAGACAGGCAGAAGTCATATTTAAATAGTCGTTTTGCGGCTTAATATTTACAAATACTAGTGGGAGTGGGCTCACTTGTGTGTGCGCATACGTTTGTGTGTGTGTGTGTGTTTGTGTGTGTGCGTGTGTTTATATATAACTTGCATATAACTTAAGTAAATAAGTACATAGAGTCCTAAAATAATAATAACAATAATCCTAAATACAATAATTTTTACTAGTTGTCTCAGACTATTGGATATCACTGTATAATTTGGGTAGGCTGATTTGTTTATCTTATGATTTCTATACACTTCCCAGAATCTCTGTGCCTGTGGCAGGGCTGTCTGAGGATGTTTCTTGCTCGCTGTAATAAATCACACTTGCACCTTTGGCCTGTAAATAAGAATAATAGGGCTGTAATCCAGGCCCAGGGGCATATTACTGAGGAAGAATCCATAAAGGCTAGCATTTGTGTCAGCATTATTAGGAGTGAGCAGTATGAAATTTACAATCATATTGAAGCATCACCTTCAGTTAAGGGAAGATAGTAACTATGGCAATGCTAAAGATTGACACTGAGGACAGAAGTGGGTTCTGTGCTTCCAACTGAATCACAACACAATGACAAAGATTTAGTGGAGAACAGTGTGTACAGTTATTATCCTGGCAGCAAATGATGATGTAATCAAGTGTTTTATATGCAGGAGGAGAACGCATCTTATTGCTGATGAGACAGGAGTGCTGCAGTATACTGTTATTAAATGCTGAATAACAGGATGGTAAAAATAAACTGACAGTTCCTGCTGCTTATTACACTATTACACTATTACACTCACAATTCATCATGTTTTATTATGTTTACTGATGTCTATTTTATGCCACTGACATGTTTCTCATTTTCTAAGCAGTCGCTTAATGGTGTTCTTGTATTTAGGAGCTTCACACTGTTCAAAGCTGAGTCACTCATGTGGGTTTATGGATGTCTTGCTCATCGCCATTTGTGTCGCCAGAGTGTCCTTAGAAGGCATCAATAATTTTTATACATCCTCTGCTGGTGAAGCTCTGCAATTACATCGACAAAAAGAGAAAGAATGAGAATAAAACAACTCACCAAACAGCAAGATAAAAATGAGAAAAGAGAAAAATTCTTGCGGGTCACAACACTAGATGAACTAGCAATAAAATGTGAAAGTTCAAACTATTTCTGGCTGTTTATTATCATTTGCCACTCCGTATTTATACTTCTAAAAGATCCCAATGTTAAAAACAGGTTTATTTTTAAGGTCCCTGATAATTTCAGTTTGATCTTAAGAGCTTGTGCGACACATGAAAGCACAGGCTGTTTTATGAACCTGTCGCAAATGTAATGCAGACTCTGAAAAGGCTGTTATTGAAAGATCGGGCAGTTATAAACTATAATGGACATCATAGCAAACCTGCAAGCTGGTGTGTGAGCAATGAATTACAGCACTCAGCTCTGCTGCTGGTTTCACATGCAAACGGATATTTACATAAGGTTCTTAAAGGTGCAGCATCACAATAGCAATATTTCATATCACACAGAGCTCACTATAAAATCAAGCAGCTTTCTGTTGGTCAGCATTGTACATTTAAATGACCAACTTGAGCGAAATCTGCGTAGGGAACTCTTTTAGTCTTCATACAAAACTCCCTATCGCAGAGATTCTTATTGAAATTACTCAGTTTTGTCAAACAATGGTAAACATAACAGCACTTTAAGAGGGTGGAAAATGGTCCAAATACTAAATATAATGTGACCCATGACCACAAAACCACTTTTTTGAAATTAAGATTTATACATCACCTGAAAGCCGAATAAATAGCTTTCCATAAATGTACGGTTTATCAGGATAGGACAATATTTGCCTGAGATACAACTATTTGAAAATCTGGAATCTGAGGGGGCAATATTGAAAAAATCGCCTTTAAAGTTGCCCAAATGAAGTTCTTAGCAATGCATATTACGTTTTGATATATTTACAAGGAAATTTACAAAATATCTTAATGGAACATGATCTTTACTTAATATCCTAATGAATTTTGGCATAAAAGAAAAATCGATAATTTTGACCCATAAAATATATTTTTGGCTATTGCTACAAATATACCTGAGCGATTTATGACAATTTTGTTTTTAAATGTACCACAAATACATTTAAAACTAAAATATGAGATATTCTGAAACAATTGTTTAACTAACAAAGGACCTCTTAATAAAATAAAAAAAGGAACAAGATAAGTGCAACAAAATTAAATAAAATATTTTTTTTAAATATTACAGAAATATATAAGATAAAATAAATAAGATATAAAGATACTGTCATTTTTAAATAATGATTACCTTGTTTACATATGTCAAAATTAATGAGCTTCAAAAAGCCATACATTTCTAAATTGACAATCTATTCAAAAACTGCATTTAGAGAGCAACACAAAACACTCTCTATGTTTCTACAATACATCAACTGATGATCTGCGGCTTCACACATTTTCTAATTTGGCTGCATCTCCACATCATTCAAACTGTCCCCAAAAGTAGTTGTTTATCAGGCTTGTGTGATACACAGTGTTTCCAAAGCAATGAATCAGGCTCATGGCTTAAAAACGCAATGAGCCCTGCCACTGAGCTTTATCCGATTATAGTCCGCAGAGCTTTCCACTGTTTGCTGAATGATGCTCTGTGACAATTACCTTTGAACATATACTCTCATTATATATGCTAGCAGAACAAGTTAATGCAATGGAAATACTGCCATCATGTACATACTACAAGAACAAGGGTATAAAATCTGTTAACTATTCATTGGGGCATATTTGATGTATTTCATAATTCAATTGCACGGACCTCTTTTTTGGATAGTTTATCATAAGGTAATTAATCTCATTGCTTCATAGATCCATGGCAATTATTCCAGGGCCGTTGATTTCCCTCCCTCCTTTTTTTAATTAGCACATTGTAGGATTTTATGAATAAAAAATGCTAGCACACTTCTCTATGTGCTCACAGGGGACTCATTTTGCCTTTTGGCCCAGATTCTTTGCTTTAAGCTTTCATTAGGTAATCTCACTGACGTATAGTATATTACCTATCCTCTCGCTCTCTCTCTATTGCACACATTTTCCCTCCTACTCCTTCCTCAGACTTCCCTTGCAATCTTTCTGTGGCTCAGCAGTTTCTTCCTTCTAAATAAAAACCAATTAGTCTTGGCACCTACATTAAATATAAGCTAGAGGAGCCACCTATTCATCTTTAGAGGTTGACACCTGGAAGACAACAAGAAGAAATGTTAAAGTGTCTGTAGCCGAGGAAACTCTTTTGCTAAAATAAATAAATGAATAATAGAAAGCTTGTTTTGTACTAAATAATCAGAGTTTGGTATAAAACACATGCAGTTCAATGAACAGGTTAATACGGAGTTACTCACATTTTACACACAATATTGCCAGTTAATTTGTGTATATTTTTGTTCCACTAACTGTCTGAGAAACACAGTGATGCTACTGAATATATCATGATCTTTGAATGAATTGGCAGAGTAAATGATTCAATGACTCACTCATAAAAACAGTGGCTGTTTAAAATGTGTAGTATGAATAAAATCTAGACACTACATCCATCATATTGTCATGTGACCTACCAGCGTCAGTTATGTCAGTTCATTCCTATTCTCCTGTGGCCGTATGGAATAGGAAAGTGTTGTTCAGATGTGCACTTTAAGTTCTCACCATCATTTGGGTACTTTTCATCTACGAATACTGTGAATTTGGATGTACTCTTTTCATATACTGTTTTTAACCTACTATATTCCTGAATGAATCAGTGTTTTCACTTCTGTGAATGATTAAATTTATCACTTGTAGCCACCTAATGGCATATCAATGTAATCGGCAGAATAAAAAATCCCTACTGATAATGCAAAGACTGGCAGTCTGTCTGAAATGTGCAAACAGACAAGCAGCATGATTCAAACAGTAAAAAGTTCTAGTGCTTTTTGAAAATCTGTGACTCAGAAAATGTCAGCCCTGTAAGAAAATGTCAATTTAGATTCACTTGTGGTCCGACACAGTGTGAGGGGCTGTTTTATACACACGGATGCCCTGGAAGATCAGGATTCGCATTAAGTACTCAAAATAACTACACTTCACTTTAGATAGGATTACGTTCAGAAGCCAACTGACAGGCCCCTCATTTCACTCTGTCATCCCACAGCCATTACAGCCAGGCTCTAAAAAATGTGCCACAAGCAGGATATTCACCTCGTAACTCAAACTTTCATACACGGAGTAGAGTGACATAAGCATTCGATATGTGCATTATAAATAGTTTTACACATTCATGAATCTGAGATACATCACGTAAAGCTCTCCATCTCCAATAAGCCTGTCTCAAACTGTTACCATGAGAAATGCATCTTATTCCCTAAGGAATACGGCATAGCTGTATATGCCATCTGAAATATTCTACATAATCGAAGCAAATGCTTGTGCCTTTCTCCATTACACATTCTGTAGCATGCCTTCATGGCTTTGGGTGACATGTAATGTTGAGCTGCACCAACTTGGCAAACACATTTAGAAATTTCCATCAGTACAAATCTTAATGTTAAAACATAATCCCCCGGTTTCACAGACAAGGCTTAATCTAGTCCCAGACTAAAATGCATGTTTGAGCTGTCTCAACTGAAAATATCTTGCTTTGACATATCTTAAAATATGTCAGTGTCATTGTTCTGTGTCAAGATGCACACCTGTAATGTTATGCACACCTGTAAGGCATTTTTGTAAATAATTAATTTAACTAAGTAATTTAATCTTAATTTAACTAAGGCCTAGTCATTTTAAAATAAGACCTGTTTGTGAAACCGGGCCAATGATATTCTAGGGAATTGTGTGCTTTTAATTTTATAGCAACAGTTTGGACAGGACCCTTTTCTGTTCTAACCTGACAATGCCTCTGTGTATAAGGCAAGGTTCACAAAGAGATGATTGACTGAGTCAGTGTGGAAGAACTTGACTGGTCTGCAGAAAGCCGAGTCCTAATCCCAGCTGAACTCCTCTGGTGTGACTTTGAATGCAGACCTTGAGCCAAAAACTCAACACCAAACACCAATGACTTGTACATACACTATATGGACAAAAGTACTGGGACACCCCCTTCTTTAGAACAGAAAAAGGTACTTCCAAAATTGTGGCAACAATGATGGAAACAGAAAAATTGTATTTCCATCTCTGTTGCAACAATATTGGAAGTGTCTAAATGACTATACCCATATTGCCACCTTGGAATTATTTCTATCTGCATTCTGAACAGTTTTGAGATATTGAGCTTCAAAGTTTTTGCATTCCATAGACTTCTGTAGCTAGAAGAACCCTTTTTGTTTTCTAAAAAAAGGCCCAAAATGTACACAGCTTACAAAAGAAACATCACATAATGTAAATAAGTTGTCATCCATCCATCCATCCATCCATCCAGTTGGTCTTGACAAGTTATTTCATATTGACAAGTTCAATTTCATCTTTTCAAAAACAAACTTTCAAATTTGAATTGCAAATCTGTATCATGTTTGCTACCTCAATTCAAATTAAATTCTGTTATATAAATTCTGTTATTTAAATTAAATTCTGTTATATAAATTCTGTTATTTAAATTAAATTCTGAATAAGCCAGACAAATATCATAAGCTGTGTCTGATAGGACATTGACATTTAAAACTGATCTCTAGTGTTAAATCTTACGTAAGACTCAATGTAATTGTGATTTTGTATCACGTAATTCCATTACATCTTTCAGATGTTATGTTCCAGTCTGCCATGTGGACGACAGAGCATAATTCACTCAAAACTGTACAAATATGGCACGCAGATCTTTCCCTGTTGCTCACTTGTGAAACAGATGTCTGTTTTTTTCAAGTGTAATCATTAGAAAAAGTCTGTTCGCTGTAATAGTTTGGAGGTGAATTACACACTTGAGCTAGATGACATATTTATATGCGATGTGACAGCAGTAACCGCAGTGACCATGAATTATGCACATATTTACAGTTTGTGTTTGCTGGAGTAAAATCTTACATGCTGGTGATAACAAGAGGACAGTCGACACACTAACGGCCCGACATATTGATCATTAGGGCTGATTCTGTGCTTTCACCACAAGTACTTACAGTTACTATGTTTATAGTCCCAATACTTTCCAACTAAAATCCAGAGAGCTGATGGTTTTGAGTAGGGCTAGTGAATTACTGGTAGGGGGTGTTGGTCACAGGCAGACTGTAGCTGACAGGAGTCCATTCGACCTACTTTCCACCCCGCACCATCCCCAAATCCAAAGTGCCATGGCCAGGCGTGTATGCCAGACTTCCCATGGGCACAGGGGTGGAGCAGTGCCAGCCAACAGCTATGCAATTATTTGCTCAACCCTGACCAGAATGAATGGGGATTACTTTGGCTAGTTCATTTGAAAGGTGCTTTTAAAGGTGCCCTTTATTGTACAGATGCCATGCTGAAAAATTAGTAGAAATGAAACAGCTGACCACTTATCAACCGCTCTAAACAGCCTGTACAGTATAGATTACAGCAAACAGAGAGAGGTCATTTGGAAATGAAAGAGCTTACTGTGGATGCAGTTTTTGGAAACATGACATTCATGGCACTCTAAACAAAACGGGTAAACACAGATACAATTACAAATGTGCTAAGGGTGAGTGTGCACTCTGCACATTTATGCACACACATTCCTAGCACGTTTGTAATTTTACAAAGTTCTGAAACTAGTGAAAATTCATACTTTCATATACATAGACACAACTGTTCAAAACTTTGGGGTCATTTTTTTGAAAGATGTCTCTTAAATGTCTCATAACTGTTTTCATTTTAACATATAATTAATTCCTGCAATGGAAAAACTGAATTTTCAGCAGCCACCATTACTCCAGTCTTCAATGTCACAAGGTCCTTCTAAAATCATTCATACTGATTTGTTGCTCAGGAAACATTTCTTATTACCATCAATGATGAAAACAGTCATGCTTAATATTTTTGTAGAAATCATGATTTTTTTTTCTGGAATCTTTGATAAAGAGAAACTTTAAAGAACAGCATTTTTGGAAAGACATGAGGGGGAAAATATTCCCTAATGAATCAGCACTGAATCACATTGAAAGCGTGTGAATCAGAAATGAACTAAATCTGAACATGCTGACTGATTCCCAGTCCTACTCACTTTATCTTGATAACTCCCGTTATTGAACATGTTCACTCGAGGCATAAGTCAAATCAATTGCTAAGTCTAAGATGACTGCAACACTTGCCTGTGTTTTTTTTCTGTATATCGGTACCATTATAACATTAGGCGATTTATGTAAACAGGCAAATCATTGACTCTAATGGCCTTTAAGGGCTTTGAAGCTTCTAGTTTGCCTGCATACAGCGCAGATAGATTTGAAAAGGTAAGGAGTTGTCTAACCCCATCTATATCCAATATCAGGAGACAGTTCATTCTTCAGTGAAGAAGAAAAAAAAATCACAAACCAAGACTTTGCCTATATGTTATGCAGGTTACACGTTGTGTCACAATTGCATGTCACACATTCAGGGTAAAAAATAAGATCCAATCTGCTTCTGGCCAATTAAAAGAGAGCTTTGAGAGTTGTGACGAGCTCTGCAAACAAGGTTCAGTGAAATATAAGATGGAATGAATACAAGCTAAATAAAATATCGCTCAAATTTTTAACCTCTGTTCAATTGAGAGGTGACCCACTGAGAAGTATAAATATATTTATAAAATTGCTAATATTGCCATTAAAAATAACAGCACTGAAATCCCTCGCATATGGCTGGAGTGTTTTGATTATAATTTTGTGGTCATTCAGGCAGTCAAAGCTTAAGATTGGAGGTCTTGCATTTTAGCCTTGTTATTATTCTGTGATACAATGCTCCAGTGAACTCTCCAGTTCAAGATGATTTCTCACTCTTATAAGTGCTCTCAAAAATGTTTCCTTTTCAAAGCAGTTTTAACCCTGAAACGAATAGTATCTTTTTTTTTCCAAAAGATGTTTAAAAACATACTTGCATGAGAATCCAGTCATATCAATAGCACGATAAGCGGCTGATAACCATGATCAGCCAAATACTACTCACTTTTATAGATGGATAAAAAAATACAGATTTTCTGATTAATTCATTTGAATCCTGATACAGGTCCTTAATATCCCAGATCAATCTCTATACTATTTTCAGTGGCTGTGTGAACCGCTTTTCAGCGCCACGGCAAAATAAATCACAATTTACTTGAATTGTGAATGCGAGTTCATAACCTGTATCAAATGTGATGCGATTAAAAACTATGTACCACAACAACATAGTTGTCCTTTTTCCATGCCAACAAGTACCAAACTCGACCAGAGTAAACCAATTCATGAACAAATTACTCTTATAAGCTGATTATTTTAATGAATTGGACATAATAACTGAAAAACTGAAATATACCCTATAAAGAATCAGCACTGAATGAAATTGAAAGCTGTAAATCAGAACTAAACTGAATCTGAAAATGCTAATCGATACCTAGCCCTACTTTATAACCCCTGTTACCGAATTGTAGAATAAATCAAATCAATCAATAAAAGTCCAAGACAACTACAGTATAACATACACCAAAAAAATATAGTGCATCTTAGCGAAAAGTTTTTTTCTGTACATCTACCATAACAGCATTACACATGGTTTCTGAAGGTGAGTTGTAGGTCTCAGCTAAATATCTTTATCTGCCCTTCAGCTCTAAAATGGTAAAGGAAATCAAGAGAATTTTGAGGCCTGTGTTATTTTCAGTTCAGATGATAGCGCAGCACTTTGCAGCTGGTGTCAAACCCAACAGATGTGTATTTCTTACCTGAGGGAAAACATATCTTTATCTTTTTTACCTGAGGGAAAACAAACACATTTTTGTGTGAAGTAATGTATACAGCTGTACAAATACCTACATATTGACTGCATGTACAAGCAGGTTAATAACTCATATGGGTGAGTGGGTGGCATAAAACTTGGCAATGAATGTACATACTGAGACAGATAAGTGAGAGGTTATAAGAATTCATAAAACCTCCAAGTGTTGGGGAGGTTTTTTTTTTTTTTTTTTATTTTAAGATGCCTCTGAACAGTGTGTGTCATTGAATGTGGGTTTATATACACAAGGATGGTACACTCATCAGCTAAATACAGTCTGAATGGGCATTTCTGGAGGATTTTAAAGAGTTTTTCTTTATAATAGCACAATGATATTAATGGTGTAATCAATAAATCCTGCTATTCTATTTTGTATGACATCAAACATTATCAAACTGCATTAGAAAGTAAATTAGTCCAGCATTCATAAACAATAATCCTTGCGATTTTACTGAATAAGAAATGTACGTAGCTTTATGATTTGGAAGTTTCTTGTGCTGAAGTCTATGAGAACATGAAAGACGGTTGAGAACTGTCAGTCCAAGCTGTTTACCATAAACTCATTGGCAGAACACCAGAAGTGCCATTAAAAACATTGCTCAAATGGACTGAATAGCAGATTCTGCTCTTTAAATTGGAAGCGAGATGCTATATGTGAGTTTACAGCTGTCTCTTATATCTGGCTGATTTGTGGATGTTCAAAAACGACCAATTTAGCAAAGATCACAGCATGCATTAGACATTATGCTCCTGTACACTGTAATTATTTGACACCTCTGTATTCCTGGAAATGTGCTTTTTAAACATATTTTATTCAGACTTAAAACAGCCTACAGGTCCATTTTAACAATATATGATAAGTGACAGTTGCATCAGTTAAAATCCTTGTATAAAATAATGCGCTTTAATTGAAAATTCTGTTATTTTACTCAAACCCATAAGCTGTTTTTTTTCCCCGGGGAACAAATAAGGAAAATATCTAAATATATTGCTGATACACACTGAAATGCTAAAAATAAGCATTTTTTTATCTGGACATGGATAACAAAATGATATTTAGGAAAATAACAAGCTATTGTATAAAACGTTGTATGGACTACTTTATTCAGATGTTACTGTCAGAGATTGGGCTACAAGTGACCATTACCCATTCTTTGACAGAACGAGTTAGATTGGGGTAAATTTTCAATCAAGTCCTATTTGTAACCCTCATTAAAGTGATGGGTTGCCAGATCTTTCCCTTCTCTTTTTTTGAATTGCTTTTGCAACATGAAAAAGGCAACCGGCACTGTGGTCTTGCAGCCAGGTTAAATTAACAATATCGCATAAAGTCTAAAAAAAAAAAAATTATCTATTTTCTCTCTTTTTAGCATCACAGCTCATCCCTTTTAGCATTTTCTAAATTAGGGAGACAAGATAACTTTTCAGAAAACTAATGACCGAAATGGAAAAAAAAAAAATCTTGAATTATCTGTTGATATTTAAAGTTTGGTAATCAGTTTTCTGATAACATAACTTTTAGACATTATGAGCTCCTATATGGAAAATAGCTGTATTAAAATTCTTTAAAAGTTCTCCTTTTTTCCACTGAACAAAAACAACAGCACGGGGGTTTGAATGATCTGAGGACAAATAAATAACCTTTTCATTTTTGGGTGAACTATCCCTTTAAGAGTAGTTTATACATTTTAAATGGTAAAAGTTGTATTCTTTATCTGAATCATATAAAGATATCTTGGACTCATTGGGGGCATTGAAGCTTGATTTTGGGCAATGAGACTTCTTTTTTTTTGTGAACAGCAATGCTAATTAGATTGAATTTACTCAGTGTCATATCATTATAGTGCTCTAGTTACTTGCCTTTTCTTAGAACTAGTTTAGAGCTGGAAATTTGGTTCAACCATGATGTCACTAACAAGTGACATCACTACTACCGGAGAATTCAGTGTGGCTCCAGATTCATGTCTCAATACTAAAAGATGGGGTGAAATGCGAATGACGCATACAGGTTGAGGATTTCCTCCCCACACATTAAAGTGTGTCGTCTACCCCTCCGCACCTTTAACTTTGACAACACGAGAAGCCTTGTTACCTACGCTGGGCATCCGACAGGGCATCCACGACTTCGCTATTGCGCATGATACTGCGGTTCCGACGCCACTTCACGCTCCAACTCACCTTGAAACGCGGTGCTCTCAGTTTTTACATGGAGAGCGACAGAGAGGCGACCAATCCCCGCCCCGACGCCTCCCCCACTGGCCAATGAAATTTGAGCGGGGGCGGAGCTAACAGCTAAATGGTCATGCTTGGTTTTACGCTGGCATTGCCATCAAGCCGCGTCTGGCTGCCGTGAGCTGGTGCAGGTGCTCTGTTTCATCGAGAGAGGATGCGAAAGGAAAGAAGGGGAGGGAAAGAATGAAGGGAACCGTTGGAGTAAAGTATGCAGGGCATGAATAAAAGGGTATCAGCAGTTGACAGTGTGTCTAACGTCCAGGGGCTCGGCTAAGAATGACTTATTGAAAGGGGCACTTTGAGATATGATGAGGTTTCTCTCTGGTTGGCAATAGTACTATGATTTGGTATGTGGCCACTTTGATAGCAAGTGTATTCAGCACCAGAGGAACAGCTGCTCAAGGTGAGTTGAAGTGCAATTTTTTATATACAGCCTTAAGTTTGCTGAGTTTTTTTCTTCTTCTCCAGTCATTAATATATATATATATTATAATTATTTTGGATTATAATTTTGTGTTTATTTATAAATATTATTGCTGTGTCATTGGTTAATGACATTTCTGTTCAACTGCTAGTTTTTAAGTAATTTGGTCTTGCAAAACTGAAGGGTTTGAGCTGGTGCTCTTTATTCCAACCATTTTCACCTGTTTTTCTATCCCATGAGAAACTTTGGGCTTGTATACTTCATATTAAGTGTGTTTTATCAAATTAAAGGGATTGATCACCCAAAAATTTACATTTTGTCATGATTTACCCACCAAAAGGAGATGATATCTTTGCATATTTGTGGTAACTGAGGCTGTCATTTTGGCTAACATGGTTTGCAACCTCAAGAGGTTGAGTAAATGATGACAAATTGGGTGAAATTCCATTTAAGCTCTGAAAATATACATGGTGAACTTTAATTACACATCTTAAGGTGCTTTTAATGGAGATGCTGATATGTATAACTGGTATGGTGCTCAATAGTATTGTATTATACAGTATCAGTGTTTTTGGCTGTATGCAGTTTTAGTTATTCACTTTTTGAATATTGTGCCTTTTTAGATCTCTTTTTAGAGTTTTTTTTTTTTAAACACGTGAGCACTATAAAGGAGCCATCATAATTGTAATTCAATGTGTTCTGTGAATCTGACTGACCTTCAGACCTTCAGACTAGTGTAAATAAGTGGTGTGTCTTTATTTCAAATGTTGGGTTCATGGACTTATATAGCCCTGCAAATTCTAATTTATCCACTAGAGGGCTGCTACCAGAATAGCAAGGAACATCCAATCTTGAATCACATGAGAACTTTTTCATTGCATGCACTATGAATAATTACACATTTCCCATGTTGAGAGAGACACTATACCTAGTTCAATATATGGCTGTAGATGTAGGTGTTATTTAACACTAATTTTTATGTACATAAAGCATAACGTGATCATTTTACCTTGCTAAACTTGAGCTGTATCACCTGCTTAATCTGACAGTGAGATGTTTTTCACCTTGCTGTTCTGACTGTGCACTTTGCTACGTATGCTCAGTGTCTCCCTCCTGTGTGTCAGAGTCACGCTGCACTATCCCAGCCCCAATGCAGCTCTCTCCTGGCCCTCACCCTCTCGTCTCAAGCTGTCAGCTGGCAAACAGGCCCACAATCACCAGCTACAAACCTGGCCAGGTGCCAGATCTCTACTTTGTTGCTCTATCTAAACAGAGGACTGGGAGACAGCAGACTGAGAGACATGAGCTGATGCACTGCTCCGGGTAGGCCCTCGAGGCTTAATGCTAGCTGACCACACTGAACTTGTTGAGACCTCCAGCAGTCCACCTCAGGAACAGGCTTACTTCCCTCAAGATAAGAGCTTGTGCCTAACATCTGTCCCCTTTAAACTTGTTTTGCCAAATCGACATTTTGGCAGGTGCTCAAATTGATCTTTTTATCTAAATTTATCAAGATTGGCACAAAGGAGGTTTATAATATTGATAATAATACAGATAGCATTACCGTTCATGTCAAGAGTTTTGAGCCAATCACCTGAGGCCCAAATGACATGTGACTAATTTAATATAATATAATCCTATAATATAATATAATATATGAGCAATATCACACGAGCTGATCAATGTAGCTGTATATCAGCACGGCTGTGATTTGACCATTGGCACAAGGCTGCAGGCATATTAGTTATAAAAAATTATAATTTTGAACAATAATATATAAATGAACAAAAATAGCCATTATAAAAGTATAATAAGTTTGTAAATAAACACAAGCAAACAATTCAGTCATAAGTAGGAAATCAGCGCTCTGTTTAGTACAGGATTTTATTACATACAAATGAAAAGATATGAAACTTAACTTTACCCTAATGCCAAATTGATTTGCTCTGCAACAAGTAATAGATTAATAAGACCAAAGTTTTACAGTTTAATATAACCAAAATGAATTAAATGTAGCACCATCTAAATAAGAGCCAGCAGCAAATTCCTGAAGGACTGGCCGAGATAAAACTGTTCTCGGTGGGTACTTGAGCCCTGAACGGCCGCTATCGGCTTGAAGCTCACATCTCTGAAAACGTCTAAACGAATTGTCAAATATTCGCTATCTTTATATATAAATCACATATTTGAGGTCTAAACAACTATGTTCACATTTAAAACTACATTCTGTGACACAATAACAGTAATAATATTGTAAAATTATAGTGGGTTTGCTCTTTTGCCATTAAAGCTTACTGAGATAAATTCTGCCAGTATCCGACAACAAGCGGAGTGATACAAAGAGTGAAACAGTTAGAGTGCTGATACTACTGAAATATCACACCACTGGAAAGGGCTCTCGGCCAATCAGATCTGAGATCCGGAACAAACTGTTGTATAAATTATAATATAGACAAATTCTCTGCATTTATTTGATCAAAAATACAGTAAAGGTACAGAAATGTTATGAAATATTATTACAATTTAAAATTACTATTTTCTATTTGAATAAATTGTCAAAAGTAATTTATGTCTGCAGTGGCAAAGCTGAAATTTCAGCAGCCATACTCTAGTCTTCAGTGTCTTCCAGAAATCATTCTAGTATGCTGATTTCGTCTTATTATCAATGTTTAAAACAGTTGTGCTGTGTAATATATTTTCAGGATTCTCTGATTAATGGAAATTACAAAAGAACAGCATTCATGTGAAATTGTTTTGAAACATTATAAGTGACTTTACTGTTACTTTTAATTATTTTAATTTATCCTTTCTGAATAAAAGTATCCATTTCTTTAAAAAAAATTTGACCTCAAACTTTGCGACGTTTTCCGTATGTATATTATATTATATTATTTAAATATTACCTTTTATTCTCCACAGTGCCATAGTTACAGCATCTACCAGAAGGTGCTAACAGGCCATGCTAACCAGCCAAATCTTCACTCCTTGATTTGAGCAGACAGGATGTGATTTGAGCTGATGTGGATACATGCGAAATGATGGTGATTTGTTTTAGCAGTTAGCACCTGCTAGCAGACTAGATTCTGCAGGGTTCTTAACCCTTAGGCATTGTTGATGTAGCTGCCAGCTGGAAATGGAGAATCTAAAGAAAGCTTGCTCTGGAGGTTTGTACTGGAGTCTATGTTTCATGGAAAGCCTGTTAGAGGAGGGTTAGCAGGGGACCTGACAGCTGCTCATTTTTAAGCGGTGTTGGATAACATTGGATGTGTTTTCCAACAGGCATCACTTCTCTTTCATCCTCAGGCTGTGATGGCTTGATCCTCATCCAGCAGAATGATAAGCGTGTCGGCCTCTTCCCTGTGGAAAAATTTAAATTGTTTATATAACAAACAAGCAGCCTGCCATCACATCTGGAATAGTTTCCAACACCATTCACACGAGCATGCCGTTTTCATGTAGTTTCTCTGTTTTGGATTGCAAAAAATAAGAAAGAACCCTCAAATTGCTATGTTTCAACTCATTGGATCTCTTGACCAATACTTTCAATGTCTTGTAATTATGATTTATAATGTCAGCTATAATCCAGCCAAATCCATTGCAGGCGTTCCAATCAAACAATGAAAAGCAGCTGACTTGCACTGATTGCATGGAATGCGAACCACAGAGGGCACAGCTGAGGCAGCCAATTTCCAAATGCACTTTGTTGGCTCCAGTGATTCTGAGTGAGGGGTAATGCTTTGGGCAATAAAGAACAAAGTGGAGTTACAGCTATTAGAACGCAAAAAGTATTTATTATTATTATTATTATTATTATTATTATACAGTTACTTTTTATTTGTTTTTGGGCTTTTGCCTTTCTATTGAAAAGAGTTAGGAAACTAGGAAAAAGTAGAAGGGCAGGCAAGTTGGACTCTCTCTTTCTAATAAAAATTGTTGTATTGTGTATATTTATATATATTTTATTCAGGAGAGTACTAAATAAAAAATAACACATTTTGTATGATCCCTCTTATTTTGGTAAAATAATTAATATTTTGCAGATTCTGCAAGGTGTATGTAAACTTTTAACCACAATTGTATATAAATACACACACACTAGTAAGGATATGGTCATCTTAGAGATATTTTAGGGCACTGTAAAGTGCAGTAGGTTGTGAATCATCATGTTTTGTCTTATTGCATTTACACTTGGGATATCTTGTTCAGTTTTAAACAGGAAAAAACTGACAAAAATCTTCAAATAGCTCCCCAGCACTGTAGATTCTGATGTGAATGTCTTATCTATGTCTGTGGATGGATTCCATTTCTACTTTCTCAGCACTTCAAAGGCTGTTTCCTGTCTCTGATACTCTCTCTCCTCGACACTCTCAGTCTAGTCTGCCACCACAGCCAGATATAAAGCATGTGCCCAAACAGACTCCCTGCTGAAGCAAGAAGACTTTGTCTCATTCAGAAATTTGTGGGTAGAGCCTTTCAGAACAGGATGTTTCTGTTATCCACAGACTCGTTCAGCTGTTAGGAACTTGGATATAAAATCTGGCCATTATCTGAGCTTCAGTCTTTCTGGGGAGAATAATGGAAGCATAGAATGATTTCTGTAACTTTGTTGTTGAGTTACGGCCTCTGTTGTTTTTCACTTTTGGTTTCCCTAAACACATTATTGGTGGGAATGGTATGATGTTATGTTGATATCTCACTGTACAATCATGGTTAGTGTATTCAAAATGGTTATATATTGAATATTAAAAGGCTAACTTGCTATTTTTTCACAAATATATTTTTAATATTTTGTAATGTAAACATTTAAAAAAATATATTTTGTTCTATAAAAATGATTAAAACCTTTTATTGTAAAATATTGCATTATTAGTTTAAAAAATAATGTATACATATGTGTATATTTATGTGTATATTATCAAACTGTATAATATAATGTAATATTTACAATGTCTTGAACTGTCAATCACATAATTTTCACAACTTGGAACTTTCTACACTGTTTTGTGGAGTTTTGTCTATGATAGGCTAGTTTTTTTCGTAAAGACATTTCGTCAGTTCAACAATCGGTATGTTGTTAAACAACAGTACAGTTTTTTAAACGCACTGTACATCTCTATCCCTCACACCCACGTTTTTATTACTGTCAGAAACTAAATATGGCGCTACCCTAAGGTCTATAACTTCAGTCCCTTTTGAAAAAACATTTTTTTTTCTTAATATCTTCCTCAATGAAATCACTCACCAAACACATCCTGTAGATAACCTGTGAACCTTGAGTGCTCTAGCGTCAATTTTTCATCAAAGGTAGGCCTGCGTCCCGATTGATTTGAATAGGAAGTAACAGGCCACCGATGGCCTAGGGTGAAGGGCTCGTTCCATAAAAGTCACTAACCCTTATATGTCAATCAGCTGGTATTTGGGCCAGCATTGATTCAGGTCCCCCTCCCCCAAATGCAGTCTTCCGCTTCCTCTGTCTGATAGATGCATGCAAGACAACTCTAGTGGAAGATGTTCCAAATATAGATACCTTCAAAAGAGCCCTGTGGAATTTGGTTAATTATGCATGACTTAGCACTGGCGTTGAAGTAAAGACAGTATGTTTCTAATTCAAGCTCATCAACAGATGAAAACCTCCCCTCCCATGTTGGAGAACATGCCAGATGTCTGTTTTATTTATGTCAAGGTACTCACTGACTCCATTTAAGTGTCATCAAAGATCTAGTTTTTAAACAGCCGTGTAAAACTATCAAGTTTACATGTATGAATTTGGTAGACACTATTATCCAATGTGACTTTTACATTGCTACCTCCACTTAAAGAACCTTGTTTACATTTTAACCTTCTCTTTGGGTTATTTTATGTATCGTCCACACTGGGAATGAAAGGACTGTTTTTTTTTTTCATTTTACTGTGTGTTTATTCAGTGGAAAGCAGACTCTTGGTCTAAGTAAAAGCTACAGCTTTACGTCTGCTTTAGCACCGTGGAAATCACTGAGCAGAAAGTCTTTTGATCTTTAAAGAATTGAGAGCATAGGCCTATTGATCGATACACTCTTTGCTCTTGTTCAGATCTGCATCTGTGATGTGGCCACAGCCTTCAGCACACCTAAAAGATCATCAGTAATCTTAGAGGGCCGTTGTGCGTGGAGTACTTGTGTAGTTTGTGGATGATGCTATAATGGAGTGGTATTCTTGATTTCAGAAACAGAAATGTCCCTTTTTGATTGGCACAATTGAAAATGATTACACTCAAGGACGCTTGGAAGATGGTACTCCAGCAGTGGGGTTAGATTGCTGACTAATGGAGGAGTGATGCTGGGTGGAGGTGTTCAGTCTGAGTCAGCGTCTGGGAAGCAGAGGAAGAATCATGATTCAGCACTTGGTAGAAACATGGTAGAAATTCTTTGGTGGTTCAGAGTTTGAGTCAGTGGAATATTAGGATTACAATAGGAGTCAACCCTGTTGAAAAAAAACAGCATATGCTGGTTAGGTATGTTTTGAAGCATGCCTGCTGGTTTGAGCTGGTTATGTGTTGGTCCTAAGCTACCAGTTTAGGACCAGCACATGACCAGCTTAAATCAAATCATGACCGGCCATGTTTAAAAACATACCTAACCAGCATATGCTGTTTTTTTCAACAGGGAATTTGGGTTTTGTGCAGTATGAACGATGTTGGTACGATGTTGGGGTTGGTACATTACTTTTGAAAAGTCTGGGATTTGTAAGATTTTTTTTTTTTAAAGAAATTCATACTTTTATTGAGCAAGGATGCACTAAATTGATCAAGAGTGACACTAAAGGGATTTATACTGTTACAAAAGTTTTTTTTTTTTTTAAAGGGTTACTCCACCCCAAAATGAAAATTTTGTCATTAATCACATACCTCCATGCCGTTCCAAACCCATAAAAGCTTTGTTTGTCTTCGGAACACAATTTAAGATATTTTGGATGAAAACCAGGAGGCTTGTGACTGTCCCATTGAATGCCAAACAATTAACACTGTCAAGGCCCAGAAAAGCATGAAAGACATTGTCAAAATAGTCTATCTGTCATCAGTGGTTCAACGGTACTTTTACGAAGCCACAGGAATATTTTTTTGTACGCAAAGATAACAAAAATAACAACTTTATTCAACAATTCGTCTCCTCTGAATCACCTTAGTGCCATTTTGGAGAGTATCCGCTGGACGCAAACAGCGTACGCTGTTCTGTGTCAGCCGCACCACATGGATATGCTGTTTTCGTTCAAATCAAAGTGTAAATAAATATGGAAAACATATCCGTGTGGTGGATCTGGGCCAGGATTTTTTAGATAAAGAGCATTTTGTGACATTTTGGACTTTTTATGACTTTTTAATAAAGCCCTCCCTACACCTACCCTAACCCTACCTGATACTTTATTTTCAACTTTTTGATTATTTCCTTCATTTTTATTGAAAATAAATGCCTTTCTGATGCGATATGAGATTTGAAAAGGGAGAAAAAAATGTTTGACAAAAGGTGGGCTCGAACTCGGGTCGATCGTGTCAATCAACCATCTACGCCACTGAAACTGATGTTGAACTAATTTCTTTTTTTATTGTTGACTAACCCAATCACACGTTAGTGGGCGGAGTTAGTGTAAATAGCCTTTGCCAACAAGATGGGCTATTTGCACTTAGTGTAAATAGACACTCCGTATAAGGCCTGATTCTAAACTTTAACAATCAGTCTTATATTGTCTGTACATTGACAATATAACAGAATGGACAGTATATCAGTATTGCATAATGGCTAATTTCCTAATCTAAGTTAATTTTTATAACTCTTATAATTTAATAAATGTACATTTTAGCAAATTTCAAAATGAATAACTTTTTTTTTATACTGTACTTTTATAATGCTATAATGCCTAAATGCACTTGTAGCATTGATGACTGTGTTTAGTAAAATGACTGATTTTAGTTTTTAGTGATTTATTTATTTAGTCAGAATAGTATAGAATAAAAATACTGGTGCCTCCCTAATGAGAAGTGGTAGTTCTGTCCAATGAGATTTCAGTGTGGGTGGGGCTACCAAGCATGAGGCTGCAGTAACCGTGGCTGATTAGGACAAAAAGTCTGAGAAGTATGGAAGAGATACTTTTTATCATGTTACCACTTCACGTCTCCACAGAGAACAGCGCAACACAGGACACTATCATCATCAGTCAGCGCTGAGATCGAGATGCCAGACTGCATGCACACTTTCAGATCCTGCTGTATCGTGTGTTTCAGGAAAGGCAGCTGGACTTCACAATGAAATTGACAGAGATGTAGAGAACGCGTGTGAGCATGTGACTCCTCTGACGTGCGGGGGCCTGGCAGGCAGGCAGCTAGGCAGCGTGTTGATCGCCTCTCTCCCCGCCTCCTGACTGGACCGCTTCCCCTCGCGTCTCATTATTTCAGCTGTCCATTGATGCAGCGCACTCGGCTTCCTCCCGCCCGGCTCCACCACGTCCATTAAACATTCATACTCTGGCCATGAGATACTTCAGTACTGTACCCCAGGCTCTCTGCCCAGGATACTCTCTCTCTCGCTATCGCCGCCCCTCTCGCTTTTCTCCCCAGCCTTCATTTTCCTCTCCTCCTTCACCACCATCCCTCAGAAGGCAATCAATTCTGAGTGATCGCTATCTGTGCATCCATCTCTCTCAATCTGTCTAGCTGCGCTATAGATCTGTTCAAATTAGATTCATCATTTGCCATGAGTCCATGTGTTTGCTCACTGTGTGCTGCGGTGGACGCCTGGCACGGGACGTGATGCAGGCAGGATGCTGACTGGCTGTGATGAATCAGGCCCTCCAGTGCTGCCTCCTCTCCTTCTCGTGGCATGGCGCCTACCTTCGATCAACTTTCCCCTTCAAATCCAAACTATCCAACCTTCCACCCCAATCATATCTGCCCTGCCTCTTTCACTCAGAGGTCAGCCAGACCATTAATAAGATTTAAAGGTATTTTCCAGATGATAAAAAGGATGCTAATTAAAGGGGCTATATATATATATATATATATATATATATATACACATACATACATACACATGATTTTTGAAGCACTAGATGTCGCATGGGAGCACCGCCTCTCGGACCAAAACAAACGTGCACTTTGGCCACACCTTGCTCAAGGGCACCTCAGTCGTGGTATTGAGAGCGCTGAACATTCACTTCCCCCACCTACAATCCCTGCCGGCCCGAGACTCGAACCCGCAACCTTTGGATTACAAGTCTGACTCTCTAACCATTAGGCCACAAGCTCTACTTAACGCATACCCTAGTATACACATAACTGTAAGATACTTTGGGTTTTAGTTACATGTTGTTGATTTGTTTAAAAAAAGTGTGGTTACGTTATGATTAGACACTTACAATGGAAGTAAGTGGGGCCAATTTATATGCCATTTAAAAGCACAAATGTGAAACATAATTTTATAAAAACGTGTACATAAATTCTTTCTAAGGTTTTAGGCATTATATTGTCATTACAATGAAGTTGTAAAATGTAATATATTTTAATATAAGATATAAATTAAAAGAATAGTATGTGAGCATTTTTTCACACTAAAATAATATTAAGACATTTTTGGCTATACTACTTTACAAATGATAATTAATGCTGTGCCACAAATGCTATTGATTAAGCTTAATTTGTTTTCTTTAAAAAGACTGGCAGATTTAAGAATTTAAGAGCAGCTGACTATGTGTTCTGTGTGTTTTAATTTGGGGCAGACTGGAACAGACATATTGCTGCATTGCTAATTTCTGTTGAACTATGCAGATGAGTTCTCACAATGCACCAGGTCAAACACCACCAACCTAGCATTACCCAACCAGGCAGACCAGCACTAAACTAGCAACATGGAAATTTAAGAGACATGCGTCTGTCCGATACTTGTACTATTTTCATTGCACTAACAAACAATTTAGGCAAGAAACGGTTTGATATTGACTGTTTAGCCAGTCGCTGTTACAAATGAAAAGAGTTTGCTGGGCTAGCTTGCTACTGTTAGCGTGTTTTCTGGGCTCTCCTGTTCTCCAGAGTGCAGTGGAATGAACTACAGCATGCGAAAAGCATAGGTGCACACCGTGAAAAGGTGAAGGGGAGGTAAACAGGGAATAGCTGTCAGATAGAAATAGAGAGATATATTACCAGAGAATCCAATTGCTGCTTATATAATGCTAGCCAGTGCAGAGAATCGTAGGTGTCTTCTGCCATTGCTAACCCAAATGTGCATGTGTTTGGGAATATATTTAGATACAGATTCTGTTTTTGTCTCAGTTTTTCTTATATTTGATTGAATTAATGACCTGATACTTTGAAAGGCGTTTCCCGGGAATTGCTGTAGCGACTAGCACTGCTTTCTTTGAGTATAAATGAGCCAGTCTTGGTCTTTTTTAATTGAGACTCTGTACTGTTGTAATCCACATTTTCCGGTCAAAATCCATATTTAGCATGGCAATAAAACAATTACAATAATTATTGTAGTAAAATATGAATTTGGATTAGCTTAAAACTGAAATCCTGCTTTTGAGGAATCATTCAAAACCAGTGAGATGGTGTTAGCATGTGCAGGTTTTAAGACAATAGGTTTTAATCGCCCAATCCCAGAAGAACAGTTATCCCTCTCTTTTTTACAGAGTGCACATGATTGAGAAATCCATCTTGTGATTTGGATACTCTCTGCCTCTTTATTAAATTCACTCAAATGTCATGTGAAATACAATTCTGATATTATGCCATCAAATTTTCTTTATTGGACATTTTACCTCAGAATTTCCTTACAAAGAAAGCCATAACACTTTGAGACAATTATTCTCTTTGGAAATTTGCATAGATATCTTAATTGTGCTGTCATCTAGGACACCTCATTTTGGCAAATATATTATTCTTCATGGAAATTCTAATTATAAATAAACATATTTGGTTCAATATTGAAAAGTATTAGCGTAATGTGCTATTAGCTTAGCGACATGCTAATATCAAACCCTGTTAAAATCAGTTGTAAGATGAGTTTCCCATGCAGAGAGCAATTTGTGAGGCTTACAAAGTTTCTACCTATGTACTAGCTTTCAGAATCGATTTTATTTAGGAGGTAGCATGACAGTTTGGATGCTGCCGAAAGTAGCTGCCTATTAAGGTTTTGAAACAGCTCATGTTTCTGTTCCATCCTGTTTGCTATGCAGAGCATGTGTAATTAGTAATGTGCAGAAATTTTCCAGGAAATGATTTTGGATCTGCAGTCTTGGTTGCAGAAGTGATGCTGGAAGGCTGCAGATTAATCACTGACTCTTCAGCCATGAAAAGTTGCAGACTAAGAGGATTGAATACAGTCAACATTTCCCCAACAATATAGGATTAGCAGCCAGCGCCTGCCATAGATGCCTGGGTATATTCACAATCTCATATATTACAGTGCGCCCACGATTGTCAGATTTGCTGTCTTTGCTGGCAAATGAGCACAGTTTAGCTTAATGGAATTTCACAAGTGCTTAAATATTGTACAAATTCTGCCTAACTTTCTTACCTTCTCTTGTAAAAAATAAGTAAAATTTTGCATAGGTACTTTTAAAAGAAGTATTTGTTACTGAAATATTACTCTTTAAAAAAATATGTGCAAACTGAATGTTTTCTGGGACTTAATTGCATGTGAATTGCAATTAAATGAAAATGCGTTATATTATTTGTATGTTATTTATTTTAGATTTATATTAAATGCAATTAGCTTATCATTAGAGTGCTTTTTTTAACAACAATCTATTTCGCAATCTATATATATACATACAGGTGCTGGTCATAAAATTAGAATATCATGAAAAAGTTGATTTATTTCAGTAATACCATTCAAAAAGTGAAACTTGTATATTAGATTCATTAATTACACACAGACTGATATATTTCAAATGTTTATTTCCTTTAATTTTGATGATTATAACTGACAACTAATGAAAGTCCCAAATTCAGTATCTCAGAAAATTAGAATATTGTGAAAATGTTCAATATTGAAGACACTTGGTGCCACACTCTAATCAGCTAATTAACTCAAAACACCTGCAAAAGCCTTTAAATGGTCTCTCAGTCTAGTTCTGTAGGCTACACAATCATGGGGAAGACTGCTGACTTGACAGTTGTCCAAAAGACGACCATTGACACCTTGCACAAGGAGGGCAAGACACAAAAGGTCATTGCTAAAGAGGCTGGCTGTTCACAGAGCTCTGTGTCCAAGCGTATTAATAGAGAGGCGAAGGGAAGGAAAAGTAATAGAAAAGTAATAGTGTACAAGCAATAGGGATAACCGCACCCTGGAGAGGATTGTGAAACAAAACCCATTCAAAAATGTGGGGGAGATTCACAAAGAGTGGACAGCAGCTGGAGTCAGTGCTTCAAGAACCACCACACACAGACGTATACAAGACATGGGTTTCAGCTGTCGCATTCCTTGTGTCAAGCCACTCTTGAACAAGAGACCGCGTCAGAAGCGTCTTGACTGGACTGCTGCTGAGTGGTCCAAAGTTATGTTCTCTGATGAAAGTAAATTTTGCATTTCCTTTGGAAATCAAGGTCCCAGAGTCTGGAGGAAGAGAGGAGAGGCACATAATCCACGTTGCTTGAGGTCCAGTGTAAAGTTTCCACAGTCATTGATGATTTGAGCTGCCATGTCATCAGCTGGTGTTGGTCCATTGTGTTTTCTGAGGTCCAAGGTCAATGCAGCCGTCTACCAGGAAGTTTTAGAGCACTTCATGTTTCCTGCTGCTGACCAACTTTATGGAGATGCAGATTTCATTTTCCAACAGGACTTGGCACCTGCACACACTGCCAAAGCTACCAGTACCTGGTTTAAGGACCATGGTATCCCTGTTCTTGATTGGCCAGCAAACTCGCCTGACCTTAACCCCATAGAAAACCTATGGGGTATTGTGAAGAGGAAGATGCAATACACCAGACTCAACAATTCAGAAGAGCTGAAGGCCACTATCAGAGCAACATGGGCTCTCATAACACCTGAGCAGTGCCACAGAGTGATCGACCCCATGCCACGCCGCATTGCTGCAGTAATCCAGGCCAAAGGAGCTCCAACTAAATATTGAGTGCTGTACATGCTCATACTTTTCATGTTCATACTTTTCAGTTGGCCAACATTTCTAAAGATCATTTTTTTTGCATTGGTCTTAATTGATATTCTAATTTTCTGAGATACTGAATTTGGGACTTTCATTAGTTGTCAGTTATAATCATCAATCAAATTAAAGGAAATAAACATTTGAAATATATCACTCTGTGTGTAATTAATGAATCTAATATACAAGTTTCACTTTTTGAATGGTATTACTGAAATAAATCAACTTTTTCATGATATTCTAATTTTATGACCAGCACCTGTATATATAATATATATATTAGGGCCGGGACTCGATTAAAAAAAATAATCTAATTAATTAGAGGCTTTGTAATTAATTAATCGAAATTAATCGCATTTTAATCGCATATAAATATTTGACCTGAGAACAGTGAGAAGTAAGTTTTTTCATATGGATTTTTAAATTTCCCATCCACAGGGCCAACCAAAGCGGTCTCATCAGCTTCTTTGTCCATGTTCACTGTGGTTTGTTTTTGTCTGAACGCTAGTTGGTGCTCCAGTATAATCGGTCCGCCGAAACTCATCCAGTGAGAAACGTTCCGCGGTGCAAAAATAAGTGCGATTAAAATGCGTTAAAAAAAAATTAACGTGTTATTTTTGTGTAATTAATTAATCTAAATTAACGCGTTAAAGTCCCGGCCCTAATATATATAGAAATATGCAGAGCCTGACAGAGTACTCTGTCAAAGGGAAGACATGGGTTTACCTAGAGGGAAACCTTACCGTGGAAGAATACACATATGGGATTACCCGAAGGGAATCAAGCCATATGGACACCTGGCCCAGTCCAGGGGCTGACCGGAGACCCGGGCAAGCTAACACCAGTACTGGGCCTGACGTCAGACTGCTCCGCCCAGTCTGACTGCCGGGGGTGCTGGAGGAACTCCCAACAGGGTTCGCCGTCCAGGGAAATTAACTGGAGGAGGAAAAAGGTGCTCGTATCCCCGGGTGATGGGGAATGGCGCAGCAAGCGTGACACCGGCCAACTCTTCCCGCCACTTACCAACACATGGGAAGAAACTGGCTCCACATGTAGACTGTAAAATCTCGCGAAGGTGTTCGGTGTCGCCCAGCCCACAGCTCTACAGATGTCTGCCAAAGAGGCGCCGTGCACCAACGCATAGGAGGAGGCAACACTCCGTGTGGAGTGAGCCCTCACCCAGAGGGGGCACAGCTGGCCTTGGGATTGGTACGCCAAGGCGATGGCATCCACTATCCAGTGGGCCAACCTCTGCTTGGAGACAGCCTTCCCTTTCTGCTGACCTCCATGGCAGACAAAGAGCTGCTCAGAGCTTCTGAAACTCCGGGTGCGGTCCACGTATATGCACAGTGCTCTTACGGGACACAGCAACGCCAAGGCTCCAGGTTTGCGAAGTGGATGCATCTCCAGGTTGCTCGCGTCAGGGCCGCCTCGTCGTCTTCCTAGAGGACTTGGGGGCCGGCTGAGGCGCGGGGGATGCCGCACTCCTGCGAGAGGCTCGACACCCCGGCCTAGGTGTCGATTCAGCATTGGGCGGAGCGGCTCTGGAGGATGCAGGAGTGCGTCCACGGCGATGAGCAGATTGAGGCCTGGCCCTCGGGGCAGCGATGGCTGACGTTGCATCACAGGATGTGCTGGTTCGCCTCAGTCTGCTTCTGCACTGCCGAGAACTGCTGGGCAAAGCCCTCGACAGTGTCGCCGAACAGCGCCACCTGGGAGATGGGAGCATCGAGAAAGCTACTTTGTCGACGTCCTTCATCTCTGCCAGGTTGAGCCAGAGATGGCGCTCTTGGACCACCATGGTGGACATCACCTTCCCGAGGGTTCCTCCAAGTGGTGGCGTTTTGCTCTCTCCACCTGAGGAATGTCCTCGTACCCCCTGGCTGCCCCACCATCAAGGGTAGTGGGGACGGAGGAGGCAGACGAGCGGCTTCTGGCCGTGAAAGGGACCGTCCGCGACTTCGTCAGCTCCTCATACACCTCCGGGAAGAAAGTCACTGAGGCAGAGCGCGGTTGTGAGCGTGTCCCGCACCGATAAACCAATCATCCAGCCGCGAGGGCTCGGGACTGGGTGGTCTGTTGACCTCCAGCCCGATCCCCGCGGCTGCCCGGGCAAGCATGGCCGTCGACTCCGGGTCCGATTCGGTAGTGGCGACCACACCCGAGGGGGGCAGTCCCGCCAAACCTTCATCCTCAGAGGACGAAAGCCCATCCCCTGATGCTGCGATCGACATCTGAACCTCGGGCGGTGAAATGCCGAAAAATGACCGAAAGAAATGCTGGCGGTCCCGCGGGACGGATCAGCGAAATCACCCGGCAACTGGACGGGGCGATCGCTGCGTGAGGAGTAAGAGGTCCGTGGGGACGTACCCGGCGGAGAAGCTCTTACTGTGACCAGCTGGCGGTCCTCTGCTCGAATCAGAAAGACCGGGACGGGAGGCGGCAGAGGGTGCCAATCTTTTCAGAAAAGAAAGGCAAGATCGCAGCGCTGTCATGTTCATACGTCCACAACAGGCGCATGAATCATCCGCGAATGCGTCTTCAGCGTGTTGGATGCCCAGACACTGAAGACAACGATCGTGTCCGTCATCCGCAGACAGGTAGCGACCGCAACCAAGAGGACACGGACGGAACGGACAGATCTTGAAAAAGACGCAAGCCGTCTGTGATTTGCTCTTTTAGAATTTACTCTTTCAGTTAAAGTGCCCAGGGGAATCGCTGCTGCGAGGGACTCCGCTGATCGCACCGTAACACCAACTGGGAACAAAATAAAGAGGTGGAAAGGCTTTGTGGAGATCAGCACTCTTCTCATCCACTTGGCTCCGAAGCAAAAATCTGATGAGTGGATGCACCTGTCGCCCCTTTTATACCCGTATGCACGGGGAGTGGCTCAGGTATGCAAAATCCACTAGCCAATTTCATTGGCGTTTTCTCTTATCAGAGGTGATCGGGGCTCCCAGGTAAATTCCCTAATGTCGTCACAACATAACTCGTAGTGACCGACAGATAGGGAATTATAATCACTTTCCACTTCCCTTTATTGACAGTCGCATCTAATTATTGAACTACTATGAATCATCTAGCATAGCAAACCAGTACAGAATTAATCTGAGTTTTTTTTTCAGCTATGAATGAGAAACATATTCTGTGCAAAGTAATGACAGCTATAGATGGTTAAAATGGATTTTGGTTATAATTCAGAATAAAAATAGATGCAAGAAAGTAATCCAGTCACCAAAGGCAACAGTGCTGGCTTTTAAACTTTGTAGTTACCTGAAATATGATCAATCAATCATTTTCCTGGATTTAAACCAGTATGTGTCAGTCTGTTGGCTTTTGGTTACTTGCCAGGAATCAAAAAAAGGCAATTGTCATAGAATCTTTAAGACCTCATTAGTGGAAACCAATGTTTTGTTTCTGTTTCTGACTAGCCTGTTATTGAGTCAGCCTCTAACATCATTACTACACAGTCATTTACGCACATGCCTAAAGGAGGAGTGAACGCTGCCTGGAAGAGTTGGGGAGGAAATCAGACTATCCTCAGAGGAGTTTGTGGAGCTGGATCTTAATCATGTGGCCCCTATCTAGAGGATAGATTAACCTCTGTAGCCCTGACAACGCAAGCTCACAACAGCTGCGGGATATTGAAAAGAGAATTTGCAGCGAAATGAGACGCGTCTAACAGATGACACATCAAAAAATCAAGAGAATATGTTTTGACTTAACACATAAGATTTGCATGTTATTTTTCAGCGTATAGAGCTTCTCATTCACAAATGTCAAAAAGACTATTAAGTGTTAAACTGTATTTTATAATTTGACCATATGGTGCTGCTGCACCATGTGACCACAAAATATCTGTGGATTATTTTAGCTTTGTATAGGGAGTGGTTTTGCTGTTTACTATACATTTTTAAGCTGATGAGACTTTTTGGCCCTCTACAGCACATGCTGAGCTTTCTAAAGTACAGGTTTCTCGACCTCACAGCCAGCGTGTCACCCTTAAGACCCTTCACAATAAACACAAATCAGTTTTGTGCATATTTAGTGCTTCAGTGAAATCAAGGTCTTATTTAGGGATGTGCTAGTCTACATATGTCAGCTAAATTAAGGGATCTAAAGGGATAGAAGTATCGCTTTTTATTTTAGTTTATTCATTTATATATTTATTATTGAAATGTTGTTATATGCATGTGTCAATTTTATTTAATTTCTTTATTTTCTTAAATATGTGGGTATATAGTATTTATAGAGTTGTAACTTTTAGTTTTAGTTACTTTTTCTTATTTGTAAGTCGCTTTGGACAAAAGCGTCTGCTAAATGACAAAAGTAAGTAAGTAAGTAAATTGACTAGAGCCACTACCTGACTAATCTCTCATGACAAAATTTTGAAAGGAAGTTTTAAGATGTTTTTTAAAAAAGTTTTAACCTTTACATTGTCCCTAAATGGAATGAAAATAACAAAAACAGCAAAAGACACCAAAACTGTTTGCAACGCAATCTTGGCAGATTGTAACAATTTAGCATTTTGGGGAATTGGTGGCTATTCATATAAAATCTCATTTGTATAATTTTGCATATGTTTTTCTCATTTGTGTATTATGCCCCACAGATGGTTCAGTTTAGACCGTTTTAAGTCTTAAAAACACATTTCTGTACAAGTCACATTGTACAAATTCATATGTAGCACCACATTATAAAATAGTTTTATGATTGGATTGGGTGAATGTTTGTGGCTGTTTCTATGGTGTTTTAATAGAGATAAATTTGAAGGTACAGAATACAATAAAGGTTTTTAAACTGTCCAATAACTGAAGTCCTGCCGACGACTATTCACACCATACATCAATGAAAAGCTGTTTTATTAAGCTTTCGGATGATGTGTAAAACTCAGTTTTAAAAAAATTTACCCTTGTGACTGATTTTATCGTCCAGGGTCACATATATAAACCTGGTTCAGTTGTCTTTGTTGTCTCCTGTGTTTCTTCTCCACTGTTGACAAAGCCACCAGCCTCTCTGAAAAGACCTCAGATTGTGCCCCTTCAGAGAACATTGTACGAACACTATATTAATTATATTCTCTATTTCCATCTCTTTGAAAGAGCTGTGCTAGAGGGCTGAAGGAAACAGCCAATTAAGTGATTTCCTCTCATTGCATTTTAAGTGTCAGGTCTTTAGCATTGTTGTTTTTAATGGGAGGGAAAAGCATCCATTTAGCATTTCTGCAAGCTGAGACATAGTCTGGAGTTCTCAATGCAGGTCAAATGCAGATGAGATTTGCCGAAGTAATTTCTAGTAATTTGCTTTGATTTGCTTCTTACTTTGCACTGCCATCCAAATTCTAATACCTTGAAAACATGGTTTTAGGCATTACTGCATACAATGTAGTCATTTTGAATTGGCTTATGTTAAACAGAAAAAAAACATGTATTAGGGAATTATTAAGTGATATGTGCTGGTCTACCATGAAAAGTGCTGTGTCGTTCAGTCTGAAAAGTCCATGAACCTAATGAAAGAAAATGGATTAAACCATTTGTCTAGATTAAGTACTCTGTATTTTTCTGATACTCTTGAGCCAATTGGCCTGTGGTGCTAAAGTCAATTGTGTAAAACCATTTCAAATGGAAAGGAAAGTTAAATGTATAATGTTAAATCATTAATGTGCCCATCAAACTACTATATTGCCTTTTATTTTTCTTTGTCTCGTATGTAAATAACATTTTCTACAGACTGATAAGATCCCGAGTCCTGCCTCTTGTCAAACCATTTTAGAAAGATTTGTCACTTTAGAAGAATAGAATGAAAATTATATTCTATATTTATAAAATAGAATGAAATTATTATGGGATTACAATGAAATGTAAAAGTTACTTTGTAAGTGTTAATGACCACTTGGATTATCTGAAATGTTGAAATCTCATACAATATCAAAGCTTTGTGACAGAGTTGTATCTCTAAAGTGATTTAAAACTGTAGCTTCCAAACCTATAAGATACTTAGAATTGAACTTTAATTCTGAAATTTTGATTACTGAAAGGTGTGGCTGTTTACAGAGTGCTGTATCAAAGCATATTAAATGCTAAGTTGACTGGAAGGAAGAATTTGGGTAGGAAAAGGTACACAAGCAACAGGGATGACCGCAAGCTTGAGAATACGGTCAAGCAAAGCAGTGCATCAAGAGTCACCACGCTCAGACGTCTTCAGGAAAAACCAGAGACAACTTCAGAAGTGTCTTACCTGGGCTGTGGTGAAAAAGAACTGGACTTTTGCTCAGTGGTCCAAAGTCCTCTTTTCAGATGAAAGTAAATTTTGCATTTCATTTGGAAATAAAGGTCCTAGAGTCTGGAGGAAGAGTGGAGAGGCACAGAATCCATGTTGCTTGAAGTCTAGTGTGAAGTTTCCACAGTCAGTGATGATTTGGGCTGCTATGTCATCTGCTGGTGTTGGTCCATTGTGTTTTCTGAAGTCCACAGTCAACGCAACCATCTACCAGGAAATTTTAGAGCACTTCATACTTCCTTCTGCTGACAAGCTTTATGGAGATGCTGATTTAATTTTCCAGCAGGACTTGGCACCTGCCCACACTGCCAAAGGTCCCAAAAGCTGGTTCAATGACCATGGCGTTACTGTGCTTGATTGGCCAGCAAACTCGCCTGACCTGAACCCCATAGAGAATCTATATATCTATGTATTGTCACGAGGAAGATGAGAGACACCAGACCCAACAATGCAGATGATCTGAAGGCTGCTATCAAAGCAACCTGGGCTTCCATACCACCTCAGCAGTGCCACAAACTGATCACCTCCATGCCATGCCGAGTTGAGGCAGTAATTAAAGCAAAAGGAACCCCTACCAAGTATTGAGTACATTACAGTAAATGAACATACTTTCCAGAAGGCCAACAATTCACTAAAAATGTTTTTTTTTATTGGTCTTATGAAGTATTCTAATTTGTTGAGCTTGTTGAGATGAATTGGTGGGTTTTTGTTAAATGTGAGCCTAAATCATCACAATTAAAAGAACCAAAGACTTAAACTACTTCAGTCTGTGTGCACTGAATTTATTTAATACACAAGTTTCACAATTTGAATTGAATTACTGAAATAAATGAACTTTTCCACAACATTCTAATTTATTGAGATGCACCTGTAAGCCTGAAAACTTCAAGCCAGAAGAAAAGTTCATTTGGGGCTTATATTCTGATTTAAGTCTTAAACACCAGCTGACCTATTAGGTTAATGTCATACATGCAGGGGTAAAGCTCTAAATGTGGCTGGCATGCCATTACTGTCCTCTCAGTAGACCTAGAGCATGCTGATCCACCCTTAGCCATCTGCCCCTAATACTAGCATTCAGCAGGGGGTAAGAAGCTTGGTTTGGGACCCACATCTGCAGTGGCCTTTTAAACCTGAAGGCCAGATTTGTCTACCATTTGCATAATCACGCAGGACTTGACTTGGTCCTGTCATACCAGCACCCTGGTGAAGAAGGCCAGGCAGCGTCTGTACCATCTGAGACGCTTAAGGGACTTTAGACTTCCCTCTCGGGTGCTTAAGACTTTTTAAACCTGCACCATCGAGAGCGTCTTGACGGACAGCATCACTTCCTGGTTCGGGAACTGCCCTATGCAGGACAGACGAGCCCTCCAGAGGGTGGTGCGTTCAGCGGAACGTACCATTCACACCGAGCTCCCTGACCTGCAGGAGATTTACAGCAAGCGGTGCCTGACCAGGGCCAGGAAGATAGTGAAGGACCTCAGCCATCCCAACAATGGACTCTTTTCTCTGCTGCGTTCAGAGAGGCGCTTCCGCTCCATGAAGGTGAACACAGAGAGAATGAGGAGGAGCTTCTTCGCGCAGGCCATTCGGAGTCTTAACCACTCTCCACTCTAATCACATCATCCCACACTTCACTTTGCACAATTTCAACTACAATCTGCACTAATGTCAGTCTCAGTTGTAGAAGGTTATGTGAGGATAAATCAGTGGGATTTACATACCATTTGTCTTTAGTATTCCTTTTACTCACTTATACACTTTACTGCACTGCACAGCACACGGACACTTTATCACTGACATACACTTTACATCATTTTATAGAATCTATATAGAATCATATTCTATTTTTATTCTCATATCTATTTTTATTTTATTCTATTTGATTTTATTGCTAGTTTATTTCTATATATGTTTACTGTACTTATTTTTCTGTTTGTATTTTTGTAAGCTTGAGGTTTTCTTAATTTTGTTGGACAATTTGTTGGACAGTCGTACAATACATTTCACTACATGTCATACTATGTATGTATATGTATGTGACAAATAAATTTGAAATTTTAGTTTGAATTTAATAACACAACTGCCAGTTCTCACTTTAGAACGATATATGAAGTTATATGTTCTTATTAATTATTATATATGTTCTCTGCTTCAAACGCTCTACCATCATCCCCGTTCCAAAGAAACACAAAATTACTGGACTTAATGACTACAGACCTGTGGCCCTAACGTCTGTAGCCATGAAATCATTCGAAAGACTGGTTCTGGCTCATCTGAAGGACATCACTGGACCCTTACTGGACCCCCTGCAGTTTGCCTACAGAGCAAACAGGTCTGTGGATGATGCAGTCAACATGGGACTGCACTTCATCCTGCAGCATCTGGACAGACCAGGGACTTATGTGAGGATCCTGTTTGTGGACTTCAGCTCTGCTTTTAACACCATTATCCCGGAAACCCTTCAAAATAAACTAACTCAGCTCTCCGTCCCCACCTCCGTCTGCCAGTGGATCAACAGCTTCCTGACAGACAGACAGCAGTTAGTAAAGCTTGGCAAATTCACATCCAGCACTCGAACCATCAGCACTGGAGCTCCTCAGGGCTGCGTACTCTCCCCACTGCTCTTCTCCCTCTACACCAACGACTGCACATCTAAAGACCCCTCTGTCAAGCTCCTGAAGTTCGCAGACGACACCACACTGATCGGCCTCATCCAGGACGGTGACGAGTCTGCTTACAGACAGGAGGTTAAGGAGCTGGCTGTCTGGTGCAGTCTCAACAACCTGGAGCTTAACACACTCAAAACTGTGGAGATGATCGTGGACTTCAGGAGAAACCCCCCTGCTCTCCCCCCACTCACCATCATGAACAGCACTGTGACTGCAGTGGAGTCATTCAGATTCCTGGGCACCACCATCTCTCAGGACCTGAAGTGGGATATTCACATTGACTCCATTGTCAGGAAGGCCCAGCAGAGGTTGTACTTTCTTCGCCAGCTGAGGAAGTTCAACCTGCCACAGGAGCTGCTGAAACAGTTCTACTCTGCCATCATTGAATCCGTCCTCTGCACCTCAATAACTGTCTGGTTCAGCTCAGCTACCAAATCTGACCTCAGAAGACTACGGAGGGTAGTCCGGACTGCTGAGCGAATCATTGGTACAACCCTCCCCACTCTCCAAGAACTGTACTTATCCAGAGTGAGCAAAAAGGCTGGTAAAATCACTCTGGACCCCTCACATCCAGCACACAACCTCTTTGAACTTTTACCATCTGGTCGACGCTACAGAGCTCTGTGCACCAGAACGACCAGACACAGGAACAGTTTCTTCCCTCAGTCAATACATCTCATGAACACTCTGTTGGAAACTTTTTCCTTCTTCAAAGCAGAGACCAGGAGACTTTGGGATAAGTTACTCTTTATTGAGAACTCGCTGTAGTCGCTGTAGTCATCCAAGTCTGACTCAAACAGTATACATTGTAGTTTATATACATTTCGAGGGGGAGGGATACAGAGGTGGAGACAATCTAAACAAAGCATGCAAACACAGTACAGGAATCGGCCGATTACCAGAATTTCCCTAGCCCTGACATCATCAGCATAACAGTGTGATTCAAATGCATAGGTGCTAATCCAATCAGCCTGACAGTATCACCCAAATGGTCAGGAAGTGCCTAAAGACAAAAGGTTAATGTCTCAGACACCTGGGCTGCCTGACTTCATCTTAGAATGTCATCATCTGTACCTCAAAATGTAAAACACACTGTTTCAGTTTATATACTATTACATTGGAACCTAGATTTATCATTTTATAAATTTGTAATCCAACAACTCAATAAATAAATGTAGAACACACAACTAATACATTATCCATTCACCACACTCACTTATTTTATTTTCTCATTTCTAATTTGCACATACTTGACCTGTACATACATAGTCGCCTATATTATATATTGTGTATTTTTTTATTTTTTTTTGCTGCTTTGTACATTGGTTCCCTTCCAGGAACTTCGAGCTACGTCCGAAGACGCTATGGGAACGCCCTCAGCGTAACCGGCACTCTGAATATTGTATACAACCAGTCTAATGAATGGGCGAGGCGTCACGACCAGGGTGACGTCACGACCAGGTATATAAGCACGTGCGGCAGAGCCGGCTTCAGCTTTTTGTCATTCAGCAAGCGCTCTGTGTGTTGTCAGTCTGATTCTTTGTCTTGTGAGTCTTATTTGGTGTTGTCTGTCTCAGAAACATGCCTAAGCTAAGGCAAAGACTAGGGGCGATCCTAGATCGCGTTTCAGGTTGTGTGTTAGTCCCTGCCCTCGTTACATCACGAGTGGGGACACACACAACCTGTGCGTGGTCTGTTTGGGTGCGGAGCATGCGGCATCAGCTCTCGAGAGCGGCGGCTGCACGCGTGGAACTCGCAGGCTGAGGCAGAGCGGCAGCTGCGCTCATGGGGCTCGTAGGAGAAAAGGCTGATCTGGCTGGCGGGCATATAGAAGAGAAAAGAAGAGAAACTATCTTCTCCCGTATCCACCAGATCTGGCGCCCCGTCTCGCGGTTCGGAAGCGGTACTCTTCCCCCCGAGACGAGGGCTTGACGCTGCGTCCTCCGAGGAAAAGGTGATGTGACGAGCGTTGACGAGGTTTCGCCGCCTCTCTCGCCCCAGTGTGAGGAGCCACAAGAGCCTTCAGTTTCCCCCGATCTCCACCGAGGTGTTGAGATCGCGGGTGGAATCTTTGAGGGCAGATGGTATGCGCGCTCTCGAAATTCAGGTGGCTGCTGGGCGGGCGCAGCCTCGCGCAACAGGTCCTGACGGGCGAGCCCCAGGACTACGGAGGACGACCCCTACTGGGGTGGAGCGGCTTACACCGCGGCTCACGGTGACCGTCTCCCCTCGGTGCCCTCCGGGGATTTGTCTGCCAACCCTGCAGTTCCAGGGCACAGCAGGTCCCAGCGAGCGTTATTCTCAGGTTCTACCGTCTGTGACTTCAGCGGGCCTGAGAGACTCGCCTCAGCCGCCAGATTACGCGTCTCCTGTCGGTGCGCCGCAGCAAGACAGCGGTCTGGCCGCTTCTCTAACACCAGAGGTCAGTCTCGAGAGACTGATTCCCTTAGTAGATCGTTTGGCAGCCTGGCAACGGCTGCCGAACGTGTCTCTCTGGGTCCTGCGGACAGCAGAGGCTGGCTATTCCATCCAGTTCGATGGGCCACCCCCACGGTTCAACGGGGTCTGTGTGACTACGGTCCGCCCCGAGCAGGCTCTGGTCCTGGAACAGGAAGTCAACACTTTGCTGAAAAAAGGAAGCCATAGAGTTGGTTCCACCTCACGAAGTGTACACCGGCTTCTACAGCCGATACTTCATTGTTCCGAAGAGGGACGGAGGGCTGAGGCCCATACTGGACTTGCGTCTCTTGAACCTCTCAGTCAGATCGCCGAAGTTCAAGATGCTGACGGTCAAGCAGATCGTATCTCAAATCAGGTCCGAGGACTGGTTTGTCACGATAGACCTCAAAGACGCCTATTTCCATGTGTCCATCCTTCCCTCTCACAGGAAGTTCGGGGGCAAAGCGTACCAATATCGGGTTCTTCCCTTCGGCCTAGCACTCTCACCCCGCACTTTCACCAAGTGTGTAGATGCGGTCCTGGTCCCGTTGCGACTGCAAGGCATCCGCATACTAAATTATATCGACGATTGGTTGATCCTTGCTCAATCAGAGCATCTGGCAGCCCGGCATCGAGATGTCGTTCTTGCCCACATGAAAGATTTGGGGTTAAGACTAAACGCCAAAAAGAGTGTGCTTTCTCCAGCTCAGAGAACCACTTATCTAGGCGTGGTGCGGGATTCGACCACGATGCAGGCTCGTTTGACCCCTGCTCGGATCGAGTCGATCCTCACGGCAGTCAGGAGAGTGCGAGAAGGCCAGCCATTCACTGTCAAGCAGTTTCAGAGGCTGCTTGGGCTCAGGGCAGCTGCGTCCAGCGTGATTCCTTCTGGCCTGCTGTACATGAGGCCCCTACAGTGGTGGCTCAAGACCAGGGGGGTCTCCCTGAGGGGAAACTCGCTCCGCGCTGTCAAGGTATCATGGCGCTGCATCCGTGCCTTAGACATGTGGAGGAAACCCTGGTTCTTGTCCCAGGGCCCGGTGCTGGGAGCTCCTTGTCGCCGCGTCTCGCTAGCGACGGACGCTTCCCTCACCGGTTGGGGTGCGGTCATGAGTGGCCACCCTGCCCGCGGTCTGTGGAGTGGTCGCCACCTGACGTGGCATATCAACTGGCTAGAAATCCTAGCTGTGTTCCGTGCTCTCAAGCACTTCCTCCCAGACCTGAGAGATCGCCACGTGCTGGTCCGCACCGACAGCACGGCAGTGGTCTCTTACATCAACCACCAAGGAGGTCTGCGATCGCGCCCCTTGTACAAGCTGGCACACCAGATCCTTGTGTGGTCCCAGGGCAAGCTCCTATCATTGAGAGCTCCTCCCTTCAGGGAGCCCGACCAGGAAAGGCACAACTGTATGTGTCCAGTGTGAGCACTGGACGCATACATCCACAGAATGGCTGTGGAGAAAGACGGACCAGCTGCTCGAGTGCTTTGGTCCGCCTAAGAGGGGTCTTCCTGTTACGAAGCCCACGCTTAGTAGGTGGATGGTGGATGCCATCAATCTGGCGTACGAGACCTCTGACCTTCCCCCGCCGTTGGGAGTCAGAGCACACTCGACCCGAGGTGTGGCGGCCTCCAAGGCCTTCTGGGCAGGTGTCTCCATGCAAGACATCTGCAACGCTGCTGGGTGGTCCACGCCCCTGACATTCGCCAGGTTTTACAACCTCGACATCAGAGCCACTCCAGGCTCCTCCGTCCTTTCAGCCTGACACCAGGCAGGGACTTGTCAGTCTGGCGGCGTTGGTATTGCGTTCCCATAGCGTCTTCGGACGTAGCTCGAAGTTCCTGGAAGGGAACGTACCAGGTTACGTATGTAACCCAGGTTCCCTGAAGGGAACGAGAGCTACGTCCCGAGCCACACTTCCGGCATCCCTGCCAGCGCTTGCTTCATGACTTGAAGCTGAAGCCGGCTCCGCCGCACGTGCTTATATACCTGGTCGTGACGTCACCCCGCCCGTGACGCCTCGCCCATTCATTAGACTGGTTGTATACAATATTCAGAGTGCCGGTTACGCTGATGGTATTCCCATAGCGTCTTCGGACGTAGCTCTCGTTCCCTTCAGGGAACCTGGGTTACATACGTAACCTGGTACGTTATTGGCTATTTCCTGTTATTTTGTTTTTATTATCTGTGTCCTGTCCTGTTACTGTCTTTTTGTTGCACTGTGGAGCTTCTGTCACTATAACAAATTCCTTGTATGTGTAAACATACTTGGCCAATAAAGCTCATTCTGATTCTGATTCTGATTAAGTAACTGAACCAGGGATGTGTCTCCTGGCAGCCTTTAACCCAGCTGTGGGGAACGTTAATCCGGGAGGGCCACTCTCCTGCAGAGTTTAGCTCCAACCCTGAAAAAACCTGGAAAAAATACCTAACTGCATCCTGAAGACCTTGATTGTTTTGGTTTGATTAGGGTTGGCGCTAAACTCTGCAGGGACACCGGCCCTCCAGGATCAACATTCCCCACCCCTGCTTTAACCCAAAATGACCCCAATCTGCCTTTGTAAACTTTGACACAGAACAA
This sequence comes from Barbus barbus, assembly GCF_936440315.1. Taxonomy (NCBI): domain Eukaryota; kingdom Metazoa; phylum Chordata; class Actinopteri; order Cypriniformes; family Cyprinidae; genus Barbus; species Barbus barbus. The sequence continues at coordinate 12,550,090 of NC_136721.1, forward strand.
CTTTTGCATGCATAAACATTGCATTTCTTTCTAGCTTGTGAACTCATAAGCATACTTCATAAACCAGACAACCATGAACAAACATGAAAAACATTTTAAGTTTTCATGTCTGCACACATTCCATCTCATACTTTTTGTTAAATCAACTTGAGATAACCAGGGACATTAAAATGATCTACAGGTCCTTCTCAAAAAATTAGCATATTGTGATAAAGTTCATTATTTTCTGTAATGTACTGATAAACATTAGACTTTCATATATTTTAGATCCATTACAACACAACTGAAGTAGTTCAAGCCTTTTATTGTTTTAATATTGATGATTTTGGCATACAGCTCATGAAAACCCAAAATTCCTATCTCAAAAAATTAGCATATTTCATCCGACCAATAAAAGAAAAGTGTTTTTAATACAAAAAAAGTCAACCTTCAAATAATTATGTTCAGTTATGCACTCAATACTTGGATCGGGAATCCTTTTGCAGAAATGACTGCTTCAATGCGGCGTGGCATGGAGGCAATCAGCCTGTGGCACTGCTGAGGTGTTATGGAGGCCCAGGATGCTTCGATAGCGGCCTTAAGCTCATCCAGAGTGTTGGGTCTTGCGTCTCTCAACTTTCTCTTCACAATATCCCACAGATTCTCTATGGGGTTCAGGTCAGGAGAGTTGGCAGGCCAATTGAGCACAGTAATACCATGGTCAGTAAACCATTTACCAGTGGTTTTGGCACTGTGAGCAGGTGCCAGGTCGTGTTGAAAAATGAAATCTTCATCTCCATAAAGCTTTTCAGCAGATGGAAGCATGAAGTGCTCCAAAATCTCCTGATAGCTAGCTGCATTGACCCTGCCCTTGATAAAACACAGTGGACCAACACCAGCATTACTGACTGTGGGCACTTGACACTGGACTTCAGGCATTTTGGCATTTCCCTCTCCCCAGTCTTCCTCCAGACTCTGGCACCTTGATTTCCGAATGACATGCAAAATTTGCTTTCATCCGAAAAAAGTACTTTGGACCACTGAGCAACAGTCCAGTGCTGCTTCTCTGTAGCCCAGGTCAGGCGCTTCTGCCGCTGTTTCTGGTTCAAAAGTGGCTTGACCTGGGGAATGCGGCACCTGTAGCCCATTTCCTGCACACGCCTGTACACGGTGGCTCTGGATGTTTCTACTCCAGACTCAGTCCACTGCTTCCGCAGGTCCCCCAAGGTCTGGAATCGGTCCTTCTCCACAATCTTCCTCAGGGTCCGGTCACCTCTTCTCGTTGTGCTGCGTTTTCTGCCACACTTTTTCCTTCCCACAGACTTCCCACTGAGGTGCCTTGATACAGCACTCTGGGAACAGCCTATTCGTTCAGAAATTTCTTTCTGTGTCTTACCCTCTTGCTTGAGGGTGTCAATGATGGCCTTCTGGACAGCAGTCAGGTCGGCAGGCTTACCCATGATTGCGGTTTTGAGTAATGAACCAGGCTGGGAGTTTTTAAAAGCCTCAGGAATCTTTTGCAGGTGTTTAAGGTTAATTAGTTGATTCAGATGATTAGGTTAATAGCTTGTTTAGAGAACCTTTTCATGATATCCTAATTTTTTTAGATAGGAATTTTGGGTTTTCATGAGCTGTATGCCAAAATCATCAATATTAAAACAATAAAAGGCTTGAACTACTTCAGTTGTGTTGTAATGAATCTAAAATATATGAAAGTCTAATGTTTATCAGTACATTACAGAAAATAATGAACTTTATCACAATATGCTAATTTTTTGAGAAGGACCTGTAATAAGTGGGAGGGTCACATTCTAAACCTTATCAGTCTGGCTCGTGAATATTAATTAGGTAATGTAATATTCATCCATTAGTTATAAAATATGACTAAATATATATTAAATATATATACTGAATCTATATTTCCTGACTCTGAATATTCAAATGCTTGAATACATCAACTACATTACAAATATTTAATCTTTATATAACAGAGTATTTCTATTTTATAATTTTAAATAATTTTAGTATTATATTAATAGTATGATAACAATTTAGTATAGGCACCAATTCTCACTATTACAACTAGTTGCTTATTAGCATACCTATTATTTATCAACTTGGTTGTTTATTACTATTTAAAGCACATATTCTGCATGACCATATTCTACATCCCTAATCCTACCCAATACCTAAATTTAACAACTACTGCACACAAACTATTAATAAGCAGCAAATTAGGAGTTTATTGAGGCAAATGTCGCAGTTCATGGTTTGTTAATAGTGAGAGTTGGACCTTAAAATGTGTATTGTGTGTGACCAATATTATTATAAAAAAAATGCTATGACGTAATATGCCTCAAAAGTGTATGTGATATAAATCAGTGACATTAACATAGTAAATGGTCACATTAAGTATCAATCAATCATGTCAAATCATTTAGGGAACTGTCAGATGTGATATTCACCTTGAAATATGAGAGTATCTGTGGCAGGTTACTGTGCAGCAATCAGCGCATTCATTAAAGATTGTGCTCACGTGAGACAGCCGGTTGTTATGTACTGCCCCCAGTTCCTCCTTTGCAGTTAGAGGTCCATCAACTCTAACATCTTACTCTGTGGTTGTTACTTAGGAGTAATTTATAGTTCTTTATAGAAGCAGGCATAAGTAGGTTCATCCTTCGCAAAACTAACTGCTCAGAGGTGGTTTTTACGAGGCTGGTCATTACAGCTCAGTACTTGTTCATAGGAACATTGATAAAGTGATTCAGGGTGAGCTGGAATGGAAATTGTGGTGGAATGGTCATCTTTTATTGAGGTAGTTTCTTGGCTGTGATTTTCTGAGATATACAGTCTTCACTCCCCATAGATAGTTGTATATATTGATCCTTTTTGAGGTCCTTAAGATTTTTTCCATGTTTTTGAAAGAAATCACTTATGCACACTGGCTGCATTTATTTGATGAAAAAACAATACAATCAAAACTATAATATTATGAAATATTATTACAGTTTAAAATATTTTCTTGTATTCTAATACATCCTAAAATTCATTCAGAATTTTCAGCATTCATTGCTATTAGTCTTCAGTGTCACATGATCCTTCAAAAATCAATCTGATTTGCTGATTTGGTACTCAAGAAACATTTCTTATTACTTTCAGTGTTGAAAATAGTTTTTACAACTTAATATTTTTGTGGAAACTCACTTTTGTCAGGCAAAACAACAGCATTTCTTTGAAATAGAAATATTTTGTAACATTTTGTTTATCAATTTAATGCGTCCCTGCTGAATTAAAGAATTAATTTATTTCAAATTTGCTAAAGTAGTTCATTCTATATTCTAAGTCATTTGATAGCTTTTTGTTAGTAACAGACCAAAAGTAAATTTTTATAATAACTTTTCCATTAGAGTTGAATCAGTGATTTGAACTTGAGAACTGCAACAAACTGATTACTGATTGAGTACTTTAAAAACACTCATACGATTAAAAAAAACTATCATATTTATAATGATCATAACTATTAATTTAACTCCATCCAAAGATTTCCTTCACGATAAGCATAAAATACATGACAAAAGAAGTGCAGATTTTGTGTGGGTCTTCCCATAGCATCCATTGTATGTGTACTTAGTCTTATCAATAAATATAGTTACAGTAAATGGTCATAAAGGAGACGGAATTTCAGTTATCTCTGGCCTGCACACATTGTAGCATGAAATAATCTAATTATCCACATTTGAATGAATCTGTATCATGAGCTAAAGAATCATTAGCTATTTAGCTCAAGTGTCTGTTTATTCTGCTCAAGCTGTAATCATATGATTAAGTCACCTGAAATCAGAGAGCAGCTCTGCTAGGGGAGACAAGGGCTAGGGACTCTAAAACAGAGAGCCTGAACCTCTGAGGGTTTTGTGTGAACTCTTTGAGTGATCCATGGCAGGAGTGGTGTGATCCAGCCGATCTAGGTCAAGTCCTTCCCTTCCATTAGAGCGTCATTAGTTTTCAAAGCCACCATGGTATTTTGGTTTTTATCAGCCTTGTCAGAATCGTCTGATGCAGATGAATGGGGAAGCTATAGTCTATTGTTCACCAAGGGGAGGTAATGTCATTTCATTTGCACTGTAGCGCTGAGCTTTTTATTCTTTTTATTTGTGTTTGCCCATTTGCAGCCTTGACACCTTTTCTTTTCTTCCCAAGTCATACACAAACCATTTTAACTTGTCGTCTGGTTGTTCTGTCAGGTGATAAACTCTTCCAGATGTAATTGCACAGTCAGGATCCATCCTGTTTATTTGCTTTGTGCAGTTTTTACACTGCAAATCAGAAATTCTCATCACCGCTAATTAAAGTTATGCAACAGTCTGGCAAGATTCCCTCTGAAATAGTCAGATGCTTGATGGATGTTAACACAGATGCTTAATTCATTTTTTCGAACATAAACTTTTAAAACAATTATGTTTTAAAACAGATTATGTTAATTGAGCAGGTGTGATTGTATTTTACTGTCCCAGTTTCTGCCTATTCAAACAAAATTCTAACGCTGGACATATTTAAAGGCTTGTCTTTTTTTGAATAGCCTTTAATTTGTGTATTTATAGGTCTGGCACAATGATGAAAAAGACACTTACTGGAGCATTTCCTTTATTTTTTTTTATTAAGATTTCTCATTTGTCTTGCCATATTGATTTTTGTTACTGGCGTAAATAGATGGCAATATTATGACTCTTGGGTGTTGATTCAGTGTTTTCAGAAGAAGCACATGGTCCTGAAACGAATCCTTCACAATCTCGGAGCACTTATGGGTTACTTTGACCTACTTTCCTAAGTGGGATTTTCAAAGGAAGTACAGTACCTCCAGCCTTCTGCTACATTTATAATGTTGAGCAAGATCTGTGAAGATGAAGATATGCTGCTAGATTGTTAATGTATGCCTAATATATTGATGCTTTCCATCAGTATATTCATGCAAATTTATAAGATTGTTGTACCTTTTGAAAAAGTCTGAAAACCAGTTTGCCATCTTTTACCAAGGGTATATTATATTATATTATATTATTATAATATTTTATATAATTTATTTTTGGTTGCATTACAGTGATTTCCTAATTTGAAATGCGATCAAGATTCCATAAGTGTATGTGTTAAGGGAGTTTAGCTGTTGAAAATATAACAAAAATATAACAACCACTCTATTAATGAAATGACATTTGAAGATTAGTTCATTTGAATGCACGAGATTCCCATCACTATTTTTACTACTACTGCTATTGCTAATTATAATAATAACCACACACTGATATGTAAATGTTAATAATTGGGCAACTTAAGTTCTATTTGTGTATTTAATTAAGTTTTAAAGGGGCACACGCAACTGTCTTCTGCCAAATGAAATGCTTTTGAAGAACAAAACAAAACCAAACAAATGATGTTTGGATTTTTAGTGCACAGAATGCTTGAGTCCTCTCTGTTGTAAATGCACATCCTTTTTTCTCTCAGGGCTCAAGTGGTTTGACTGGCTTGATCCCTTGTGTCTTTCTTTGTAAACGGGAGTAAATCTGGAGGGGAGAGGAGAGAGAGCTGCTTGTTAACCGCTTGTTGCTCTCAGCCGTGCAAACAGTGAAGTCATACCTTCCCAGGCTTGTTTTGCTCACCGGTGATGTCACCAGCAGCCAATCAGCAGGCGCTGCTGCATTAGGTAGTGGGTGCAGTGGGAGTCTTGGGAATATGCACGGGGACGCGCCGACGGCTCTCTGGCTCTCATCATCACATCATTATGAGGATGGAGAGAGAGAGAGAGGGAGGAAAAGCAGCAGCTGAGAATATCTAATCACAGTCGTGAGTCAGTCATTTGATTCCCCAGCTTTTTGATGTGATGTGCCTCACAAAGGAAATTACATACTGAATAAATCAATTTTTGTCCACCTTGGCTTGGATTAAGCCAGACTGTTTTATCTGTCATCTCAGGCACCTCTTATGGTAGCTATCATACACTGATTATGACAGTTTTTCATTGGCCACTGACCTTAAGCCAAGGTCAGTTTTGCTCGTGAGGAAAGCAAGACTTGGATTTGTATCCCATCTAATGCAAAGTCTTAAGTCGCTGGGGTATATTTGTAGCAATAGCCAAAAATACATTGTATGGGTCAAAATTATTGATTTTTCTTTTATGCCAAAAATCATAAGGATATTAAGTAAAGATCATGTTCCATGAAGATTTTGTACATTTCTTACTATAAATATATAAAAATTTCATTTTTGATTAGTAATATGCATTGCTAAGAACTTAATTTGGACAACTTTAAAGGCGATTTTCTCAATATTTAGATTTTTTTGCACCCTCAGATTCCAGATATTCAAATAGTTGTATCTCGGCCAAATATCATCTGATCCTAACAATGATGCATAAATCTCAATTTTGAAAAATTGACACTTAAGACTGATGTTGTTGTCCAGGGTCACATATTATATTTGATGAATCATTTTTGATTACCTGTTTATTTGCTGCATGCAAGATAAGCTCAGATGTCCCGGTTACTGTAGCAAAGGTCGAAAGGTTGATAGCAGTGTCTGATAGCAGTTGATACTGTGTCATTCACTGCTTATATAGCTTTCTAGGAAATTGTCATTTGATAAAACTCAGTATGGTTATTGTAAACAAAATATTCAGCTTTTCAGGTGTGTGGGACACACAGTGGGGTCCAAAAATTTGAGACCATTGGTGAAATTGCTTCTGTTTGCTTTTATTTGATAAAGGAAAATGATAAATTTAAGAGCTTAATTTTATTAAAATTAAATTTTCAATATTAAAGCTTAAATTTAGTTTTTAATTACACATTTTCTCTATAGAGATGATTGTGTAGAATACTTTTTACAAATATTTTACATTTTTTTTAATATTTTTCATTTTAACCAAACTGTGTGTGTGAATATTTATCTTTAAGTACTTACTTCATATGAACAACATTTTCAGATTTCTTTTTTTTTTTTTTAAATCTGACTGTAATGACTCTAGTTTAGTGATGAAGTCAGTTGTGAACTCATGGCTCTAAATGATTCACTCGCTTGGTTAATCTGATTCAGACTGGTAAATTATGAGTGTTTTGGGAATCTTTTTGACTGGCTCATTAAAAAGAACTGGTTCATAAGAGTCATTTGAATCAGACATTGCATTTGTTGTCAACACAGCTGCACTCTAGCGAGATGACAAACCCAATCTCAAAACCCACCTTTCATGACCTGTTAAATACTTTTTAATTCATTGTACATTTTAATTTTAATTTTAAGCTGAATTATGTTATCCAGCATGATGCAAAGAGCATTTTATACTTCAACGAAAGCAACAACTGACCATCTGTAAGAAATATACGATCAATGACACAAATATGATAATTGGATTAGTGACCCTAATGCAGAATCTTACATATTTCTTATTTTATGTTTATTCAAAACCCTACAACAACTTTCTGTTTACTTCCAGTTTAATAAATAGGGGACCAAAAAAAAAAAAAAAAATCAGTATTTTCTTTTGGAGTCCATTTACATTGGTTTTGTAGTTTATAGAGAATGAATGAGTGTGTGTATATTGATTAGTAAAATAGTTTAGGGATATCCGGGTATAGTTAATTTATGCAGAACTGAACTTCAATCAATGCTTTAGTGGAGCACATAGTCTGCAGGCTTACTTGATCTACTAACCAAAATCTATTTTCAGCTGTTCAATGAATCATTGCTCCCCAGAGCAGTTCCAGTGCGTGGTTTGTACAATCCTAAGTGCGTGTGATTGCTCATCAAAGTCCATATGTTCTCACAGGTGCCCACGGAGTCAGAGAAGAGCCCCAGTTTGTGACGGCCCGTGCAGGGGAGACTGTGATTCTGGGATGTGACGTGGTCCATCCACTCAACGGCCAGCCCTACGTGGTGGAGTGGTTCAAGTTCGGAGTGCCCATCCCCTTCTTCATAAACTTCCGCTTCTACCCTCCTCATGTGGACCCTGAGTACGCCGGTGAGCTCGGATTTCCACCTCATTGGATTACATTTTCCACAGAAATATAGCCACTTTTTATCATTTGGACAGAACTATAAAGAGTTTTATTAATTAAATGATTAATTATTACATTTAATACAAGAAACTCACATTTTATATCTGTTTTAGACATTATTTTTCTCAGGCAGTGTTTTACATTGGTAGGGACATTTTTCTCTTTTTTTTCCATTTCTCATAAAGTAAGCTTTTTTCATGCACCAATATGCACATTAAATTGCGCTGAAACATTTGAAACAATTTGGCCTTGTCTTAAAAAACAGATAAGTACTGTTTTTTAAAATTTGGTTCTGACTTGTCTCATGCAATTAGTGAACAGTAAATGCCTGTTTGGTCCAAGGTCATTATTTGCATATCTTCGCCAGATAAAACAGTTTTTTTTATTATATCCAAACAACACTTGGATTGTTTCATCTCAAGTGTGATTCTCCCAAAATTACCCTGAAGTGAACCCTGCTTTAAACATGGGACGTTGCCTTTCTGCATCTCGTCCTGTTTATAATCTAAAAGAACAGCATTTGTGGATATTGCAGGTTGTGATGTACCAAATCAAATTGTGAGTTAAACTACAAGCTGGTATTGACTTTAAGCGTAACTTTGCTTTTCAGATCACGGATGAATTATACTAAATGAACACAATGAAATACACAACTACAAAGAAATACAAGAGTGATTTATGATCTATTAGTTGGATGCAGACTAAGAAATTAAATTTCTTGCATATATATGTATATGTATATATGTATATATGTGTATATATATATATATATATATATATATATATATCTGTAAGATAACTATTTTATTATATTTTGTTTAATTTAATTTATTTTATTTTATTAGTTTAAATTTTTTTATTAGTTTTAAGTTTTTTTTATTAGCATTTATAAAAAAATTAGTATCTTACAACCATGTCTTGTCTTATTTACAAACCCATCAGTATAAGTGTACTGTAGGTGGCTGGTCTGTATCTCTAAGTGATGGATAGCTCACCTGTTTCTTTTTTTTCATATGTATGGAATTGCAGCAGGTCACTTAGTCATATGTTTGACCCAGTGAAACGGAGATATCTCACTGTTGTCTCTGAAATCAGCCCAGTCCAGATCTCAGTACATTATTTAATCTTACTCATAGATGCTGAAAGCTTTATCACAGGGCAAGAGCCGGCCGTGTCAACAGATTATGAATCGAAACAGGAGGGTTGGTTTGAAAAAAGTTCTTATCTTTTGCTCCAGTGTATCTGGCGGTCCAGATCTGTGGACAGGTGGAAGAGGTGCTGATCTCAAGAGCAAAGCATCAGCTGAACAGATGAAAGAGGTTTTGGGATGGGGTGGAGGGGAGGCCGGGAGATCAAATATGATCCTTTTCTTCCTAATTGAGATTGGAAATGACATCATTGATAAGAAGTGGAAACAGAAAGGGCATAATTTAAGAGCATGTCATATTTATAAAAGCAAAGAAACTGTGATAGTTTATCAGACGTGGCTCAGGGCAAGACATGCATTTTTAATGGCTCTCACTCAGAGTGAATGGTAATGAGTTGGAATTTTTTTTTTACTTTCTCTCATCCTGAATCCTCAGCTGAATTTCCAGCAGTGATTTTAACACATTGTGCAGTGCTGAGCTGTATTTTTAAACAGATTAAGATATAAAAAAATCTTGAAGTTGGCAGTTGCTCTGCTGGTGCTTGAAACTTGGGATGTGAGTGATTTGAAATCTTATTTGAAAATAATAATAATAATAATAATAATAATAATAATAATAAAACACAATTTTTTTTTTAATTATAATTAATAGTATAATAATTTGCATAAATTGCAATTTTAATAATGGTCATTTATTGCTTTTTGATGTGTATAAAAATACATAACTATTTGAAATTTAAATTAAAATATTTTTTTGTTTAACAGTATCGGGCAATTTTAATATCTGTGTAGTACACATACTAGTTACATATTATTTTGTTGCAGTAATATGTACTGTACATACTGTTCTGTTTGTATCATTCCATACAGGATGCACACATGTCTTTTATCTGTTCCACTGAGCAGGATCCACACCTGCCATGGATGAATTTGAGACCTGTATTTACATGAGTTCTTGCATGAGGTCTCATTCAGCAGTGTATTTCCTCTGACCTCTGGCCTTATATTGGGCACTGCCTCCTCCAGATTAATGGCTCTACTCAGCACATGTACAGTAGCTCTGTGTCTTAGAGTGTGAGACCCCTGCTATAATGGTAACTTGTGCACATCCAGCATACGTCAGACATAGATATCCGATGTCCACCACAAAAAGCCTGCTTGTCACCAAATGACTCTATATGAATCCCATGTATTGGGTCTTTGTGTAAGCATGAGATTGAGAAAAGATAAAGTGGCCACATATGTGAGAGTCAATGTATTATTCATTATGCTAGATGGAGCTGAAATAGCGATGCTTTAAAAGTTTTAGGCTCGTTTACCCAGGAACTGCACAAAAAAAAGCCTGCAATACTGGAGGCAGGAAGCATGTCTGAATCACGTTAATTACAGCTTTACCGCAAAACCATGACTATTTAATTCAAATGTATGAAATATTTAATTTTATTTAATTTTTTTATATTTTTGTACTACCTTATTATTATTATTTTAATTTTAATTTATATATTATTATATAATTTTCTTTTTAATTTCAGTTGAATTCCTAGTCATTTTTAGCTTTTGTAAAAAATTTTTTTAATATATATTTCTATTTAGCTATTTTTATTTCAGTTTTAGTTTTAGTACTGTAAGTTCTTTCGACCTAAATGTATTTATTTAGTATGTTTTTAAGTCTTGTCGTATTTTTGTTTTATTTTTATTTTAATTCAGCTGTATTTCAGTGAATGGAAATTATTTTTAATAGTGTTAATTTAGTTAACTGTAATAACACTGCATCATTTACTCACCCTCATGTCGTTCCAAACCTGCATGACTTACTTTTTTCCTCTTTTTTGACCATATGGAGGTCAGTGGGGTCAAATTTTTCAAAATTCTTCAAAAAAGTCTGCTTTTGTCTTCTGCGTACAGGATTGAACTGTGCCTTTAGAGAGAGAGAGAGAAAGAGGAAAAATTAAAAGAATGTGAAAGTAGGAGAGGCAGTTTCATGATTCACTGTATTGACCTCCAGCGTGTCACTTCTTTACCCTACATCAGCGTTCTTTCTCTTGCTCCCATGAACACTCTCTCACAGCTGTAAAAATAGGCCAGGCGTTTGACCGCTCTCGTTTTGCTTCTGGTTCTTCAGTGTTATTGATCTGCAGGGCCTCACAGAAGCTGCTGTATATAAGGAATAGTTCTGAAGTTTTTTGATTGTGTAACCTTGGTGTTCAGTGGGCACAATTACGTACTATTTCCAAAAGTGCTGTTTTCTATTTGAATGAAGAAAGACACAAATGTCTGAAACTGTTTGTCAATGTAACATTATTTCAGACAAATAATTGTTCTTCAGCTCAAATTATACACAAAAACTTCTTTTTTTTCTGATCGTCTAACTAATGCACAAGATTTTATTTTCCTGACTATACTATTGAATACATTTGCATAATATTTTTATTTTCACTCTGTGGGACTATAAAAAATTCCTATCAGACTGTGTATTGTCCGTGGCAATGCCATTTGTATTGAAAAAAAGGTTTTTGAGGACAAACACAGGCCCTTAATAGCCTTTAACGCTGTGGTCTTGCAATCCCTCTGCCTGTGCTGATATTGTTTCCTGCCATCTGTCCAGCACTGTTGCCAGAATATAGAGAAAAAGGCATAAATCCCCCCTTTCTGCTTGACCCTCGAAGACAGCCTGCTAGCTATATCATAGTGTCATGATGGATTTGCCCATGTCTGGCACGGTTAGAGATGTGTGTTTCTCCATGTGCTCACGGGAGTGTCTGAAATTACTGTGGGCCACTTCGGCTCTCACTTCAGCCATCACGGCCTCTGGACCTGACACTGCTGTCGCCAAATAACATTCATGAGTGATGCGGCTGTGGACCCGGGCTGTGTACATTATTGCAAGAGCAAAGATAAACAATTAGATTTAATTAACTTGAATTAAATGTGTAAATGACCTACGGCTTTTTTGTTTTACGTACCAAACCATAAAGTTTTTGCATTTTTTAAAAGTCGCTGCTGGAAAGACCAGCTTAGAGTGGTGTGAATTAAAAAAAAAAAATTATAAAGTATACAAATAATTTTTAATAAATACAAATTATTATTTTTTTTTAAATAAATTCAATTTAGATAAAATAAATTAAATTAAATGTTTCAATTATCTGTTAATTATAATTTTAAATGGTATTTGGAATGAAAATTAAAGGGATAGTTCACCCAAAAATGACAATTCTGTCATTTAATTACTCACCCTCGTGCCTTTCCAAACCTGTAAGACCTTCGTTCATCTTCGGACCACAAATTAAGGTATTTTTTGGATGAAATACGAGAGCTTTCTGCCCCTGCATAGACAAGCAATGTAACTGAAATGTTCCCAGGCCCATAAATGTAGTCAGGACATCGCTAAAATAGTCCATGTGACATCAGTGGTTCAACCATAAAATTATGAAGCTACGAGATGCGTCGTGGTACTCTCATGAATGGTGGCAGATGGTGATGCGGAGCAGAAGAATTGTTGAATAAAGTTATTATTTTTGTTTTCTTTGCGCACAAAAAGTATTCTTGTAGCTTCGTAACATTACAGTTAAACCACTGATGTCACATGTACTATTTTAACCATGTCCTTACTACCTTTCTGGGTCTTGAACGTGTATTATGCCCCGGGTCTATGGTACAATAAGGGCATAATAGAAATAAGTTGGTAGTGATGGATTCCCAAAAAAGAAGAAGAAATCACTCCAGTCGGGGACCAAACAAGCACACTGATTACATAAACAAAACTGTGATGTTTATCAAAGATTATTGGTGGAACATAGAGAGCATCTCTTCGGGGTGGCCACAGGTAAACATAACAAACAAAACGAATCTAGAACGTAAAAAGTAGAAATTAAATAACCTGATCACATTGTAAAATAAAATACAGCCAGCTTACCTAACTACCTAACCAAGAAACAAAACCCAAACAAATTCACACAAAATAAAAGGGCAGGACACCCCTTCGCTCTATTTCACAAAGTGTGCTGTATCCTTAACAAAAATGAGAACTAAGCTTTAGCCACAAAACATTTGTTAGACATTAGTTTGGCCACAGGCCGAAGGAGGTATCCAGGAGCTCCGAACCCGTTGGTGTTTGCACCAACAAAGAGCTCCCTGACTGCTGGCAAGCAGTGTTCTTAAAAGACTCCAGCTTAATAGAGCGACCAATTATATGACGACACCACAGCCTCATGCAACCTATGAGAGAGCAGACCAAAGAAGAGAATGACAGGGAAAGAAAGAAACAGAGCAATTAGGGGTGTGCGATATATATTGTCTGCGATAATATCGTAATTGTTGTTTTAACTATGTGCAATTTGACATTAACAAGTATTTTGCAAAAACCAAACAAATTTAGAGTTTTCTTTCATTGCATGATTCAGTCTATTAAAATGCATTAAAAATGATCACAATATTCAAGATATGGGGGCAGAAAATGTGTGTGTATATATATATATATATATATATCATTATATATAGTTACAATTACCCGAAGCGTGCCGTTTTTAGTTCAAAAATAAGCATGTTTGTGATATTGATTTTATACAACAGTTCAATAAACAATAAGTTAATAATAAGACACTTACGATTTAGACACCATATTGCCTGTTATTGCTCCATTTCGCCAACAAAAAATAATTCCAAACATTTTTGCATCTGAGCAACAAGATGATGTTTAGTTCCTGAATGAATCAACCTTTAAATGATTCGGTTCAGTCGCAATGACCCATTTATTAACAGTGATTTGCTGCCACCTACTGCCGGTTTTAATTTCACATACAAAATATCTGTTCATTTTAAAATAATTTCAAATATCAGTATTCAATGTTTTATGTTTAAAACATCAAAACATTATGCATTTGTTACGTAAGGAATAATTGACGACTCCGCTTCGCGTCGTGGCCGCATCACCACCTCGGGTGTGCATTATTTTTCTAATAATTCAACGGTCCGGAGTCAATTATTCCGCTTATACTACGGTTGCCACACCTCAAGACATCGATCAGATTATATATTTCAAGGGATTCGTCCGGTTTTTCTACTTAAATCGCTATTGTGAGTAGGATTATTTCTTCCGCATCTCATCCAACGACTCTTTTGCTAGTTCCAAAACGTCATTTTAAAGCTGGCAATGGAGGCTTGAGCCGTTGATAGCAGACTAATGCAGTTAATAATGAAGTTATTAGAAAGAGAGCGAGAGAGACAGAGACACAGAGAAAGAGAAACAAAGAGAGAGAGAGAGAGAGAGAGAGAGCTTGTATGAATTAGGCTACCTCTGTGTGTCCCTCAACAGTGTTCTGAAGCACCGTCTCTAAACTGTAAGTCTGCTTTAAGATGCAGCGCTGTTATTACCTCGCTAGTGAGAAATGTCATGTGTAGCCTTTAAGTTGCTACACTAGGCTAACTGATAAAATCGTCAGGGCAGCGCTGACAACGATGCGAAGTGATATGGAACTGTAATGCGGTCAAGAAAGCTGCCTGGAACTACGTTCGCCGTGCGTTTCCCTGAAAATATTTGCACACCTCAGAACGTTCGTCAGCCAATCAGATTCAAGCATTCAACGGCCCCGTAGTATAATGCAGGTTAAAGCACTCCATGTCCCTCTGAGCTGCATTAAACAGTGTGTAAATACATCTAAATGCCACTTCAGATGCAACTTCTGCAAAGATTCATTTTGTTGATACTGGTTTCATTTGTTTGGTAACAGCCCAAATGTCTTATTATTCTAAGTGACTGATTAAATGTAACAATTTGACTCAAAAGATGCATACTTTTAGAAAACAATGGCTTTATTAAAGGTAAAATTGCCCATAAAAGGTAAAAATCTATTTAAACTGCAGCTGTCCACGTTAGCGAAAAAAATCCCCAAAAATATTGAGATATCTTTTTTTTTTCAATATCGCACACCCCTAAGAGCAATACAATACAACTCGAAGATGAACGATGGTCTTACGGGTTTGGAACAACATGAGGGTGATTAATGACAGATGTGACAATAATTAATGACAGAATTTTCATTTTTGTGTGAACTGTCCCTTTAAGTAATATTTGAGTCTCAAATGTTATTTAAACAGTTTACTTGCTGTTTTGTGGTAGACGGGTGTTTTAGATCCCGTTAGAGCATCTCTCATATCTTTTGTGTGTCTCTGAACTCCACAGGCCGAGCCAGCCTGCATGGCAAGTCATCTCTACGCATTGAGAGGGTTCGCTCGGAAGACCAGGGCTGGTACGAGTGCAAGGTCCTGATGCTGGAACAACAGTACCACACCTTTCACAACGGCAGCTGGGTGCACCTCACAGTCAACGGTGAGTCTCTGATAGTCATTTATAGGGGTCAGTTTTGGTTTTTATCCTGAAGAACATGAGCCTGGATCAGACTGAGAAAGTCAGGTTCATGCCAGAACATCCTGAAAGTGTCTTTACCAGATGTGTTGTGATAAAAAAAGTTGTCCTAACTAGCTGCAAGTCTGTCTTTTGGCAGAAAGTCGGCTATTTGATTTTACATTCTGAGGCATAGCCCTAATGATGCTTTTCTCAGAAGTAGTCTGGGGTCAGTAAGTCTCTTATGCACAAAATGTTACATTTATTTGATCAAAAATACAGTAAAAATGGTATTATTGTGAAAAATGATTACAATTTAAAAGAACTGTTTTCTATATGAATGTAATTTAAAATGTAATTTATTTCTGTAGTGGCAAAGCTGAATTTTCAGCATCATTACTCCAGTCCTCAGTGTCACATGATCCTTCAGAAATCATTCTAATATACTGATTTGGTGCTTAAGAAGCATTTCTTATTATTGTCAGTATTGAAAACAGTTGTGCTGCTTAATATTTTTGTGGAAACCATTGTAGATTTTTTTTTTTTTTTTTTATTTGTAAGATTCTTGGATTAATAGAAAGTAAAAAAAAAAAATGTATCTTTGCTGTCACTTTTGATCAATTTAATGCATGACTAAAAATTTGTGCTTTTACTACACATTTAAATATTACAATATTTTTTAAATATTACAGTTGCTAACGCTGATAGCCTGTGGAAGCATGCTGACATTTAGCACTATTGTGCTACGGGTGTCCCGAGTTCGGGTCCCAGCTCGTGGACCTTTCCTGATCCAGTCCCTGCTCTCTATCCCACTTCACTTCCTGTCAGATACTTGCTATCCTATCAAAATATAGGCAAAAAAGCCAAAAATAAGTCTTAAAAGACAAAAAAAATTCTTAAAAATAAATAAATAAATACATACATAAATTAATACGTCCATCCATCCATCCATACATAAATACATGCATGCATAAAAAAATTGAATGGCAACTTCCTTTATCAGAGCCGCTTTTCAATTACTTTTAACTGTTCCGAAGGTCATTTTAAATAGTTCTTCTTAAATGTGTAATGTTTTGCTTGAAAAGTGTTGGTCATTTGTTTGAAGTGTCTAAATGGGAAAAGTCCAGTGTGTGTTTTACATTGTGCCGCGTATTGTAAGTGTGAAACACAGAGGAACAATCAAACAGAGAAAACCCGCCCATGCACTGTTCTGATTGGCTGTTGCTGCCGCATCATGCCTGATACGACACAGTGTCAGTCTTCCTGTGAACGCTGTCACTGTGCCTTCTAGATTCCGTTGCCTAGGTAGCAGACACCCAAATCCCCAAACCGGTTACAGCACATTAACTCCAGCTCATTGCTGTGTGATATACGCTCAGCCTCTTCTAATAGACAACAGCTGTGAATCAGATCACCCTTCCAAATGCGCAGCTCTGTGAATCTTTTTATTTGACTCTCAAGTTTTTAGAGGATGAAAGGGCTCTCGTCCTCCCTCATTCCTGCTGCAATGTCGCTCCGTGACATTGTGTATGTGTGTATCCATTTGTGTTGTTGCTAGTCTCAAATCCAGCAGCTCAGCACACAAGTTGGAGTGTTGACAGGCCAGTTTATCAGCTGCGTGTGCATGTGTGTGACTGTGTGCCTTGCGGCCCTATGTGACTAACACACTAATATCAGCAGTGCTTCTTCTATGAGACCACAACCAATCTGTCCAGAGCTGAGAAAAGCAGCATGGTATTCAGAGCGCACAATACCATTCTCTTTTACACAGTTCAATCAGAGACTAAACTGTACTTTAGGGTGCACTGTAATATGTTTGCATCTCATCTGTGTGATGGGCAGGTCTTCGCCCCTCATTAGCAATTCCTGCTTTCTTTTGTGAAAAAACCTTCACAAGCATAAAGCTTTTTGCCTAGCATATCTCTATGAATATATGCATGGGGCCAGCTGATGAAGTGCTTTCTGAAGGGTATTGTGTGGAGTGCTGGCATGTTTGGGACCGTTTAAGGGGCGGTTAGCGCGGTGAGTGAGTGGCTCTCAGGAAAGAAATTAGCTCTATGTTAGCTGCTGTCACTGTGTGCCTCTGAGCTGTTATTTTACAGTTTTTGTGATATTTTTGCACACACTCACACTTGTGTCACTTGAGGTGTGAGGCACATGTCAAAAGTGCTAAGCAGGGGGAGAGGAAGTGATGTAATGGTTCATCAATGCAGCAGGGTTGAGCGCTCACTCATGCAGGTGCTTGTTGAAGCGACACACTAGAGTGCACATCTTTTGATCTGTGTGTTTTAAGCAGTAACTCGAGCAAAAATGAAAATTAATTTACTCACGTGTTGTCAAACCTGTATCACTTTATCATCTTTCTGCTGTGAAACACAACATAAGAAAGAAATAGGTGGCACTATATTTCAAGCCTTCAGAAGCAACACTACTGGGAAAAAATATAGGGTATTATGTACTGTATTAATATGAAGGAATTTCCCATATTGATTTATTTTCTTAGCTTTTAAACATTGTTTTACCTGTATTTTGAATTTTGTACTGTATTATATGTTTTAGAGTTAACGGAAATGTCTGTAAAATGAATGGATAATGTGCTGGCAAAATATTACAGTATATTTTGTGTTTTTTTTAAATACATTATTATTATTATTATTGTTGTTGTTGTTTTACAGAGGTTTAAAATTTGTTCCAGAATCAAGATTCAACCAATCGTTGTCTTTTTTTAAATAATCTTTTTTGTAAAAAAAAATTGCTATTTATTTTCAAATGTTTACATAAATATTTATACTACAATAATATATACGTAATATACATTATAAATATACTGTATGTAATATTTTAGTATTAATTATAACAACAACAACAACAGTAATAATAATAATAATGTTAAATTGTTTTGTGATTGTAACAGAGTGACAGGAGCGTGAGGTGTGTGGATCCATCTGCAAAGCTTTATTAAAAAGAGTGGTCATAAACAAGCATAAATACACAGCAAACAGACATAGACGAGGCAAGACAAAGAGTGTTCCTTAGACAAGCGTGGGTCTTTGATCGGCAAACAGTATCCAACAAGGCAAGGCAAAGAGAGATCATCCAAGTACACGAGCAATAATCCAGGCAGGGGCAAACACAATCAGAAACCGCAGGGCACCATACTTGGTGAGAAAACAAATAACATTCCACTATATCATGCAGTAAAAACCTATTCCCTTTAGATTTAGGGCCCAAATAACCTTTCAGGTCACAAACATGCATCTCCCCCGTCTCCAATGGTCTGGATCTCCCGCCCAATATTCCCTTATGGACCCCCCTGTCATCCATACATCTTAGGCTAAGGCCCCAGACCCATTTCGTCCCACACAGCCATAGCAAAAAAGGTTTTTGCTCCACATGTTCCCATAAGCATATGAAAATCAACATAAAATGAATTTTCTTAAACACTCTTTAATTAATTAATTAATTAATTTATGCATATTTATTTAAATGAACAATTAAATTAATTAATAAATACATTGATTCTGCGTATTGGTAATTGGGTGTTGATAGATTCGTAATGGCATGAGGGAATTATGACAATGTTTTTGCAAGTTATTTCTTTAAATATATCTTTTGGTATTGTTAACATCTCTGTTGCTGCACTATTTACAGTAACTAAGATCTCTAATAGGTGGTCTGGCTCTTTAAATAACTTGCTCTCCTCTGCAGTGCTGAGTGTGTGTGGAGAGAATAAACTTCAGCACAGAGCAGCACTAGATATCCTCTGTTTCTCTGTGATCTTACAGCAGATTTACACTCCACTGCTGGCTAGCACTAATCCTTTGGATTTCAGATTAAATTTCTTGCAAAGTTAGAGAGAGGAAGCACAAAACTCTCATTGAAATCCAAACAGAAAATCCTAAATGTTCCCTATTAAAAATAAATGTTACATTTTCGCAGGTAATGTAAATGGTTTTTCCTTATCCAAAAGACATTTTAAGGTTTCTAGGGTGTTAATTTTTACATTTTTCATCAAGTGCACTTAAACGTCTCTTTTATGAAGCCCATTCTGTGATCAGTGTCTGCTGGTGACCCCTGATTTGACCTCACATACATGCTCTTATGCTCAATACAAGTCCCGCCTTTTTCAGTTTGAATGACAGCTGCTATTCACCCTGATCCTGACTGTGAGCTAACGCTAATCCAGTGGGATTTAATGAGATACCCGCATGAGGAGAGAACGTCTGTTGCTTAGTCTCAGGGCAGTCCAAAAATCGTATTGCATTTCCGCTCACATGCTGTGACTTTTCATGATTGCTGGTGGCAGATCAGTTCCTTTTCAATGGTTCTGGGATGTGACCAAATGTCTGTGATTATTTATTTATTTATTTGTTTGTTAGTTTATTTTAAATGTACAAATATTGTCTCAATATGAGATGCATGCACAATAATTATAAACTGCATGCATAATAATTATAAACACACCTGAAAATTGCTGTTGAAATTTTTAAGATTAAATACGACATGTCAGCCTTCCAAAAGTTAGGCTAATAATCCATCTTAATGGTTTATATTTATATTAATAATAACCATATTTTGAAGTGTTTCAAGTGGCTGACTGCTCTATTTTTAATGCATCCACAGTGTTCCTCTGTAGCCTGAAATGCAAAGCAAAAGGATATAAGCATGCTGATGTTACTCTGACTCTTATGTTCAGCCTGAAAGATGAAGTCATTGTCATTTAAACAGGTGCTAATTGCCTGCTAGACATCTTTGTGTTTAATTAAGAGCGGGCATTGTTGTTTTAGAGACTTGTGACATAAAAGGCTCATTCCTCTTCGAGCAGGTGAATTCATCCACAGCGTAGAAGTTAGAGTTCAAAAAAGCACCGTTATATATCAATCGGCTTAGATGAACTGCAATTTTGATAATGCCATTACAAATCTTCTTTTCCACAAAGCTTGTTAAGTGAATGAAGTTGCAGCCCCTTCGAATAGAGCATAAACCCAGATAAAGCCACAGAGACAAACGAGCACAGCAATTTTGTAGGTTTTCTGTCAGGCTTCATTGATCTTCAGGGTGAAGCGTACTGTTGCTTATGCTGCCATTCTAATTGGCTCATTATCAGGTCTGTGACGAGTCAGACTTACCCTATAGCAGAATCACTACAGGGTTGAGTTAGGGAGCTGTCCGTTGTGCTGATGTCTGTGGGCCAGGGAGCTGTCCATGGTCCCGATGGCCTTGCAATCTCATGTGGGTGCTGAATGCTCAGCGCCACGAGGCCATATGCTTCAGAAACACCACAGATGGCATCATGGCATGAGATAAAGATTTTTAAACGATAGCATGGCGGTAGGCACAGAATTCTAGAACTGGTAGAACTGATATTTGCAGCTCTGATTGTGGCAGTCTGTTGACCTGCAGCATGTTTGTTGGTTTGTTAATGGGAATGGGAAGTGTGGGTTTAGCTACAGGCAGCCGACAGGCCTGGTTGTTCAGTTTTAGTTGAGGGATGGCCCTTGGTGTGTTGTCATTGGGTTTAAATGAAGCTGACAGCATGCCGACCCCTCGGGTGCCATAGTGGTAAGAATGGTGCCATAGTGCACTATACATCATGAAGGATATTCACAAGATAACCGAGGAGGACAAAAGCCAAGGATTACATGTGTAAGAAGATCAAAGTGTGTAAGGTGATTATATATGTCTGTAATATGAAAAAGGAGAATTAAAGCCTGAAATCTGCATGAGTCATTCTCTCATGCATGCGTGAAGTAGATGCAGGAGCCAGGGGCCAGTAGTTTCTAGAGCCTTTTGGATCATCTTGCAGATCTCCATCAGCGTGATATAAAGAGGATTTTTACATTATGATTAGTGTTTCAGAAGAGCGGTCTGGGGGCTTGTTCTGGCTTTTATGTTTGTGCTTAATTAGCTTTGAGTATCACTCCATCTCCCTTTAAACTCCTCACCGGCTCCATTTTGCTGACTTCTTTCATGTTTCACAGTTGCACCATCATCACATAAACACACAATATGAACTGAGAGAAATTTGCCCCTGCGGTTTTATATTACAAATTTCTACCTCAGGCTTCTTTGTTAGTGTATACTGCGATGCGAGCAAGATAATATATTTTTTTATTGATGGCCCTGTACCATATTAACCACTTGATAAATTTCACTCTACTTAAAACCTGAATAAATAAAGATAAACCTGAATAGAGTTCACAGCTGGAGTGGTTTATGCAACCTGTATTTATTAGCCGCGTATGACAGTGTGTGCGAAGCTACTTTGAAACACACACTTACACACTAATAGAAAACATACTCTTTTACTGTACGTAACAGTGATGACGAGCAGTATTTAACTAAATGTTTTGCTTCAAAAAAGATGCAGGGACAATTTTGGATGACAATTTACCAACCCTCAGGTCATTCAAGATGTAGATGAGTTTGTT
Source organism: Barbus barbus (assembly GCF_936440315.1). Classification (NCBI taxonomy): domain Eukaryota; kingdom Metazoa; phylum Chordata; class Actinopteri; order Cypriniformes; family Cyprinidae; genus Barbus; species Barbus barbus. The sequence continues at coordinate 12,572,026 of NC_136721.1, forward strand.
TCTTTATCAGAACAGATTTGGAGAAATTTAGCTCACTAATGAATCCTCTGCAGTGAATGGGTGCCGTCAGAATGAGAGTTCAAACAGCTGATAAAAACATATCAACAATCCAAAGTAATCCACATGACTGCAATCCATCAGTTAACATTTTGTGAAGTGAAAAGCTGTGTTTTTGAAAGAAACAAATCCATCATTGTTCAGCATGTATTAACTTTAAACTGTCACTTCTGGTCAAAATATGGGTCCATAATCCATAATAATGCTTCTTTCAGTGAAAAGGTACATTTTCTGTTGTTCTCTCACATCAAAATCCACTGACATATTTGATTAGAACAGTTTGGATCATTTACTATTGTATGTTGAACTGTGCATATTTTTCTCCTGATTCACACAAGATGACTTTTTCACTGGAGAAAGCAATATTATGCATAGAGGACTCAATTTGAACATAAAACCGTCTTAAGAATGGATTTGTTTATTACAAACATGCTGATTTCTGCTTCATAAGATGTTAATTGATGGACTGGAGTCGTTCTGGATTACTTGTGGATTATTGTGATGTTTTTATCATCTTGAACTCTTATTCTGATGGCACCCATTTACTGCAGAGGATCCATTGGTTAATGATGTAATGACAAATTTGTCCAAATTCTGGTGAAGGAACTATCTCATCTACATCTGACGATAAATAAATATTCAGTTAAATTTAATTTCTGTGTGAACTATTCCTTTATCCTATTCCTTTATTTGAACCATGAATCATTTACTGCAGTGAACAAACTGATTCACTTAAATGAATCAGACTTATCACAGCTATGTATATGCAGATGTGAGAATAAAACACATCTACATCCTGTAGCAGTGAGGTGAGCGAAATCTGGACATTTGATGTGCAAGGAAGTAACAGAGACAGAGAAACAGGAAATGAGGGTCAGTTCTCCTCCTGGGCCAATTGAGTCAGTGCTTTTTTCAGCAGGGACAGCAGGTTTGGTTTGCAGAAAGAGCAGTGATGCTCTGTACTTTGTTTGTATTCGTTTTGGGTTCTGTTGAAATGCCCCTCATCCACCAGGCTTTCAGTTTCCCCTTCCAGCCTCCAGTGAGGCTCCTCTCTTCTCAGCAGGGACGTGCACAGACATTTTGAGGGGCAGGGGCTCAAGTGGAAAAAAGGGCACTTCTCATATATTAATTTAATTATTTTCTAAAGAAAACGCTAAATATATTAGGGGTGTGCGATATTGACATAAAAATGCATCAATATTTTCTGGGATTTTATCGATAGCGATAATTAGACAATATTTTGCTGAGTGTGTTATTGTGCTGATATCTTAAGGACTACCGTGGACAGCTGACTCCTAAAGTTTTTATATTCTGCAAATTCTGTGGTGATCAGTTCACAGCAGTGGTAGAAATTAATGTTTTCCAATAAGTTTAAATTGATGTTTTACCTTTTATGGGCATTTTTGCCTTTATAAAGCCCTGCATGAGTGTGCATCATATTTTCGGTCAAATTCTTAAATTTAATCAGTCAATTTGAGCTGTCATTTAAGCTGTTACCAAGCAAGTGAAATCAGTATCTTTGCAATGCAGAGAAAACACAGAAGCTGCATTAGAAGTGGCATTTAGATGCATTTACACACTGTTTAATGCAGGACATGAATGCATTTAACATGCAGTTACAAATGCATTAATATTGTTTTGATATTTTAAACATAAAACATTGAATACTGATAAAAAACAAATGAATAGATACTTTAAATGTGAAATTAAAACTGCCAGTAGGTGGCAGCAAGTCACTGTTAAAAAGTGAGTCATTGCAACTGAACCGAATCATTTAAACGGTTGATTCATTCAGGAACAAAACAGCTGTTGCTCAGAGACGCAAATTGAAATTATATTTGTTGGCGAAATAGAGCAAAAACAGTGTTAATATTAAATTCTTGTTTATTTAACTGCTTTATAAAATCAATATCACATTTGTAATCATGTTTCTTTTTGGTGGGGAAAAGCCCCCTTTTATGTCTATGTGTGCACATGCCTGCTTCTCAGTATGCATCGCTCACATTTAATCTGTGTTTGACCAAGAGTGTCTGAGAGATAAGAAAATAAGTTTGCTCACCGATGGGCCCTCCATATGTGACTAGACTTAAAATTTGGTTACATTCACATAACCTCCCAAATACAAAAAAGACAGTTTCCTTTTGTGGAATAGTGCTTTGCTGCAGCTATAATTGGCTCTTTGAATTGCCTCTTATCTTCCATCGTTAACAAAGACACTACATTCGTTTGAGCCATTACAATTTTATGCTTTTGTTCAAGTGTGTTTCTTTTGTTAAATATTAGAAATGAATCATAAAAAGGGATCTGTTATGTGAATAACACCTCAGCTGCTTAAATGATTTTTGAAGGAGCATATGAGCAGCATGATCTAACGGTACAGGTCTGTCAGAGTCTGTGTGTTTCTGCATAGACGTAATATGTAATAATGAGGTGAAGTGCTGTATTGAATGTCTCTATTGATTCACTTGAGTAGATCATGTGACCTTGACAGCAGCAACAGCCGCCGAATTAAAATCAGCTTCCTGTCATGGTCACATGACTGTAGCATGCATTTTAAACACAGATCGATTAATGGTTGAGTGTTACACTCGGCAGTTTGCTACTAATGTTACCCAGATAAAGGTATTTATTTTGATAGATGGATAGATAGATAGAGGTGGTGATAACCAAGTATCTTCCTCTATTTACTAAAAGTTTACAATATAACTTAAATATTTAATATATTTAATTTTTATTTCATTTAAATGATGTTTCCGGAACACTCCCATCTGCCATTGGTTGGGCAAACAGATAGTCCCGCCCCAAACACATGTCATTGGTTGAATTTTCGGATAGTGCCACATAGCAAGTGTTAGCACTATGCAAGTGCAGAAGGAAGATGTTAAGATAATTTAAAGATTAAAACAGATTAGACCTGTGAAATGTACCATTGTGAATTATTAAGATGAAAAATAGGTTATAAATTAATAAATTAAAAATAGCTCCTAGCTGCAATAATAAAAGGACATAATTTAAAGGGGCTATATGAAGCTTTTTTAAAGATCATTATTTTGTGTATTTGGTGTAACAGAATATGTTGACATGCTTTAATGTTTAAAAAAACACATTATTTTTCAAATACTGTACATTATTGTAGGCCCTCTAAGCCGCGCCTCTCTCAAACCAGTCATTTTCTACAAAGTCCCTCCTTCCGACAAGCGCAGTCTGCTCTCATTGGCCAACTGGCACAGTGCATTGTGATTGGCCGAACACCGATAATGAAATTGATATTACGTAGCTTGTCAGTGAACTACGCCTCCGTGTATTAAATGCCGCTTCATTTGAAAACAGCTGATGGAGATTTAGCGCTAATCAAGGAACCGGCTTTACTGACGAGATGCGCATGCAATATATCGCCCAGCCCTAGTTGTAAGTAATCTTAATGATTCCTAAATGCATCTACTTTCGGAAGGCCAAATAAAGTGCTTTTGCCTAGAAACACACAGCGTCTCCCTGTCATGTCTGCATCAACTCTACTGTGGTTACTGAAACCAAGCCTTCTTTCTTTGTGTGAACATTTGGGCGGCATTACGCAAATATTTCCACATCGTGACGTAGACATGTGGGGGCGTGTTTGAATGAGCCGTTTTAGGGGGGTGTGGCAGAGTCTTAACTTTGATAAAGAATATCTCTTTGGTTTTGAGACTTTAGTCTTTGCAACTTCAGGGATCTTATTTATGCATAATCAGCTTGAAACACTCCAAAGAGAAAGGAAAACTTGAAATTGCATCATATGACACATTTAAAATAGCAGTATATAATACAGAATAAATAATAATACATATTTAACATTTTATTTGTGGAACTCTGGATTTTTTTATATATATATTTTATTTTATTATCCTGAAATTCTATTCAATGTATGACATGTAGATTCATACTAAGTGTAAATTCCAACTTATTTAGACCTTTCTACATTCAAAACTCTCACATTGCTTGGGTTCTCCCTGAGGTTCAGATATGTGACAGTTAACAGCTTCATTCCGGTGTGTACAGCTGGTGAGGTTCACGTATATTTGCATGTGTGTAAACAGGTCTTTTGATCTGATGAGGTGTAATCCAGCAGGCAGCATTCACACAGATGCTCGACTCAGTACAGGATCCTGAGAAGAAGATGAGCAGGATGAAGATGTACCTGTGGGACTAGCTCCACGCAGCCTGCTCTTCATGCTTCTCCTGCCAATTAGCTCTCACTGGTGCAATGCGTGTGTTGTTAGTGTGTGTGTGTGCACTAAAACATCTGCCTGTGTGGCCGGTGTAACCACAGAGCCTTATTATAGCTGAATTCTTCTCACAATCTGTGCCTGTGATAAGAGCTTGTGATTTTATCACCGGCTGCCGGCTGACACGCACACTCAAAAGAGATTGCAAAAGAGATGATGTCATCTTGCCTCGAAGCCCTGGAAATATCGGAGGGATTATTATGCAGCGTCGAAGACAAAACTTGTGTGTGCATGTTTTTTCGTAAAGGTGTGTGTGTATGCGCAGAGGGTGAGCAGGTGATCGTTTGGCAAATTCAACAGCTCTATTCCAGGACTCTCACTGTTTGCCTGTGTGTTAGCTGAAATAATAAAAGGACATAATTATGAAGACACAACTTCACGCTGTAATGGGGTTCAGTGAGAGGCTCTTGTGTGCTTCATTCACAGGAGAAATAGCTTCTGTTATGGCCGCACAGATAAACACAACCTGTTGAAGGGCTCTGTTGTCCACTCAGTGTTTCTCAAGCCTAGCAGGACTGTGAATTACTACATACTGGTTGTGTTAACACTATAGCTGGGCAATAAATCCCCCCCAATAAACAAAAATGTACAGGTGATTTTCTACCAGGGCATTATCCTTTAATTTTATGGACATTTCCATTCATTTGAAAACACAATGCAATGCAGTACAAAATTAAAAATACAGGTAAAATCAAAGGAAAACTCCTTCAAAATAATGCAGTTCATTGTGCCTTATTTTTAAGATATTGTATTATATATATTATATATATATATATATATATATATATATATATAAAACAGAGATAGATTCAGTTAATCAGAAATAACAGTAAAAACATTTACATTATTACAAAAGATTTCTGTTTCAAATAAATTGTTCTTTTGAATTTTTTATTCATTAAAGAATCCTGTAAAGATTTTGTCAGATTCGACAAAAATATTAAGTAGCACAACTGTTTTCAACATTGATAATAATTAGAAAAATGTCTTGAGCAGCAAATCAGCATATTAGAATCACTGCTGAAAACTCAGCTTTGCCATCACAGGAAAAAAATACATTTTAAAATATATTAAAATAGAAAAAAAATATTTAGAATTGCATGATTAATAAGAAATACAAGCAATATAAGTTTCATGATATTATTATTTTACTGTATGTTTGATCAAATAAATGTAGCCTTGATTACCCCAAACGTCTCAATGGTAATGTCATGTTGTAAATAATGCAAATTCATTGTTGAATCTTGTTTTCAAATGAACTGAATACCAATTCACACATTTTTTATTTATTTTTTGCTACTGAAGTGACCCTAAAAACAAAATTTACAAAATGCATTGTTTTATGACAAAATCAAAACAAACAAACAAAAAAGCAAAAACCTAATATTCTCCACATACGCTTCTCATGATCCCATCAATTCCTCATTCATAAAACAAGTCTTCCCCTACATTCCTTTTTAGTTTTTCATTGTCTGTCTTTTTTCACTTTAAAATTTGTCACACATAAACATGCCCTAGAGCTCCAATATTTTAGGAACAAATCATGATGGCCAAATAAAACACCATTTCAAAATTCACTAGGTCGCCTAATTTCATATTGACAGAATGATAATCTTAAACATATTGAATTATTCGCTAAATCACAGTAATATGTAGAGCAAGGCATTTCAGTCTGGTGAGACATATTCTCAGTGATTTGTATACACAGCAGGTGTTGGGCAGTTGCTCTCCCTCCATTTGGTGTGCTGTGGCAGGCATTTAACTAATGTCAAGTGGATTCACCTGAATGTTTAGCCACTAATGGGAATTTAGATTGAAAAGCAAAGGCAAACTTAGACGCCCATATCAATTAGCTGCTCTCTGTGACTATGAAACATGAGACAATCACAGATGAGGCTGTTTTTTTCATGTAAGGCACACATCCTCCTCATTAGCCTATAGAGTGCTTGTGCCTTCAGGATTTCTTGGGTGTGTGTTTATGTTTAATCAACATCACAGGTCAGCAGTGTGTCAGAGTGTGTAAGGCAGTAAATGGAGACTCGCAGCAGATGGAGGCGTGTTTTGCACAGATGTCTTAGCGGCTGGCCTCAGAAATGTTGCCTTTAGCACTCTGGTCATGTGCCATCAGATCTGGGGGGTTCCTTCAAAAAACTGAAAACACTTAAGTTTTAATAAAGCAGTGCTAAAAAAAACAAGGTATGGAAATTAGTATTATAATCAGACCAGTTCAAATCAAGAAGGCTGGATCAAGGTGGTTTCACAGACAGCCTGACATTTAGAGTCATGTATAATAGATGCTTGGCTTGAGAAGGTTCAGTCCAGGTCTCTGTAAGTGCAGAGATATCAGTAAACCCATATCTTCTGTGCTCCTTGAGAGCAAGATGTTCCTGTGATCTCTGTGGTAATGTGTGACCCTCTTGTCTCAGTGCTGTCTTAAATATTTGAACAAGTTTGAGTCAAAAAATGTTTCTCCCTAGTGTTCCTTTGTCATCCTCTGCTCAAACGTCTATCATTGTGCCTAGAAATAATTGAGTAACCACCAAATTAATTTCAAGAGACACAATAAGAAATATGACCAGTTGTGCAACGAGTCACCAGTATTTTGATAGTTTTGAATAACATATCATGCAGCACAACATAATTCCCCCTTGTGTGTCACAAAACTAGACCCATTTCAAGTTATAACACACAAGAGATACGTTGAGCTGCACACTGTAACCAGGCAATCTCACAAAAATTGGTATGGTGCCACTTTATGCTTGCTTTACTCCATATTTATGTCTGATAGCCTGTTATCTGAGCTTTATAATGTATGTGTATGTTTATAATTGTTTAAATTATTTGTAATGTTAAAATTGATATATTAAATAAATTGTGCAATAATAAAAAACTCTTTAAGTGGTATTCCATAAAAGAAAATATGCATGTGTGTGTGTGTGTGTGTATGTGTGTGTGTGTGTGTGTGTATATATATATAAACAAATTCCAATAAAATATTTCTGTCCAGCTATGAATTTCACTGTTGTATATGATTTGTTTATAAAAAAAGTACATAATAATATTTAATGATCCATTCATTTGCTGTATATTAAATACAAATATTCATATACTACAATAAAAATGCATGCCTTAAGAATATTTAATATTTTAATAAAATTAATATTTATGCAAAGTTTTTTTGTGATGTAAATGGTCACAAATGAATTAAAATCTAAGTGTTTTATTGCCGTGCGTTTTATTAATCTATTTGCAATTATTTGGTTTTATTTATTCATTTAGAGTAATCATAACTGTTCTCTGATCATCCACCATTAGCAGTTGTGGCAAATAATTAATTTCAAACCTTTAATACATTAAAAAATTAGCAAAACTGTGAAGAACTGTTGAATTGTACTTGTTCTGTCATTCAGTGCTGTGCTGTCCAGCGCTCGAACATGATGGCCACCCCAGGCTAGATATTGAAATTTTAGCTCCTAAATCAACTGACCATTAAGCAGGAGCAGAATTATTAACAATGAGAGAGATGCCAGGCAGAGAGCTCATATACTGTATACTAAGAGCTCATGAATGAGCACATATGTATGCAGGAGGCAGAACTATGACCAGGAGTCCCTCTTATTCACAGGTATGAGCTAACAGCTCCGATGGCTTTCTGAACTCCTATGGCTCCCATTAGTGATGAGGCTTGAGTCATACTTCAATAGGTTCTGTAAAAGACACGTACAGTCAGGTCCATAAATATTGGGACATCGACACAATTCTAACATTTTTGGCTCTATACACCACCGCAATGGATTTCAAATTAAACGAACAAGATGTGCTTTAACTGCAGACTGTCAGCTTTAATTTGATGGTATTTACATCCAAATCAGGTGAACGGTGTAGGAATTACAACAGTTTGCATATGTGCCTCCCACTTGTTAAGGGACCAAAAGTAATGGGACAGAATAATAATCATAAATCAAACTTTCACTTTTTAATACTTGGTTGCAAATCCTTTGCAGTCAATTACAGCCTGAAGTCTGGAACGCATAGACATCACCAGACGCTGGGTTTCATCCCTGGTGATGCTCTGCCAGGCCTCTACTGCAACCGTCTTCAGTTCCTGCTTGTTCTTGGGGCATTTTCCCTTCAGTTTTGTCTTCAGCAAGTGAAATGCATGCTCAATCGGATTCAGGTCAGGTGATTGACTTGGCCATTGCATAACAGTCCACTTCTTTCCCTTCAAAAACTCTTTGGTTGCTTTTGCAGTATGCTTTGGGTCATTGTCCATCTGCACTGTGAAGCGCCGTCCAGTGAGTTCTGAAGCATTTGGCTGAATATGAGCAGATAATATTGCCCGAAACACTTCAGAATTCATCCTGCTGCTTTTGTCAGCAGTCACATCATCAATAAATACAAGAGAACCAGTTCCACTGGCAGCCATACATGCCCACGCCATGACACTACCACCACGCTTCCCTGATGAGGTGGTATGCTTAGGATCATGCGCAGTTCCTTTCCTTCTCCATACTCTTCTCTTCCCATCACTCTGGTACAAGTTGATCTTGGTCTCATCTGTCCATAGGATGTTGTTCCAGAACTGTGAAGGCTTTTTTAGATGTCGTTTGGCAAACTCTAATCGGGCCTTCCTGTTTTTGAGGCTCACCAATGGTTTACATCTTGTGGTGAACCCTCTGTATTCACTCTGGTGAAGTCTTCTCTTGATTGTTGACTTTGACACACATACACCTACCTCCTGGAGAGTGTTCTTGATCTGGCCAACTGTTGTGAAGGGTGTTTTCTTCACCAGGGAAAGAATTCTTCGGTCATCCACCACAGTTGTTTTCCGTGGTCTTCCGGGTCTTTTGGTGTTGTTGAGCTCACCGGTACGTTCTTCTTTTTAAGAATGTTCCAAACAGTTGTTTTGGCCACGCCTAATGTTTTTGCTATCGCTCTGATGGGTTTGTTTTGTTTTCTCAGCCTAATGATGGCTTGCCTCACTGATAGTGACAGCTCTTTGGATCTTATCTTGACAGTTGACAGCAACAGATTCCAAATGCAAATAGCACACTTGAAATGAACTCTGGACTTTTTATCTGCTCATTGTAATTGGGATAATGAGGGAATAACACACACCTGGCCATGAAACAGCTGAGAAGCCAATTGTCCCATTACATTTGGTCCCTTAACAAGTGGGAGGCACATATGCAAACTGTTGTAATTCCTACACCGTTCACCTGATTTTGTAAATACCCTCAAATTAAAGCTGACAGTCTGCAGTTAAAGCACATCTTGTTCGTTTAATTTGAAATCCATTGTGGTGGTGTACAGAGCCAAAAATGTTAGAATTGTGTCGATGTCCCAATATTTATGGACCTGACTGTATATCACAGGACATAATATTGTTCTGAATGAACCTGTCTTGTTATCGCCAGGCTGATTTATTTCAGGGAATAATGGAGAACAGACATTTTCACATCGTTTCTCTGTGTCGCAGCTCCCCCAACTTTCACGGATACACCACCGCAGTATGTGGAGGCCAAAGAGGGGGGCAGCATCACTCTGAGCTGCACGGCCTTCGGGAATCCCAAACCTTCAGTCAGCTGGCTCAGGGAGGGAGACCCCGTACAGGACAGCAGCAAGTATAAGGTGAGCAAACACATCTCTAGGAATGTTAAGTGTTTGTCCCCCAGATGTCTAGTTAAAAAAGCAAAAACAAAAAATATCGAACCTTCATCGGGGCAGTGCATGTTAATTAATACTAAATATGTCATGTGCTGTGTTGCCCTATTCCCTTACAATAAATGATTTTGGCCTTGTTTTTTTCTGGGTTTTTTTTTTTTTTTTTTTAAGTGCTTATAAGTAAAAAAAAAAGTAAAAGGATTTTTCCTAAAAAAGAGGGGGAAAAAAGAGGATATTTCCAGAATGCGGTCGTGAGAGATTTAAATTAAATTACATTTGTTACTTCATGCAAGACATTTTATCTGTGGCTTTTTTCATCATACATGTTATGCAAATTTATGCTGCAATAAGATTAATGAAATTAAGCATTTTATTTGCATACATATTCATTAGTCTATTTTTGGTGTGGAAAGCCACTTAATTTGAGTCTTTTTTTTTTTTATACCAATTTTTCTAGTGTGATCTGGCAACACTGCTCTCTCCGTTTAAATGAATGTGCTCACGGTTCGGAATGGCCATGTTTTGCAGCTTAGTTTGTTCAAAGTTTGGGGTCAGTAAGATTTTTTAATGTTGTTTTTTTTTTTTAGATAAATCTGCATTTATTGAAAGAAAATTACTGTAAAAACAGTACTATTATGAAATATTAGTGCAATTTTATAATGTATTTTATATGTAATTTATTACTGTGAATTTTCAGTGGCCACTACTTCAGTCTTCAGTGTCACGTGATTTTTGTTTTGTCCCATTTAATAAATGCAGAAAAAAATGAAGATAAGCAGATGTTATAGTTTGTTTGTGTAACATCAGACCATGACCTTAGACTCATTTGACCTCAGAGATATTTGTTGTAATTGTTAAAACAATATACAGGCGCCATCATTAGTGCATTTACTAATGCTATATGTTCCATCAAGTCATCATGAGATATTGCAGCCAATTTAGAGCTTAAGGTCAAGGTTTCTAGCATTAGTAATGAGCCAGAGCCAAGGTTGGCCTCAAAAAAGCACACTGTCAGTCAGTTACCTAATTGAGCGAACAGGACAGTGAAGTTATACATGACAGACAGAGACTGTGTTCAGAATACAGAGCTCTGACAGATGAAAAAATGATACATGTTTGTACTATCGACTCCGGGAGAAGAAAACATTGTGCTATTATCAACTTACTTCCTCTCAGCTGGGACAGTTCTGTCTGTGTGTGTGATTGTGTACGTTGAAGACACCAGCGCTTCAGTGGTCCAGCATCCATTAGTGTCAATGTAGTCATTGAGTCATGTCTAACTGTGTTTGAGCTCTGTCTCTCAGTGATTATATATTAGAGATATATAGGTGTTAGAAGAGATGTTCATATGGCTGTGTGCTATGGGTTTGTGTAGAGCAGCAAATAAATATTGTGTAAAAGCTTGTAGAAATTCATTTTTAATTAAATGAGAAATACTTGCCATGGTTTTAAATTAGCGTTTTTGGTATTTGTATTAAAGCATATTTGGTTTTGCTGTGATATGTGAAATCGTGACACTTTAGTATGTGACAGACATAGTGTTGTGGATCCTGAAGAGTTCCTGTGGTGTTTGATTGATATCCTTCTCTGCACAAATACAGGATTGGAGTTGTCACAGTGAGGGCTCAGGATATTTGATGACAGTGGAAATGACAGGTCAAAGGCACTTTGTCATCTCTTTTCCTCTATCGTTACTTCTTCCTCCTTTCCTCTGTCCCATCTACCATTGTCACGGTCCCAAATCCAGCCCTCCATGAGGTTATCAGTGGCCCACCAGTACAATTCAATTGCTGCGTCTGTGTTTAAACTACAAACAAGTGACGTGCAGAGAAAGTGCCACATGCAGCGCTCACTTGCAGTTTTAAAGATTTTTGTTTAGGTTTGATTTAATTATTATTATTAATTTAAATAACCAGATTTAAAGGAGTAGTCGTTTTCTAAGAAAAATACAAATTTATGTACTTTTTAACCACAAATGCTCATCTTGCACTAGCTCGTCTTCATGCAACGTGCAAAGAAAATCAAACGGCCTTTACAAAAAAAAGGTAAAACAACGATGTCGGACGATTTTGAAGTTGGAGGGGAAAATGAGATCGAGTTTTTCACCCTACCCTTATGAAAAAGAAGTTTATTCAAGTGCACTATTAGTATACTTCTTTTAAACAAAAAATAGGACAGTATACTTTGTCTACTTTTACAATAGATGCTTCCATGTGTTTAAACAGCATCAAAACTGTGTAACTGTCACGTTCCCTCTCGGGATACAAGGAGGTGCGGAGACGTGAAGGTTCCTATAAGGTTCTTTATTAGAATCCAGCAGACAAACAGGGATCATGGGGAGAGACGAACACATCTGACGTGATGACCGGACACAGGGGCTAGGAAACACAGGGCTTATAAACACAGGGAAATTAACGGGGAAGAACAGAAACAGGTGAGGGCTAATCAAACGCAGGGCTTGGGACAAATCAACTAATCATGAAAGGAACGAGGATGGCCAAATAGGGACACGAGAGGAGGGGAAACACAAGACAAGGATTGACAGTAACATTATGGAATAAAATGTCGACCAATGAAGAGGTAGTAATGACTGTCAAGTTGGGGTGTTGATCGACTCCATCTACGTTTTGATTATCATTCTGAATCATAACCAATTCATAGTCTTTTTTCAGCTTTTTGTTCACAATATTATTTCTTTATTTTTTATTTATAAAACTTACACACATTCAAGTGTTTAAAAAAGACTGAATGAAACTAGAATAAAATGTTTTTGTTTACAAGCAAAATGTATGTTCAGATAGGTCTATTCATACGACAAAATATATACAAATTGATACCTAAATAGACACATAGTAGTATGCTTAAAGTATGATGTAAAGTTCACTTAAAGAAAACTTATGAGTATACTTGCAGTATAAAACTACTTAACTAGTAGTTTACTGAGACTATACTTCAAAGTGTACTAAAAATGCTACTACAAGTATTTAATTAGTAAACTATCAGTATACCTATAAGTTCACATTTAGTATAGTTGCAGTACAAGCTAAAAACTTTGATGTAAACTAGTTTACTCAAAGTTTACTACTGTTATACTTAAGTATGCTTAAAAGTGTACTTTTATATACTAGAAAGTGGGCCAATTTAGTCCCAAGGTGTATTGAAATAGTACACTTACAAGTATACTACTAGTACACTGATATTTGTATACTTGCTAGTATACTTAAAAATATACTTGCACTTTAAGTGTACTTAATAAAATAAACTTGAAGTATACTACTTTTTGGTAAGGGTACCCTTCCTTATTGAACCGAAGTACACAGACGAAGAACTAATCACGTGACCTTTCCAACGTGATTATGTAATGCGTGAAGTTGCGCATGTGCGTTGCAGAGCTAGTGCAGGATGAGCATTTGTGGTTAAAAAGTATATAAATGTTTTTTTTTTTTTTTTAAGAAAATGACCAATTATTTAGATAAGACCCTTATTCCTCAGCTGGGTTCGTGTAGAGCCCTTTGAAGCTGCATTGGGTTTGAGGGACTGCCTCTAAAATTGCCACCAGGGTCATTTAGACTGTCCCTAATAATTAGTCATTAGTCTAATCGGGATTAGTCATATTTCAGATGGTTTTCCATACTTTTGTCTAAAAGTGCCTTTAAGCAAAGCAATTTCAGTTTCCCTGCTGTATGTTTTAAACTTCCTCTGTTAGACTGAAGAAATGAAGCAGCAGTTTTAACACGGTAATCACACGGCCTGTAGGAAGAGCTAATTAACCCCCTCAACCCTGTCATATTCCCTAGTCATTTAGCACTAGCCCAATGTCCATCTCGGTGCTCGTAACTGTGCTCATTTTAACTATGTGTCATAGAGGCGTCCCTTGGGCCTATTATGTTCACAGTGCTGTGTAATTAGCAACCAAATAAATCATCCTAGTATTTCAATACTACTGGAATTTCTCGACTCGAGTGACATCTTTTATATTTCATCAATTGAGCCGCCTGTGATATGAAACAGACTTTTAGATTCCCTTGTCAAAAACAGCGACTAAAAAAACACAAGCTCTTTTCTCACAAGCGATCCATTGATTGTGGCTCATCAAAACTGGCAAACCAAACATACTGAACCTAACCATCAAATGCTTCCAGAATATAAACCATCTGCTTACTGAAGACTAAGCAAAGCGATTCCTACAGGAACGGATGGCTCAGTTCTCTGCCTGAAAAAAGATTGATTTACAAGAGCCCATCGAGAGATCTCCATCTCCTCACACACAGCAGAAAAATGACAGCCTGTCAGCGACAAGCTTTGTTTAGTGATTGAACACTTTTGAAGTAAGGTGAGATAACATCAGGAGAGGAACAACGGTATTCGTTGCTTGTTAATTTGAATGATGGCGAGCTCTTTGTTCAGTCGAAATAGAGCATTGTTTTGACTGACTAGATCTCTAATGTTGTTTACAGAGGGAAGAAGACAAGTTCTGCTTACAATTGGTTATTGTTTTTGCTGAATGTGTTTGAAGTGTAATTCTTTGGTAGGTTAATACATATTTACCTCTTTTAATCCCATCCTAAATCAACACCTATTTTTGTCATATGTACTTCCATAAAGTTCAACAGAGCTGGCCCAGTTTTTCAGGATACTTCATTTTCCCATTCATTTTTCCTATAGAGATTTTCAAAAAGTCTTTGTGAAAGAGTAATAAGTCATCAAACCAACAAACTAGTGAGAAGGCAAATAGAAGAATGTCTAAAACTTGATTTGATGCCAAAAAATTTAAAATCGGACAAACTGGACAAATATACACGATGATCGTTTTACTGACAACAAATCAGAATAATGTTCCTTTTAAGTCATGAATTTTAAAGCCTGCTTTACTTCCATAATGTGATTGTATTTCAGAGATTTAACCATTTTTATTTCAAGTGACTCCTTAAATAGAGATTAATTTATCTAATATCAGGGTTAATTATAAATGGAAGGTGGGATGGAGTCTTTGAATAATGCTAAATAATAGATATAAATCATAGAAATAGTTTTTTATTTACTCTGAAGTGGTGTGCTATGATTTATTAGATGTGTGTTGTTGTTGGGTCTGCCATAGCATGGCCATGCATCTCCGTCTGTGTAATTAGCGTAATTATGGAGTCTGGGATCCACAGCGGAGTCTCAAGCTGCTGCCGTTTGTTGAATAAATTAGCCGCTTAACCTCATGCTGCCCATTTGTAGACTGAAGGCATGTATGTTCAGCGGCAGAGTGTGTATGTTCATGTCAAAGGGTCAAGGTTTGGTTGGTTAGCATTTTCCTGTTAAAGGAACACTCCACTTTTTTTGGAAATAGGCTCATTTTACAACTCCCCTAGAGATAAACAGTTGAGTTTTACCGTTTTTGAATCCATTCAGCCGATCTCCGGGTCTGGCGGTAGCACTTTTAGCTTAGCTTAGCATAGATCATTGAATCGGATTAGACCATTAGCATCTCGCTCAAAAATGACCAAAGAGTTTCGATAATTTTCTTACTTAAAACTTGACTCTTCTGTAGTTACATCGTGCACTAAGACCGACGGAAAATGAAAAGTTGCGATTTTCTAGGCTGATATGGCTAGGAACTAGAGGTCTGCAAGCCCGTCGGGACCTGCTGAGTCCATTCAGACCGGACTCGGGCCTTTTTTTTTTTTTTTTTACAGATCGGGCTCGGGTCAGGCTCATTTAGCTTCTCTCCTTTAACTGTGCCCATATTACGCGCAGAGCACACATGGCGACTGTATGAAATACTGATTATATTATAAATATTACACATCGCCTTATTCGCAACGCATATTCGCACGCATTAGCATACAGGTGACAGTTGACCATGCAGAGCATCAGGAAGAATTTGGGGCGTGGTTACTAATAAAAGTTTCCAATGCTTTGGGAAAAGCTGCATTTTGGATCATCCATGCATTCGATGATGATCCTGACTCGCTGTCTCCTCATGGATGCGCCTTTAGAGTTTTTCAGAAGCGCTCCTGCTCAAAACCGAAACTGCTTTTTCCCCTTTATTTAATGTCTTTATTGCATGCTTTGTTGATATTTTGAGTGCACACAAATAAAAGTAGGCCCTTTACAGTTCCAAACAATGAAGCCTATTACTCTTACCGTTATGAGCAAAAATGACAACGTATTTGAAATATTTCCAATGCAAGTGATCGCTCTGGCGCGTCCATGTCCTGTAAAGCAGGGGTTTTCAACCTGTGGGGGGCGCCAGCACCTGTCAAGGGGGGCGCGAGCATCAATTAATTCAGAGACATTGCCTTGAAGATTTATGAATACGAGCTTTCAAATCTTCAGCCATCCGCTAGGGGGCAATCTGACTCCCGCTGTTAGGTGACAGTGAGAATGGTGTAAAATGATTTACGGTTAGTCATGTCAGAAATCCAACCACGGATTGGCATGTTGTTATCTCAGAAACAGGCTCAGCCATCACACTGAATCAGGTAAGCTGGTTATATGTTTTGTGTTTCTTCACTGGAATCGCAGCAAACAATATGTGAATGATGTTCGCACACTTTGGGCTCGGGGGGGGGGGGGGGGGGGGGGGGGGTTGAGGGGGGGCGCGAGTGAAATTAGTACTGTAAAGTGCGCTTCAGCACTTTACACCCTGCTGTAAAGTGCGCTTCAGCTTGCACTCTTCGCACAAAGGACTGGATATGCATCAGTGCACATTAACCTAGGTTAAGCCTTTAAACTAACATTGTGGAGCTGTTTTATAACTATAGATTTAGTTTTAGACAAGTCGTGATAATTTGAGAAGGCTAAATATATCAAACATAGGCTATGATCAACTCACTGTCTGCCGCTGGCCGCTTGGTCGTTACGTTAAAAAAACAAAAACTTACATTTAACAAATAAAAAAATGCTCCAAACGTTTTTCTAAATTAACTTAATAAAATAACGAAACAAAATACAATCACTTTGCCATTTCATACAAAACTGAAGTATTTTAATAGATGAAACAATATAAGCTGTTTTGGGAGAAGGGGGAAAAAAAGACAGGCTCGGGTCGGACAATATTTTGAATGAACTATTTTGAATGAATTTATTTTATTTTAATTCATTTTATTTTATTACAGCTTTATTTATTTAAATACCAAAAACTATTTTTCATAGTTTTAGTATTACTTAACTGGCTCTTAGCAGTGCACATGTTTTGGGATTTTTCAAATCAAAAGCTAAAGTCTAACATCCAAGAAATATTTGCCTCAAGGTGAAAGTCTTCTAAGGAGAAAGTCACACATGCTTGATATCACATGAACTGTGATGATGATGCTTGCTAGTAGGTCTTGCTATTACCCCGTCTGATGGAATGCTGAATAATTCATCAGAGAACCCCCTCAGCGAAGCCTTTACTTTACCATGAATCTATGTCATCTATCTCCACTTTTGCACTTTTTTTCTCAAAGTACTCTTCACCTGCTCGGCCGGCAGCAGTAAAGTGACCCTCATGTATCGTTAACCATCCAGTTCTGACAGGCCGGGGAGAAAAGATGCTCTGTCGAGTCCCTTACCTGTCAGGTCTGTCTACGGAGAGCAGTAAAACTGTTATGCTGTTCCAAGACTAGTTGTATCCGGTCACGTATTTCCCATGAGATTATGATTGGCAGCGAATTGTATTCAAAAGTGAGGAAAGGGTTTTTTTCCTTACCTTGCTGACTTATAGTGAATATACTATTAACTTTAAATACATTTTACAATTTTTTTTTTAAATGGATGTTATTAAAGAAAGTTCCCTATCTGTCGGTCACTACGAGTTATGTCGACATGACGACATGATAAGAGAAAATGCCAATGAAATTGGCTAGTGGATTTTGCATACCTGAGCCACTCCCCGTGCATACTGGTATAAAAGGGCGACAGGTGCATCCACTCATCAGATTTTTAATTCGGAGCCGAGTGGATGAGAAGAGTGCTGATCTCCACAAAGCCTTTCCACCTCTTTATTTTCCCGGTTGGCGTTACGGTGCGATCAGCGGAGTCCCTCGCAGCAGCGATTCCCCTGGGCACTTCAACTGAAAGAGCAAATTCTAAAAGAGCAAATCATGGAATGGCTCGCGTAATTTTCAAGATGCCGTTCCATCCGTATCCTCTTGGTTGCGGTCGTTACCTGTCCGCGGATGACGGACAAAATCTGGGCAAGACTCATTCGTGGATGTTTCATGTGCCTGTTGTGGGCGTATGAACATGACGGCGCTGCGATCTCGCCATTCTTTTCTGAAAAGATTGGCACCCTCTGCTGCCACCCGGCCCAGTCTTTCTGACTCAAGCAAAGGACCGCTCTGGCGCTCTGGGAGATCTAAGGGTCACAGTAAGAGCTTCTCCGCCAGGTACGTCCCCACAGACATCTTACTCCTCACGCAGTGATCGTCGTGTCCGGTTGTCGGGTGATTTCGCTGGTCCGTCCCGCGGAACCGCCAGCATTTCATTTAGCGCGCCGCCCGAGGATGCGATGTCGATCGCAGCATCAGGGGATGGGCTTTCGTCCTCCGAGGATGACAGTTCGGCAGGGCTGCCCCCCTCGGGTGTGGTCGCCACTACTGAACGGACCCGGAGCTGACGGCCACGCTTGCTCAGGCAGCTACGGGGATCGGACTGGAAGTCAATAGACCACCCAGTCCCGAGCTCTCGCGGCTGGATGATTGGTTTATCGATGCGGGACATGGCTCACAACCGCACTCTGCCCCGGTGCCTTTCTTCCCGTAGGTACATGAGGAGCTGACGATGTCGTGAACGGCCCCTTTCAAGGCCAGAAGCCACTCGTCTGCCTCCTCAGTCCCCACTACCCTCGAGGGTGGGGCAGCCAGGGGGTATGAGGACATTCCCCAGGTGGAGAGAGCGATTGCGGTGCACGGCGCGGTCCCTCGGGAAGGTGATGTCCACCATTGTAGTCCAAGAACGCATCTCAGGCTCAACCTGGCAGAGATGAAGGACGTCGACACAGCACGCTTTCTCAACGCTCCCATCTCTCAGGCGGGGCTGTTCGGCGACACTGTCGAGGGCTTTGCCCAGCAGTTCTCGGCAGTGCAGAAGCAGACTGAGGCGATC
This sequence comes from Barbus barbus, assembly GCF_936440315.1. Taxonomy (NCBI): domain Eukaryota; kingdom Metazoa; phylum Chordata; class Actinopteri; order Cypriniformes; family Cyprinidae; genus Barbus; species Barbus barbus. The sequence continues at coordinate 12,591,084 of NC_136721.1, forward strand.
CAGCACATCCTGCCCCGGCGTGATGCACCGTCAGCCACCGCTGCCCCGAGGGATGCCCTCCTGCATCCTCCAGAGCCGCTCAGCCCCGTGCCGAATCGGCATCTAGGCTGGGGCATCGAGCCTCTCGCAGGAGTGCGGCGTCCCCCGCGCCTCAGCCAGCCCCCAAGTCCTCCAGGAAGACGACGAGGCGGCCCTTACGCAGGCAACCCGGAGATGTGGAATTTTGCTCTTTCCCAGGAGACGGTGGGGACAGCATCGTTCCTACCCCCGGAGGAGGGCCGGGTGGAGAATCCTGTGTTTCTTTTTGTTTCTGTACCCACCTTCCCAAAAAAAGAGCAATTTCCTTATCCTCTGGGTTCGCGGGCTGACAGTGTGCGACGCCCGTCTCGCTGGCTCATTTGCACAATTAGACTCAGCTATGCCATTCAGTTCGCCAGGTGACCTCCCAGGTTCAGTGTCATTGCTCGAGACTTCGGTGGAAGTCCGAGATGCACATGTCTTGCGCGAGGAGATTGCTGTCCTTCTGGCAAAGGATGCAATTGAGCCGGTCCCTCCAGCCGAGATGAGGCAGGGGTTTTACAGCCCCTACTTCATCATACCCAAGAAAGGCGGTGGCCTTCGACCAATCCTGGATATGCGAGTCTTGAATCGGCCCTGCACAAGCTTCCGTTTAAGATAACCACATTATCAAATGCATCCAGCATCCAGCGGATTGGTTTGCAGCAATCAACCTGAAGGACACTTACTTTCATGTCTCGATCCTTCCTCGACACAGACCATTCCTACGGTTTGAATTCGAGGGTTAGGCTTGGCAGTACAGGGTCCTCCTCTTCAGGCTCTCCCTGTCACCCCGTGTCTTCACGAAGATCGCAGAGGGCGCACTTACACCTGCTACGGGAAGTGGGCATCAGGATCCTCAACTATCTCGACGACTGGCTCATTCTGGCCGGGTCTCCAGAATAGTTGTGCGGTCACAGGGACCTGGTGCTGCAGCACCTCAGCCAGTTGGAGCTTCGGGTCAACTGGGAAAAGAGCAAGCTCTCCCCTGTGCAGAGAATCTCTTTTCTCAGTGTGGAGTTAGACTCGGTGAGTATGATGGCGCGTCTCACGCCCAATCAGTGCTGAACTGTGCTGAATTTTGCCACTCTTTCAGCCCCTGGTCGGACCTTGCTTTTCTACGGGCCCTTAGAATAAGTGTCCCGGCATGTTGTTGTCACAACAGATGCCTCCAGCACAGGTTGGGGCACTACATGCAACGGGAAGGCAGCCTCTGGGCTCTGGACGGGGCCTCGACTGCATTGGCACATCGACTGCCTAGAGCTGCTGGCAGTGCACCTAGCCTTGCTGCAGTTCCGGCCACTGCTGTTTGGAAAGCACGTCTTGGTCCATACGGACAACACTGCGGCTGTTTCGTACATCAACCGGCAGGGAGGTCTATGATCACACTGCATGTCACAGCTCGCCCACCATCTCCTCCTCTGGAGTCAGACACAGCTCAAGTCGCTGTGCACCCACCATCCACATTCCGGAGGAGCTCAATCATGCAGCCGACGCGCTCTCACGACAGCTCACCTTCCCCGGAGAGTGGCAACTCCATCCCGAGACGATCCGGTTGATTTGGAATCAATTCGGGGAAGCTCAGGTAGACCTGTTCGCTTCCCGCGAGTCCTCCCACTGCCAGCTGTACTACTCCCTGACCGAGGCCCCGGCGCATACGCACTGGCTCACAGCTGGCCTCGGGCTCTACGCAAGTAGAGTGCGCAAGTGCAAGGTCAGGGAGGACAAGGAGCAGGTCCTGTTGGTTGCGGCGTATTGGCCCACCCGGACCTGGTTTCTGGAACTCATGCTCCTCGCAACAGCCCCTCCTTGGTGCATTCCTTTCTCAGGGGCTCATCACCATATGGCACCCGCGGCAGACTTGAGTGGCGTTGTGAGGTTGGAGCGTAGGCCGTCAGTGAGGTTGGAGCGTAGGCCGTCACTCTCAACCTTGAAAGTGTATGTGGTCGCTATTGCGGCTCATAACGATGCAGTGGACAGCCTGTCCCTGGGAAAGCACAATCTCATCATGAGGTTCCTGAGGGGTGCCAGGAGGTTAAATCTATCTCTCTATCGTCCTCGCTGGACTACAGAGGGGTCCCATTGAGCCGCTGGACTCAGTCAAGCTGAAGTTCCTGTCTGCTAAGACAGCTCTCCTGACCGCGCTCACTTCCATCAAGAGGGTCGGGGGCCTCCAAGCATTTTCAGTAAGCGAAGAATGCCTTGTGTTCGGGCTGGCCTACTCTTACATTGTCCTGAGACCCCGGCCTGGATACGTGCCTAAGGTTTCCACCACGCCCTTCCACGATCAGGTGGTGAACCTGCAAGCACTGCCCTCGGAAGAGGCAGACCCAGCCTTGGCGTTGCTGTGTCCCGTAAGAGCGCTGCGCATATACGTGGACCGCACCCGGAGCTTCATAAGCTCTGAGCAGCTCTTTGTCTGCCATGGAGATCAGCAGAAAGGGAAGGCTGTCTCCAAGCAGAGGTTGGCCCACTGGATAGTGGATGCCATCGCCTTGGCGTACCAATCCCAAGGTGAGCCGTGCCCCCTCGGGGTGAGGGCTCACTCCACACGGAGTGTTGCCTCCTCCTATGCGTTGGTGCACGACGCCTCTTTGGCAGACATCTGTAAAGCTGCAGGCTGGGCGACACCGAACACGTTTGCAAGATTTTACAATCTCCGCGTTGAGCCAGTTTCTTCCCGTGTGTTGGGTAACAGGTAAGTGGCGGGAAGAGCTGACCGGTGTCATGCTTGCTGCGCCATTCCCCCCCACCCGGGGATGTGAGCGCCTTTTTCCTCCTCCAGTAAGTTCCCCGGATGACGAACCCTGGTGGAGTTCTTCCAGCACCCTCGGCAGTCAGACTGGGCAGAGCAGTCCTGACGCCAGGCCCAGTACTGGTGTTAGCTTGCCCGGGTCTCCGGTCAGCCCTTGTACTGGACTAGGTGTCCATATGGCTTGATTCTCTTCGGATAATCCCATATGTGTATTCTTCCACAGTAAGGTTTCCCTCACGGTAAACCCTTTTCTTCCCTTTGACAGAGTACTCTGTCGGGCTCTACTGGCAGCTCTCCTCTCTACGCCTAGGTAGGATCTGCCCCTGAGTCCAGTTGTATGTAGTACTGCCCCAAGCTGGGTCAGTCCATATCAGTGTCTCCGCATGTTACCTCCCTTCGGGCAGGATGTGGCCTCCGTAGCGCACTTCTCCAGAAGGCTCGCTTCCCTATCGTTACTGCCAACCTGTTATAACTAATAGGAAAGACTTGAAGCATTCTTTCTTGAAGGTCGAAATCCCTTCAAAAATTCTTGGGGAAAGGAACAGTGACTTGGCTATCTCCAGCAGCGATGTACTTACCTGTGGTCCCTGCGGGTACCAAGGTCAGCAAATTTTTGCTGGGGCGATGGGAAAGTTGCGACCTTTTGCATGGCATTTGTCTGTCAACATCTGCATGCCACAAGGTTGTGATGGGGTTCAGGTTGTGGCGCTTTCCATAGACCCCTAATGTTGTCACAACATAACTCGTAGTGACCGACAGATAGGGAACGTCTCTGTTACGTACGTAACCCTCGTTCCCTGATGGAGGGAACGGAGACGTTATGTCCCCATGCCACAATCTTGAATCATCGCTGGTTGCCAGGGACACGTTCTTGGATCCTCAGCGGAAAACCTGATGAGTGGATGCACCTGTCGCCCTTTTATACTCGTATGCACAGGGAGTGGCTCAGGTATGCAAAATCCACTAGCCAATTTCATTGGCGTTTTCTCTTATCAGAGGTGATTGGGGCTCCCAGGTGAATCCCCTAATGTCGTCACGACATAATGTCTCTGCTCCCTCCATCAGGGAATGAGGATTATGTATGTAACCAAGACGTTTCTTTTTTCTGTAAAATTTCACAAACTTTTTTTTTCTTTTTTTAAATGGTTTACTAATTCCTTCAGTATAACTATTTTTGTATATAATAATAAAAATAATAGTCTTTTTGATAATTATTTTGTTTAATTTTTCAGTAAATGTTAGTTTCATTTATTTCTAGTTTTTCATTTATGACATTTGACATTTATTTCAGTTTACAAAAATGTTTTGGAATGAGTTGTTTTATGAAAATAACACTGGACATGACAAAAACAAGAATATGAGAAATGATTCTGAAAATGAGAATGAACTGTTTTTTTGAGGAGGATTTCTGACCTTTTGACCCTTAAGCCTCTTGACTTGTATCAATGGGAATGCTAGAAATTTATTTTTAATTTTTTTATTTATTTATTGTTATTTGGTATTATTGCCATAACCTAACAGTTAAAGTTTAGAAAAGGCTGCATTATTTCATTGCCCAGTGATGTCAGCTAAGAAGAAAGTTATTTCAAAGGTGGAGCAAGTTATTACATTTTGAAGAAAAATTACAAAGACAAACATTGTTTTTTTTTTTTCTTTTGCAATAACTTGTACTGATGAATCATGCATAGTGAGTATCAGCATCCCGCCCCTTACCTGCCCCTCTGCCACCAAACACACACTCTTGTACTGAGTAAATCAATTATTCAGCTCACTCTCTGAGAGCATGTGCACGATTCAAGGCCAAAAAACAAGCAGAGACGCTCTCCTCTTATAAGTGCGGCTTTGTCTCGAAAGGATGATTGTGAAACCGAGCCAGCAAGCTAACCATCACAGCTTGAAAGAGCTTCAGAGTTCATACAGGATCCTATTAATGAATTATGACTTGCATGTTTTATATCATTTCAGAATAAAGACAAGACACGGAGCAGGCTGGCCTAGTATTTTACTAAAAACAAAAGCCTTCACAAAAGAAAACATCAGAATAATATATGGGTGGGGATCATTTGTTGCACAAAAGGCTTAGCTCATGAATATTAATTAGTTTATCCACAAATAATTTTAAATGACTTATAATTTGTGTAAAGTAAATAAAACTAATATATAAATAAGAAATGTAGATGCTTCCTCTGTAGGTAGATTTCCCCTGCTGTCCTCCTTACTACGTTTGTGGGCCTGGGAACATTCAGTTACGTTGCTGTCTATGCAGAGCTAGAGAGCTCTCGGATTTCATCAAAAATATCTTAATTTGTGTTCCGAAGATGAACAAAGGTCTTATGGGTTTGTAACGACACGAGGGAGAGTAATTAATGACAGAATTGTAATTTTTGGATGAACTATTGCTTTAATGAGATTATTTAGAATTTGGTTCTTAGTAGGTGATGCTGTGACCTCTCTTCACAGGTGAGTGATGGCAGCCTGACGATTGTTTCCATCAGCCGTGAGGACAGGGGAGCGTACACATGCCGAGCGTACAGCGAGCAGGGAGAGGCCATCCATACCACACGCCTACTCGTCCAAGGTAACACCATAACTACACTAAACTGTTTCTACAGGACTTTATTGTTTGCTATTAACTGAATGATATCACTATCCTATTGTTGGAGTGCTGTGTGGTGTGTTTGAATAGTCCTCTGTGTGTCTATGTATGTGACACACATGCTTGCAAAGCTGCATGCTGCATGGCACCCATGCTGTAGAGCTACAGAGATAATTGGACTCCATATGTTGGCTGTCTGGTACACTATAAAGCAGTAATGGGTTCACTGTCAGAGAGATTTTTCACCACATTGCTGCCAAAGAAGCTTTTTCCATTTGGGATCCCTAATCTATTTAGCGTCTGCTGCTTTTAGCATGTCATGTTAGCATGTAACCCAATAACGCAACAGATTTATAACTTTTATTGTCTATTTGTTAACATTTTTTTGTGTGTTAATTAAAAAGAAATGTAACCAACGCTCAGCTGCATGTCTGTAGCCTACCCATAATCCTAAATATACTTTACTTGGAGAGATTTTAAAACAAATATAAGAGCTGTCAAAAGATAAAATTAGATTTCAGTGCAATAGTGTTCTTTATTTACCTTTTTGAGCATTCTAGACAACAATAAAGCCCCCCTTCCCATCAAATGCCAATCAAACCAGTATCAAACTGCAGTCATAAAATGACATTCCATTTTTCGGCTTCTTTTGAATTTCTTTTTTACCCACTGTATTGAATGTTTCAAAAGTGAATCATTGTAATAGTAGCCATTTAATTCTAATAACAATAATGCTAAATTATATCCTGTATAATATTTGGTGTTAATGAGGGGGTATGGAAGCCTGTTTCTGCCATAGTTAAGTTAAAATATAATAATTCTGTAATTCATGATAATGAGAAACATTCTCATAATATTTATTTATTTATTTATACGTGTATTTGGATAGGGACAATACAATAAACATGATTCCAGTCACAAACTGGAAAAAATGCACTGCACATGGAGATTATAGCAGGTGCTAATTTGCATCTCATGTCCCTAGAAAGGCTTTTCTAAAAAAAAATCATTACATGTATAAATAACCAAAATTATTATAATAAAATAAATAACTCTCTGTACCAAAAAGCTAATGTAAACAAACCATTCATATAAAATCCTCACGCATTACAAACAGAATACAGAACAAACACATGCACCTAGTTTTATAGACTCTTCCAATCCTAATTACTAGTAAGCAACCATATGAAAATTTAAATATGCATACAGGTCTGGTTTATTTTAAGCTAACGCTTAACCATCAAATTAGTCAATAATGACTTGACATTTCACAATAATGAGAAGCTTTTTGTAATAATGAGAAACTTTTTCACAGTAAAGAGAGAAACCTTCTTATTTTAATGACTTAACAACTCATAGTAATAATAATAATAATAATAATAAACATTAATTATTAGAAAGTTCCCATTATTAGGATATACTAAACATTCATTATAAAAATTGTATTAAAATTGTAATAAAAAAAAAATACATTTTTTTTTTAATAAACAATAGTTTACTGAACAAATTGCTCTTTCTTTAAATAAATTCAATTATAATGCCGTTTTTAAATTAACTTCTAAAATATATCATTTCTATTTGTTGTTGAAATATAACAATTTACAGAGTGGCTGTCATAACTTGTTTCATAAAAGATTTATTTAAACATGCATTAAATAATTAAGACATCACTAACAGGTAAAGAAAAATATAATTACGTATATAGTCTAATATTTCGAAAAATGCTCTTTACTAGACTTCATTTCTCTAGCAAATCACGAGCTGTAGACACTGATGACTTGCCTGAGGTAAATGAAATGCTACGTGACGATTTGTTTACAAGCTGTTTTAATGACGTCTTTCTGCAGTTGAAACACTAATTGAGTGATTACATGAGGGGTGAGATGTTCATTCATGTTTATTTTGTGTTAAATCTAGTTGTAAATAGGAAGGGATAATCGTGTTCACTCACAGCGCACGCTGCCATTTGAACTGAGGTGTTTATAAAGCTGTCGCACCACATCAAAGAGCACCAAAACAGCATTCACTGTCTGAATTTCCTGAAAAAAATTAGTTCGGTACCTGTACCGAAAATTTTCGAATATGTGTAATGTTACACCCCTATGAGATACATTGCATTATATAAATTAGACTTTCTTCTATGAACATAAAACCTTTGGTAACTTTACGTTGATCATATGATCCGTTCCCATTTGAGTAGGTGGTTCTTTACCAGAAGAAGCATTGTGGACCAGATCAAGAATGACAGGACACTCTAAACTCTAGAAAATAAATGAGTGAAAGAATTTCTGTTTTAATAAGAAATTCTTATTAAACAAAAGGTTTAATCTTCACTTAACAAAAAGAAAAAGTTTTCTGTTAGTTTAAATAAAAATCAACTGCTGAGACATAAAGTGCCAAGTTGCAGAAACACAGTTTTGTAGACACGTTGGCTGTCTAGCGAGTTTGTTTTTGTACTGTAATGTGTGTGTGCTGTCGAGCAGGACGGAGAGCATCTGTAGAGTCCGTGTCTGCACGGGGAGTTCTCTGCAGGCTTTCTCCACAGAAGAGCCCTCTCTTTACACTGGCACTGCCAGCTGAAGTGATGCCCACAGTGGGCGGTAGAGTGAGATCTGTGGGTAGGCTGCTTCAGATTCTCACACTGGGTAGAATTGTTATCATCTTGGCCAATGATATTCAGATGAGACGGCTGATCCAAATATGTGTGTTACAGCGGAGTGGTACCTTAAACCTATATTAACTCATTCAGTATGATATCATTCGTTATTCAGTGTGTACACGACTTTAAATTATGTATTGATCTGTTGAATACAAATAACAACATGAAAATATATTTGATTGGAAACACTTATATTAAATCTTTTCTCCGGTATTGTTTTTAACCTTGAAGAGGACTGAGATTGCTTATGCTTCAATAGGATGTGACACATCCTGATATGTAATGCTGATTTATTATGTGTCTCTTTTCTATTTCAGGACCCCCATTTATTGTCTCACCGCCAGAGAACATAACCGTAAACATATCCCAGGATGCATTCTTCACTTGTCAGGCTGAGGCGTATCCTGGTAACCTAACGTACACCTGGTTCTGGGAGGAAGATAACGTCTTCTTCAAGAAGTAAAGTTATGATCGGGTTCATTACTGTACCATACCCCCACTGTCCTGTCCTGTGTCCTGTCCTGTGTCCATGTGGAGTTTGTCACAGTCCATGTAGTTTCATCATCATCATTGAGGCATCAGTGAGTTTTAGGGACTATGGCCATTGTGATACTGTTTTAGGCTTTGGTTAAACATTTTTGTGACATTTTCATAGAAAACGGAAATGTTGTCATACGTAGGTGCACAAAATGCTACTAAATATGCCACCACGACTGATATTACACTACTGTTTAGTAGTTTGACGTCAGTTAGATTTTTTTTTTTATAGATATATTTTTTAGATATTTTATAGATATTATAATGATACAAAAAAGTAAATTCTGTTCTTTTGAAAGAATCCTGAAAAAAATTGTATCACAGTTTACACAGAAATGTTAAGCAGCACTGTTTTCATCTGTTTCAACTGTTTTCAGCTGACCATTCTGACATTGTTTCTCAGAATTCGGAGTTTGCATCTTGTAATTCTTACCTTTTTTAAAATTCTGTTTATATCTCGATTCATTTTTTTTGTTTCCACCACAGAATACAAAAATTGTGAGATGTAAACCCAGAACTGCAATAAAAAACATAATTGTGAGATAAAAAGTCCTTTACCTTTTTTATTTTTAAATTCTGTGACCGAAATAAACAGAAGTGCTTTCTTAAAAAACAGTTCTTTTAAATTCTAAAATCAGGGCTGAATTTATTTGATAAAAAAATCTTACCAACCCCAAATATTTGAATGGTAGTGTTCATCTATTGTCCTTTATAGTGAGCTTGAATAGGAAAGGGGTCAGACTAGGTGAGTGCCCACTATTATCACGATAAACGACAAACGCAACTTCACCATATAGACCCTCACAGATTCTCATGGTTCACGCTTCTCCTTCTCTCCCCATGAAAAGAATATCTAGCGACATGGCGCTTGTGTCATCATACGCTCCGCTAGCACTGATTAGAAGTAGCAGTGCCCTAAGCCATCCAAGATGCCCTCATGCGTGGCCTGTACACTCTATAGAAAAAGGATATTATGTTTTTTTTTTTTTCTAATTGAGGCTCTGTGCAGTAGGACAGGTGGAAGCACAGGCAAGAATAGAGGCCACATAGGCATTTTGTCCACTGGAGCGTTTTTTTTTCTCTGATCTCTGCCTCGGACACTCCATCTGTTCTTGTTGAAAGAGTATACTGTAATTCACAAGGCTTTGAATTGTGCTTTATTCTCTGGCTTTAAATGAATTCACGTAGGCATACATATTTATAGGGATAACTTAGAAAAAAAAAGTCAGTATTTACAAATTTTCATGTCGCTTAAGTAAGTGGAACATTAAAAAATATTGTTCACTACCGTTCAAAGGTTTGGAGTTGGTAAGATTATTTTAATGTATTAGACATCTTTTATGCTCACCAAGGTTGTGTTTATTTTATGCAAAATAACGAACAGTGCAACAGCATTTAATAGAAATAGAAATCTTTTGTAACATTATAATTCTCTTTACTGTGATTTTTCATCAATTTAATGAGTCCTTGCTGAATAAAAGTATTAATTTCTTTAAAAAAAAAATCTTACTGACCTCAAACTTTTGAACGGTAGTGTATGTAGTAGTGTAGGCTGTTGGAATCATCAATACTATTGATGCTAATTCAACTACTTCTTTGTCAATCTTTCTTTCTCTCTTCAGTGATCTAAAGCGCAGAGTGAGTATTCTGATCGACGGTTCACTCATCATCTCCCAGGTGAAACCTGAGGATGCTGGGAAATACACCTGCAGCCCGAGTAACAGCCTTGGGCGCCCACCTTCTGCATCAGCGTACCTGACCGTGCATTGTGAGTCAGTCTGCTGATACACAACTAGACACACTACATCTTTGTCTTTCATCTGAAAACATTTGTCCTTTTTTGATGCCCCTAAAAATTCTCACCACATTGCACAGTGCAGATGCTGAACTACAGCTGCAGTATGTAGGCGAGAAACCACCAGAATAGAATCCATTTGGTATTTTTACTTCTTATTGAAGTATGCTGCTGATCATACAGCGGAGTTCAAAAATCTGAAAAGCTTCTGTTTTGTTGAACATGATGAACGTGTATTTTATCCAGCATGATTTAAGATTGATCCAAAACATCTTGTGCTTCTAAAACTAAGAACATCTGACCTTTTGTGAACATGGTCAGTGTCACAAATGTGCTTATATTTGATTAGTGACATGGTAATCATAATGAAGTAGTCTTCCACTTTGTTGTAAATAAAGACTAAAGTAATCATTGTGTCATACATTTTCCTCCAATTTGTTGTGAATTAATGAATACATTTAAAAAATAAAATAAATTAATGAAAAAATAAATAATTGAACAAATAAGCCAACAAATAACTAAATAATTAAATGAAACAATAATTTAATGATAATGTACATTTTCTTCCAGTTTGCTATAAATTAAATAAATGCATACATACGTTACAAATTAGACTTTTTATTCCCAGATTTTCATTCTGGTCTCAGATGTTTAAACACCAATGCATAAACAGTGATATAAGACTTCCTGATATATACTGCCGTTCAAAAGTTTGGGATCCGTAAGGTTTTTAATGTTTTTTTAAAAGACGTTTCTTATGCTCATCAAGGCTGTATCTATTTGATCAAAAATATAGAAGAAAAACCCTGTAATTTTGTGAAATATTTCAATTTATAATAACAGTTTTCTATTTTAATATACTTTGAAATATAATTCATATATATATATATATATATAATATTACTGTTTTTTTCTGTATTTTGATTAAATAAATACAGCCTTGTTGAACATAAGAGACTCCATTAAAAAAAAAATTAAAACTTTAACGGCAGTGAAGGTGATTTCCTGAACTTGAACGGCGGTATCCTGTATTACTTTTGATACAATGACAACCTTTCACTGTAACAAATTATTTTTAAATGAAGCAGTAATTCCCAATTGCCTGTTATATTATGTAATATCATACAGTACATGACATAATAGAGGAGGAATTCTCCTTCATCCTGAATCTGTGACATTGGTCTCACTGGATTGAGTGTGAATATTAAGTAACAACCTTCACCAGCAGATTATGCCTTTTTGAGATCATGTATGCAGAATAACGGTGGTATAACAGTGCTCTTTTGTAATTGATGAAAGGGTTACTTTAGTCTCCCAGCATATTCTGTCTCAATACATGGGCATGAGGGCGTATTAGCTTCAACTGCCCCTGTTGGGCAGGCTGACGCTCTCTATTTGCAGCTGAGAGATTGGAATGGCCTTCTGTCCCCAGAGTCTGGAGCTGAATTAAAACAGTGACCTTGAATCAATAAGCTAGCAGATCACTCAGTAATGGCTCACATCCTTCACACCAATAGATTGATGCAAAGAACATGGGTTTTCTAGACGTTGTTAAAAAACACACCAACAGAACCCAAACATGTTGCATTTGCAGTAAATAGTGACAGGAGTGAATGCTGCAGAAGTGGCTGTGGTATCCAAGGCAACAGACATTTCAGATTCCCTCGCTCGGAGGAAGCCTGTGTCGGACCAACTTGGCTCGGTTGAAGTGGCGGAAAGGGATTACATCATAGCAGAATTCCCAGACTGCAGAAATTTTCTCCTGTCCTCTAAAACAGTCTCATGTATTCTGGCCACCCATGTGTGTAGCAAGCAGAGGCGCAGAGAACGTGTATTTGACAGTTAGTGAGAAAAAAAGGAGGGGGACTGTAAAAGGATGACATCATCCTGTGTGGAAACCCTCTTCTCTGCAGTGACGTCACCTGCAGACACTCCGGCAGGCTGGAAGTGTGGGCGATGGCGCCCCTGTTGGACGGCTGATGGCATTGCAGCTCTGCTCTGTGCATCGACATTGCCTATTTTATTTTCTTTCCTCCTCTTCTTCCTTTTCATTTGCAGTCATGTGCTTCATCCTCATGATTCGCTTTTCTTCTGTTCTTTTCTCAAGTCTGGTCCACTCCTCCCATCGTCCTGTCCCTCAGCTCCACTTGTGCTAAAAATAGACCCTGGCACTTTGCTAAGCGTTAAGATGGAGCAGTGTATTTCTTCAAAGTGTTCATTTCTCCCTCTCCCTGGAGAACGAGAGGCGCTCCCTCTCGTTCTCCAGGATGCTGCGGTTGGCTGATGTCTTCGCTAATGAGAGACTGTGATTTATGAGTCACACGCAATTGAATCTCTTTTACAGCATTATTGATAGTCTTCGCTTTAGATGTAGTTTATACAATATAAAGAAAGGAAAAGTTAACAGAAATAATACTGTTGTTTATGCTTTGCGATACAAAATAATTAATTTAATTTTATTAATTAATTCATTAATTACTCACCCTCATGTCATTCCAAACCCGTAAGACCTTTGTTCATTTTCAGAACACAAATTAATATATTTTTGATGAAATCTAAGAGCTCTCAGACCCTGCATAGACGGCAACGGATGAAGCTATGAGAATACTTTTTGTGCACACAAAAATTCTTGTAGCTTCATAAAATTAAGCTTGAACCACTGATGCCACATGGACTATTTTAACAATGTCCTTACTACCTTTCCTGGGCCTTGAACGTGTCAGTTGCATTGCTGTCTATGTAGGGTCAGAAAGCTCTCGGATTTCATCAAAAATGTGACCCTGGACCACAAAACCAGTCATAGGGGTCAATTTTTTTTAAATTGAGATTTATACAGCATATGAAAGCTGAATAAATAAGCTTTCCATTGATGTATGGTTTGTTAGGATCGGATAATATTTGGCCGAGATACAACTATTTTAATATCTGGAATCTGAGGGTACAAAAGAATCTAAATATTGAGAAAATCGCCTTTAAAGTTGTCCAAATTAAGTTCTTAGCAATGCATATTACTAATCAAAAATTAAGTTTTGATATATTTACAGTAGGAAATTTACAAAATATCTTCATGGAACATGATCTTTACTTAATGTCCTAATGATTTCTGGCATAAAAGAAAAATTATAATTTTGGCCCACATACAATGTATTTTTGGCTATTGCTGCAAATATACCCCAGTGACTTAAGACTGGTTTTGTGGTCCAGGGTCACAAATATCTTAATTTGTGTTCTGAAGATGAACAAAGGTCTTGCGGGTTTGGAACGACACAAGGGTGAGTAATTAATGACAGAATTTTTATTTTTGGTTAATCTAGTTAATAGTGGCTTTTCACAACATTTGGTTGGTTTTTGAAGTTAGCATATATGTTTCCTTCATTGCCTGTGATATTGCACAATTCTGTACATGCAGTTTATTGACCAAATAATGTGTTTGTTATTTATGGTGTGTTTATTTGTTATATTTATGTTTTAATTTTTCATTTAAATGTTTGGTGTGGGTTATTAGCTTATGCTCACCAAGATTTATTTGATTAAAATTTATTTGATCAAAAGTACAGTTAAAAGTAATTTTCATGTATTTTAAAATGAATTTAATTCCTCTGATGCTGAGTCATGGCCAAAAATACTGGCACCCTTGGTAAATATGATCAAAGAAGGCTGTGAAAATTAATCTGCATTGTTAATCCTTTTGATCTTTTATTTAAAAAAATCACAAAAATCTAATCTTTCATTGGATAATAATAATTTAAAATGGGGGGAAGTATCATTATGAAATAAATGTTTTTCTCTAATACACATTGGCCACAATTAACGGCACCCTTTTATTCAATACATTTTGAAACCTCCATTTGCCAGTTTAACAGCTGAGTTTTCTCCTATAATGCCTGATGAGGTTAAAGAACACCTGACGAGATCAGAGACCATTCCTTCATCCAGAATCTCTGTAGACCCTTTAGATTCCCAGCTCCATGTTGGCGGTTCTCCTCTTCAGTTCACCTCACTCATTTGTTATAGGGTTCAGGTCAGAGGACTGGAATGGCCATAGCAGAAGCTTGGTTTTGTGCTTAGTGACCCATTTTTGTGTTGTTTTTAAGGTTTATTTTTGGATTATTGTACGGTTGGAAGATCCAAACACGGCCCATTATAAGATTTCTATCTGTTGGTATTTGATAGAATCCATGATGCCATGTGTCTAAACAAGATGTCCAGGACCTCCAGCACACAACATCAAAAATACAGCATTATATTTCATTGTAGACATGGGGTACTTTTTATTCCTGTGTTCACCAAACCCATCTTGAGTGTTTGCTGCTAAAAAGCTCATTTTTTTAGTTTCATCTGACCATAGAAGCCAGTCCCATTTGAAGTTCCAGTCGTGTCTGATAACTGAATATGCTGGAGTTTGTTTTTGGATGAGCTAGGAGAATTTTTCTTGAAACCCTCCCAAACAACATGTGGTGATGTAGGCGCTATTTGACAATTTTTCTTAAGGTTGTCTGACCCCGAGGCTCAACTATTTTCTGCAATTCTCCAGCTGTGGTCCGAGAGTCTTTAGCCTCTCAAACTCTCCTCCTCGCCGTGCATTAGGACGATATAGACACACGTCCTCTTCCAGGCAGTTTTTTTAACATTTTATGTTGATTGGAAATTCTTAATTATTGCCCTGATGGTGTAAATGGGAATTTTCAGTGTTCTAGCTATTTTCTTAAAGCCACTTCACTAATTTGTGAAGCTCAGTTATCTTTTGCTGCACATCAGAAATATATTCTTTGGTTTTTCTCATTGTGATGATGATTAAAGGAATTTGGGCTTTGTTTTACCTCCTATTTATATTTCTGTGAAACAGGAAGCCATGGCTGGATAATTTCATGTTCATAATCACCCTGGAGTGCTCAAAATTGAAATATAAATATACTTCAGAGATACTTTACTGATAAGAATTTCTATTTTCTTTAAATAAAAGATCAAAAGGATTAACAATGCAGATTAATTTTCACAGCGTTCTTTGATCATATTTACCAAGGGTGGCGATATTTTTGGCCATGACTCTATCTATATATATATATATATATATATATATATATATATATATATATATATATATATATATATATATATGAAAATCTCACTGACCCTGAACTTTTAAACGATGAGTCAATTTAAGACTTCAGTTGTACAGTAATAAATATTGTAGTCACAAAATATTATACATCTCTAAAGCTTGAAATTGTTTTATATCATTAGACGTGTTTGCTTTGTAAATACTTTCTTACACTAAACACTGCCTGCTTAGTCAACTGAAATGGCAAACCATATTTATTGACACAAATTTAATTGGGATTTGGGATATTTTTTGGGAGCTCTCTCAATTAAAATCATCCCACAATACCCTACCGATGTCTTTTCTACTGCCTATGATGTGGATAGTTTTGCATGGGCAGACACAACTCGCATTTTCTGTAGAAAATATAAAAATTAAGTTTTTATTTCAGTTTTATGCTGATTGTAGCTATTTTCCCCATGTGTTTTCAAGGCACTTTCTGTGCTGTACTATGATTAGTTGAGTAATAGTCTCAATGTGAGCTAGTTCAGACCTTTTTGTCTGATTTCAGACTCTCACTTCAGGCATGTGAGAGCAAAACATCATTTAGTGTACTTCTCCATCAATAGTCGACTTATTCAGAGTATTTGTGCTAAATGTTCCAGACTAATGACTCAGAGAGACATCCGGTACAAACTCTGCTCTTTCTGTCTGACAGTTTAACAATGCACAAAATCTTACATGTCTAACTCAGATGTCTAACATCTCAGCATTTATGCTGTATTATTTCTTTCTACTCTTGTTGTGTCTCATAGACCCTGCCCGTGTGGTAAACATGCCGCCCGTTATTTACGTGGCCATTGGACTGCCGGGGTACATCCGCTGCCCGGTGGATGCCAACCCGCCTGTCACTTCAGTGAAGTGGAAAAAAGACAACCTGCCTCTGCGGATAGAGAAGGTGAGTCCAGCTGGACAATGATCTCAGTTTTTTCACAGATGCTGTCACATGGGCCTGTGTGAGATGAGTTTCATTCACAGTTCACACTGATCTCATAGTCTCACACAGATAAAGAGTACTGGCTCTTCTTCAACTAGAAAGCCAAATGGGGAAAAACTGACCTTAGCGAAGAAACAGGATATCAGTTTCATTCTCGAACCCTGTTCCTCCTCAGTGCAGTTGGCTTTTAAGGATAGTGACCATGCAGCTGAAAATATATAAGCTTATCATGTGCGCTGAGAGCAAATCCACTCCATTCATTTCAGTCAATGCAATAGTTGTATGGCTTGTAAGGTGCATAGCAACCATTATAACAGGGTTTTAATAAATTCAAAAGCTTGATAGACACTTTTTGTGAAAAAAATCATAAGATTTTAAAAATGTAGGATGCAGTACGTAGAAATAATTGTAGCCAGCTATGTAAAATGATGAGCTTTAGACTACTACTACTAGAAACAGTTTGCTGGTTGGTTATGGTTTACACCCACTTACTGTATCTGCTTTTCAGCAATTTTATTATGCGATTTAGTGATTGCTAATCACCTAATTAATAATCATGATTCAAGCTGATGTGGTGTATAAAATGTCCCCTTCACTTTTTTAGTTCATTCATACATAAGTGATTTTATTCAGTGTCTATTAGCCTCAAACTGATTGCATATCATTCTCAGAGAGGCATGAGTTACGATCATTAAATTTGCGCTTTATGTAATTTCTTACATAATGCCTTTTTTTACATTGTATAATTTTAATAAAAATTTTATACAGAACAATTTACGTTTTTAAAATACTCCACCATTCAAACGTTTGGGGTCAAAAAGTTTTTTTGAGAGGAATACTCTAATTCAGTGCTTCCCAAATCTGTCCTGGAGGACCACTAGCCCTGCACATTTTGTATGTTTCTCTTATCAGACACACCTGATTCAACTCATCAGTGTGTTAGATAAGGGAGACATACAAAATGCGCAGGGATAGGGGTCCTCCAGGACAGGTTTGGGAAGCACTGCTCTAATTCATCAAGGTCCCAAACAGTTGATCAAAAGTGACTGTAAAAACATTGATAATGTTAAGGTTTATATTTTAAATAAATTCTACTCATTTGAACTTCTTAATTATCAAAAAGAAAATCCTGAAAAAATATTTTTGTATCACAGTTTCCACAAAAATATTAAGCAGCAACTGTTTAAGAATTAACTGTTTTCAACATTGCTAATAATTAAAAATGATTCTTGAGCAGCAATTCAGGACATCAGAATGATTTATGAAGAATCTCTTGGCTGAAATATATTAAAATCTACAAGTAATTCTAAATTATAATAGTATTTTTAAATATACTTAGTTGTAGCTTTTGTGGCCGTAGGACTTCAAAAAAAAAAACTATTATCTTACTGACCACACACTTTTGAATGGTAGTGTACAAAATCATTCTTTCAATTCGTTCAGTAGAGAATCAAACGTTGTCATGCTCTACTGTTTGAGAAACAGGAAACAATTTCCCTGATTGTGTGTGTGCTGATGTTTCTCTCTGTTGCAGTACCCTGGCTGGAGCCAAATGGAAGATGGGAGCATTCGAGTGTCTGAGGTGACAGAGGACTCTCTCGGCACCTACACCTGCGTGCCTTACAATAGCCTCGGTACAATGGGACAGTCCCCTCCCGCCCCTCTGGTGCTAAAGGTAAAGAATGAAACTTGTAGGTTTTATTTGAGCTTCCTTTTCCTTATTTACCTTTTTGATATCATCTATTTGCATCAATATAACATGGTGTTTGGCGGTGGATAGGACCCACCCAAATTTCTGGTGGTTCCTGGAGGGGAGTACAGGCAGGAGGCTGGTCGAGAGCTGGTCATCCCCTGTGAGGCAGAAGGAGACCCATTCCCCAACATTACATGGAGAAAGGTAAGCCGCATCCTTAAGCAGGATCCTGTATCATTGTCAACCCAACTGACGTGTTTGCTAGAACTGTTTTCTTTTATTGGAGAAGGTAGGGAAGCCCAGCAGAAGCAAGCACAACGTCCTACCGAGAGGCAGCTTACAGTTCAAATCTCTCAGCAAGGAGGACCACGGGGAGTGGGAGTGTGTCGCCTCCAATGTCGCCACGAGCATCACTGCCAGCACGCACCTCCTAGTAATCGGTAGGAGGCGTTGAGACAAATGGCGCTACTTCATGATGCACAAACACGATTTGCGATAAAGTGGTATACAGCGATGAATTTTGATCATATTAGATTAAAGAGTGTTATTTTCGTTAAAAGTGCACAAAAAGTTTAGTTTATATTTTGCAGGACAACAGTGATCTTTGACTCAGGGTTCTGAGAGTCATGGAAAATCTAACAAAACGGAATATTTAAAAAGACAAGGAAATTTCAATTTTCTAGTTCTACTCTGATGTAAAATACTTTTTTGACTAATTATTATTTCTGTGCTGCAGTGTTATTTTAGTATATTTTATTATATATTTGTTAGCTTTTTAATACTATTATAAATATTTTGAATTGCCTGTTATTTTTTATATTTTCAGTTAATTTTTTTAGCAAGTTTTAGTTTTAGTAATATGGTTATGTACTTATGTAATTTTTATTAGTTTGCTTTCTTTCCTTTTGTGGAAATTTGTCTTTGGCTGCACAACACATCATAACAAGACCAATACAATAAAATACACTTACACAACAGCTCTAAAATGTAAGACAGAATAAAATACCATACAATACACTTTACTTCACTTTATTTCACTTTAGCATACACATATATACATTCCCACATGTACATATATCTGCATACATATTAATATTCATATCTCAGCATTTAAAATTCTAACTGCAGTTGGTACAAATGACATCTGATACACATTTTTACCTGCCCAAGGTTGTCTTTGGCAACAACTGAAACTGACAGTGCAAAGGGTGTAGTGAATCCTCTATAATAGCTAAAGCTTTTTGTTTAACTTTAACTTTAGCTGTATAAATATCATTTAATTTCTAATTTTCATTTTTTTTTAGGTGTAGTTTTTCATGTAGTATTTTTTTAAACACTAAGAATTTATTTTATTTTTCATCTATTTCAGTTAGTGTTTTTTTATGTATAGTTTTATTTTTAACAGTAACTGGTCTTCAATTTTTGCGTAAAGATTACTTGCTTCAATACTTTGAAGCATATTCATACACAGACTTACACTCTAATCTTATAGGATATAGCTTAGAAATTCAATAAAGGAAAGTAGCGCAAAGGCTAACGTCCTCATAGTCTCTTCTATTAGTGGCTAGTGCAGCTGTAAACAAACACTGCCAGCTTAGTCCTTATATTGCTGCCCGCTTTTTTGGCATGTACACTGTGCTATTGGGCACTGTTTGTCAGTTAAAGAAACTTTCTGATTAGCAGCCAAGCAGCAGTTGCTAGGCTAAACTGTTAGCTATTCAGTGAATTCCTCTCAAAAAACTCTCTGTACACAAGTCCTTTGGTAGGTTGGATCTCTGAGGGATATTATATGCTGTGAGCGGACTGCTAAAAATGTTGCAGTGTCTTAGTATAGAGGGATTTTTGTCAAAAGCGTCCCCACAGGCTAACAGTTAAATAAGAGATAAAGGATAAATGATGCACACAGAGTCTGTTTGTTTGTTTTAGCGCTAGTGTTTGTGTTAAGACAAATGAGCTAATCGCTTTGACCGAGGGCTTTTTACAGACAAAGTTTAAGGGAAATAAAATACGTGTGGCCTAGCTTTTTACAAGTGTGTGTTTATATTGAGTGTGACACGAGTTGTCCTCCTCCCACAGGCACAAGCCCACACGCCCCTGCCAAAGTCCACGTTTCTGTCTCGACGACCTCGGCCAACGTCTCGTGGGAACCCTGTTACGACGGTGGCTTTGAGCAGACATTCTCAGTCTGGTACGGCCATGTGTGAGTCATCCCAGCATGCTTTGCTTTCTGCTTCTTTTCCTAACTGTTGACCTGAGCTCTGCTGCTGCTGTGAGGCTGCTACATCTGGGGGCAATGGGTGGGATGGGGCAAAACCTTTTCCCTTAGGGGTGAGATGGCCAGCAGGACCCTCCAATATTGAGTCGGACACATTGTTAAAATTAAATGTTAAGTGTATAATATCAGGGTCAGGACTCTTTATATGGCATATAATTAATAAAATACAGTCTAGTTTGATGTATGTCTTGTTCATAACTTCCAAATAACTTCATACTGGAAAGTCTTGAACTTAGATAATCATTCTGTGAGTAATCCTGACCCACTGTTTTCTTTGAGTTTTTTGTTCAAAGGTTCTGCAGTTAGCAAGCATGTTGGCTGTGTTAATCTGGCTCATAACGATAGAGTTGAAATGGAATGATCAGGCAGTAAAATCCCTCCACAGAGTCGTTATGAGTCGAGCTGCATTATTAAGTTGACAAGACAATTTTGGTGTTGTGTGCAGTTCGACTGATTTTTAAACACTTCAGCACACTAAAAATAATGACATATTTATGGGATTTAGAAGAAACAGCCTGGTGCTAAGTGTGGCATGCCATCGGTTGTAATATTTGTTATGGAAAACACATTTATGTTAGGGTAAGGTTTTTTTTACTATTATAGTCAAGAACTGTCAAGATCCCCTTTACTAAAATATAAAGGCAGCTCTATATTTTTATTTATACATTCATGCACACAGACCTGTTCATACTGTGAGAAAAATTATATATAAAAGTTTATTTAAATTTATTGTTTATATATTACTATATAGTTTTTGTTTTAGTTTAAGTCCTAGTAATTATGTTATGTGCTTTTGTCATTTTTATTATATATTTTCTTAACATTCTATTTAGCTTTAACTTATTTTTATTTTTTAATTTAAGTTTCGTAATTTTAGTACTTCAACTTATTTCAGTTAGCTTCCAAGGACATATTTCTAAGTTGTTTTTTAAAAGAAATGTAAGGTTTTTTTTGTCATATTTATTTAATTTCAACTTGATTTAAATGATCAAAAACTATTTTTAATAGTTATAAAATGTTAATGTATGCTAATAGTGTCATTTACTCACCCTCATGTCCTTCCAAACCTGTATGACTTCTTTTCTTCGTTGTAACAGAAGCACATTTAGAAATGTCTTAGAAATGTCTTTTGTGTGCATAGAAAGGAGTAACATGAGTGTAAGTAAATGATGATAAAAAATTTTATGGAAGCAACATACTGTAGATATTAATCCTGACAATATAGAGAACATCAAATGACATTTCTAAAGAATGTTTAGAAGTACAGTAGAACTTCTCAGATGTGAACCTGTAGTTTGTACATATAGTACAGTATGAAGCCCTGAGATATTCTGATGATTCTTATGCATGAAAAGTATTTATTAATGTAAAGATTAATGTAATGTCTTGTGCCTTCTCGCAGTTCAGTGCTAAACAGTTTTTGATATTTTAACGGTACACAGAGAACCAACTATTGCAAGTAAGTATTTACAGTATCATAATTGAAAAAGTTTTCATTACTTGCATCGGTAAGGTGACATCCAGGATTTAAAGAGGTGCTCCTGAGGTACTTTTGTTAGTGACTTGATCCATAACGGCAAACTCTCGCTTCTGGCTTAATCAGCAGCACATTCGTCTCCTTGTTCAGTCGTCTCTTCTGCCTCTCTTCATTTCTCTGCTGCCCATGCCAGCGCTTCTGCATCCCTGTGATTCTGCTCCCTGTGTGGCGCTGTCCTCTGCGATATTCACCTGGAATATCAGCATTCTATAGCTTTCTGTGCTCCTGCCCCTATAGAATGACACATGCTTCGCAACAACCTTTGTCTGTTTGCTGCTTCGGTGGATACGAACAACAACATTTAAATCGTATGTTTTTAAAGCTGTGACTACTTGGGACTTACTAATTTTAGAACATATTTCTGCAATGTCACACCAGGTAACAGAAGGCAGCAGTGTTTCATGGGAATGTAGCATGAGCAGGTTTAGCCCGTTGCGAGCCCTGGAGACAGATTTCACTCCTTTTTGAGATATTAATAGTCATGAAATTTAATTTAGCGTTTAGAGACACACATGGATGTTATATGGAGAAAAAAGTAGAGGAAAGTGTAAGGATTACATGGCCTGGGAAAGGAAGGTCTATATACTTATAGGATAGTATAGATCTATATACACTACCCTTCAAAAGTTTTCAGGTCAGTCAGTTTTTTTTTTTGTCTCCTGTGATCACCAAAAATGCATTTATTTGATTAAATATAAAGTATAACAGGAAAAAAAATTAAATATTATTTTCAATCAAAAATAACTATTTATTTTTAATACATTTCAAAATGTTATTTATTCCTGTTATGGTAAGCCTGATTTTTCTTCAGCCATTACTCTATGCTTCAGTGTCACATGATCCTTCAGAAATCATTCTAATTTGCTGATTTTATACTTATATATAAAACTTTTGTTATTATCAATGTTGAAAGCAGTTGCGCTGCTTAATATTTCTGTGGATAACATTTTTGTGGCTTAATATTTCTGGATTCTTTGATGAATAGAAAGTTCAAAAGAACAGCATTGATTTGAAACAGAAATATTTTGTAACAATGTAAGTCCTTACTCTCGCTTTTAATGCATCTTTTCCTGGATAAAAGTATTAATTTAATTAAAAAAAAACAAAATAATGGCCAAAAATACCGGCACCCTTGGTAAATATGATGAAAGAAGGCTGTGAAAATTAATCTGCATTGTTAATCCTTTTGATCTTTTATTTAAAAAATTCACAAAAATCTAACCTTTCATTGGATAAGAAGAATTTAAAATGTGGGGGGGGGGGTATCATTATGAAATAAATGTTTTTCTCTAATACACATTGGCCACAATTAACGGCACCCTTTTATTCAATACTTTTTGAAACCTCCATTTGTCAGTTTAACAGCTCTAAATTTTCTCCTATAATGCCTGATGAGGTTAAAGAACACCTGACGAGATCAGAGACCATTCCTTCATCCAGAATCACTCCAGACCCTTTAGATTCCCAGCTCCATGTTGGCGGTTCTCCTCTTCAGTTCACCTCACTCATTTTCTACAGGGTTCAGGTCAGAGGACTGGAATGGCCATAGCAGAAGCTTGGTTTTGTGCTCAGTGACCCATTTTTGTGTTGTTTTTGAGGTTTGTGTTTGGATTATTGTACGGTTGGAAGATCCAAACACGGCCCATTATAAGATTTTTAACAGAATCAGTCACTTGTTGATTTTTTATCTGTTGGTATTTAATAGAATCCATGATGCCATGTGTCTAAACAAGATGTCCAGGACCTCCAGCACACAACATAAAAAATACAGCAGTATATTTAATTGTAGACATGGGGTACTTTTTATCTCTGTGTTCACCAAACCCATCTTGAGTGTTTGCTGCTAAAAAGCTCATTTTTTTGTTTCATCTGACTATAGAAGCCAGTCCCATTTGAAGTTCCAGTCGTGTCTGATAACTGAATATGCTGGAGTTTGTTTTTGGATGAGCTAGGAGAATTTTTCTTGAAATCCTCCCAAACAACATGTGGTGATGTAGGCGCTATTTGACAATTATTTTTAAGGTTTTCTGAACCCTCAACTATTTTCTGCAATTCTCCAGCTTTGGTCCGAGAGTCTTTAGCCTCTCAAACTCTCCTCCTCACCGTGCATTAGGACGATATAGACACATGTCCTCTTCCATACAGTTTTTTTAACATTTTAAGTTGATTGGAAATTCTTAATTATTGCCCTGATGGTGTAAATGGGAAGCTCTGAGTGCTCCTGCTCTAGCTCTTTTCTTAAAGCCACTTAACTAATTTGTGAAGCTGATGTGCAGTAAAAATTATCTTTTGCTGCACATCAGAAATATATTCTTTGGTTTTTATCATTGTGATGGATGATTAAGGGAATTTGGGCTTTGTTTTCTGTCCTATTCATATTTATGTGAAACAGGAAGCCATGGCTGGATAATTTCATGTTCATAATCACCCTGGAGTGCTCAAAATTGTGAATATGAATGGGAATATACTTCAGAGATATTTTACTCATAAGAGACATTTATTTCATAATGATATTTCCCACCATTTTAAATTCTTATTATCCAAAGAAAGGTTAGATTTTTGTGAATTTTTCAATAAAAGATCAAAAGGATTACCATGTAGATTAATTTTCACAGCCTTCTTTCATTATATTTACTAAGGGTGCCGATATTTTTGGCCATGACTGTGTATAAATATATATATATACAAACTAGCAGTTTTAACTGAACAGAGGAATCACGGCACATATTATTATATTAATATATATTTTTCATTGTTGTTTTCCATCTTCTTCATGCTAAGGGTGAATAAAAAATAATACAAAAAATGTTGCTTCAGATTGAATATGTTGTTTCAGACTAAAAAACTGACATGAATTCTCACCCGGCTGTTAACTCATCAAAAAATTAGATGTATCGTATTTATTTCCAAGCCCAGATTGGAATTGAATTTAGTTTCAATGTGATTTTTTGCTTTTCACATTGTCATCCAAGACTGATTTGTGTCTCATATAATGGAACCGTGTCAGTATGCGCTCAGCATTTCTTCACAGTTTGTACCCAGTACTAACTTGAGTCCTCCCACTAATGCAGTAGTCCACACATGCAAAAGCTAAAGAAGAATAGAAGCCCCATGAAGGATGAAAGCATGTTAATCCTCACCCAAGGGCCAGACCTTCCTCACCGTTCTGCTTCCGACTTCTTCTTAGATCATCATTATCCGCTGGCCTGATGTGTGGCCAGCGATCGGAGACCTGTGCCAAGACCTGACTAAAGGTGTCATTTGAAACATTGGGCAGTGTGACTCATGCTTTAAAGGTTGTGTATGAATGGCCTTTAAAGGTGACCCACGTGAGATTAAACAACTCCCGTCAGCCTCATTGACGCACATAGTTGGCGTGTTCCTGCTACTTCCTGTGCATTGCAGGAGAGGTGCCGAGCGACCGCTGAGATGCTGTGAATAACACACATCTCAAGAGCCTGTGAACTCTCAAGCTATAAGGGCATGAAGGAAGTGATCAATTAGACCTCAATGGAATATTATGACTCACCAATAGGAACGTGTCGAATGACGTAAACACCTGATTCCTTATTGTTTTCTTTTTGAAAGTCATTAATATTCCTAACACAGTGTAATTCCAATATCTCAAAGGATGTCTGGTGTTTAGCACAGCAATCTGTGGGAGAGATGACATTTTGAACTTTTTGGTTCTTGCATTAGAATGATGTAACTACATATATTATAAAATATTTAAACATTTGTTATACATTTTATATTTATGGAAGCCTGCTTCTGCCACTGAATAAAAAATAAAAAAGGTAATTGCGACTTTTTATCTCACAATTCAGGCTTTTTTCTCACAATTGCAAATTTACGCCTCGCAATTCTGACATTTATTCTCAGAATGGCGTGATACAAACTCACAATTCTGAGAGTCAGAAATGCATGATTAACTCACAAATTTGAATTATAAAGTCAGAATAGCAAGATGTAAAGTCAGAATTGCTGGAAATAAATCTGACTTTTTTCTAATGAATGTGACATTATATCTCACAATTCTGAATTTTTTTTTGGTCACAAATGTAAAAAAAATAGTCACAATTCGGTGATATAAATAATCAGAATTGCATGATATAAACTCAGAATTCTGACTTTTTTCCTCAGAACTGCGAGTTTATATCTTGCAATTGTGACTTTATTTCAAGCATTTGCGAGTTATCAAGTCCGAATTGTGAGATAAAAAGTCGCAATTCTGAGAACATATCAGTCTTTTTTCCCCTCGGAATTGGATTTTATAACTTACAATTGCACGTTCATATCTCACAATTCTGAGAAAAAGGTCAGAATTGCGATATACAGCTATATATCATGCAATTCTGACTTATAACTCTCAACTGCGGGTCTATATCACGTAATTCTGGGAAAAAGTCAGAATTACGAATTTATAGTATGCAATTCTGAGAAATAATTCAGAATTGTGAGATGTAAACTCGTAATTGTGAGGAAAAAAAAGTCAGAATTGTGAGATAAGTCACAATTACATTAATTTTTTTATTCAGGGGCAGAAACGGGCTTCCATAGACTTCTAATGTCATAAATATTATATTAAAATAAATGTATAACTACATATATATATATACACTTATTTAATTTTATTTTTTGAAAATATTTACATGTATTCACATGTATATATTTATATGATTTATATTATATAATATATATTTAATATAAACATAACTTATTTTTCTTAAATATATACATGCATGTGTGTGTATTTATATATACACAATAAATATACACAGTACAAACACATAAACATACACGTACAAATACACAAGAACTTTTATTTTGGATGTGATTAATCATGATTAATCGTTACCCAGCTCTGATATATATATATATATATATATATATACAGTGCCCTCCATAAGTATTGGAACAGTAAAGACAAAATTGCTCTGTTGGCTGTGGAGTCAAGACATTTGCAAATATGATTAAAAGATGAATATGAGACAAAACTACAGAATGTCACATTTTATTATTAGCCGTTTCAACACGTTTTACCAAATAAAAAGAACAGCACTTTTAGAGTTCATCCCACTCATTGATGTGAGCATAAGTATTAGGACAGTTGAACATAAGGCAGATATAAAAGATTAAAAGCTATTATTTAGTTCCAGATCCCTTGCGCACAATCACAGCAGTGAGTCTGTGACCCATAGACATCACCAGACTCTTGGTCTCATCCTTTGAAAGGCTTTTCCCAGCCTTTAATGCAGGTAAAACATCTGTGTTGAATCATTCAATAATAAAACGTGACATTCTGTAGTTTTGTCTCATATTCATCTTTTAATCATATTTGTAAATGTCTTGACTCCACAGCCTACAGAGCAATTTTGTCTTTACTGTTCCAATACTTATGGAGGGCACTGTATGTTTATTATTTATTATTATTATATTAGTTTGTATATTATACATATTATTTATTTCATTTTTGTTTAGCTGATCAGCGTTTTTAGCAGATATTCTTATTTTTATGATGGATTTTCATATTTTAAAACTGATAGTTTGAATAGTAAGATCAATTAAAAAGTAAAAAAAAATGTCAGTTGTCACCCCTTATAGTTTATGGTGAACAAAGACACCATAGTCCGTCCTTGGATAGGCGGTTTATTTTAAATAAAATATAAATATATAATAAATGGAGGAAATAAAGTGTCATGAGGATGATAATACTGTACTGAAAGGGGGCATGCATGGTGTCCTCGTTTACTTGTGTACTATGAAGGTCGAAGAAATTCAGCTTGAATTTAGTCAGGATGTTCAGTGGGAGTCGTTTCATGCATGCCTAAGGCAGCAGTTTATCAGAATGAAGCATGCTGGCTGTAGGTGCAGTTGCACAAAGTTTTGAGCATGCAAAACAACTTGCAATAAATATGTGCAACAGGACATGATGTGACAGTCCAGGGCTTCTGTAGTTAAAAAAACAATACATTATCAGCATATAAAAATCACTACTCCACTTATCCACAACATTGTAGCCATTCTGGTGGTTTCTATAGGAGATGTATTGTCCACAAGACTCATTTCAAGCCATAGGTCATTCTCAGGAGATCCAGGGAAAAGGGCTGTAGGGTGTACAAGACACACTGAAGATCTATGAGGATATTTTTGTAAAGATCAGCGGTCGAAAATGCATTCTTCATAATTTCCTCTGGGAAACCGTGAGACAGTTTTGTGTTATGGGATATCACTGAGCACTCACACTGAGTCAAACAAGCTGTCTTTTTACATCTAGCTGCAGGCAGTGCTCTCATCAGTATTGTGAGCGACATGGCAATCATTATCGGAGCGTATGTGCATGTATGCTTGTGCCTTGCTGAACTCTCTCCATCTGTGCATGTGACTCTTCCTGCAGGGTGAAGAGGGAGCAGTTAGGACCGCATGACTGGCTGTCCATGCCTGTGCCCAGCGGGCAGCACTGGCTCCTGGTGCAAGGCCTGGAGCCCGAGACGGCCTACCAATTCAGTGTCCTGGCCCAGAACAAGCTGGGGACAGGCCCGTTCAGCGAGGTCGTCACTGTGAACACACTAGGTTGGCCACCTGCACAATACAACTTACAAAGACAAGATCATCTGTGCCTGACAGAAATGCATTTTATAGTAGGGTTGGGAATGGCAGATTTTAAGGATTACAGTAGTTTTGATCCCTGTAATAATTTTTAGTACTTTAGAATAAGCTCCAAATACATGATCTGGCTGATACTGATAAGCTGATAATTTTAATGGTATTGTCAACTTCTAAATGGATATTAGTATTACAAATACTATGAAATAGTATTCAAATATTATTTTGTCTAAATAAATGGGAAAGAATGCACCAAAAACTGAAAACTAGTCTTAAATTAAATGAACTTAAAATAAAATAACTCATTAAAATAACTTAAATTCTACAAGTGAATTTAGGCACCATAACTTTATATGTAAATGTTTATAATGTGTATATTTATTTTGAGATTTTGAGATTTTTTTTTATTTGAAATTTACATTTAAGGTTAAAATTATTAGTGTTTTTAGGATTGTTTTGAACTGAGCATTAGATACCCATAAATAATCAAGTGTCCAAAATTGGCATATAGTGATTAAAATAATAATAATAAATGATATGGTACTGTAATACTAGCAAATTTATCACTTATATAGCACTACAGTTCAGATGTTTGGGGTCAGCAAACATCTCAACTGTAGATTCAAATTTTTTTTTGTTAGATTTATACTATACTATTTATACTATAGAAATTAATACTTTTATTCAGCAAACATTAATCAAGTTAACCAAAAGTGAACATAGAACAGTACGTTTTTAGTATAACTGAGATACTATTATAGTTTTTTATTAAAATTGTAATAATTTTATTAATTTCAATTTTAGGTCAGGTTTTAGTAATTTTGTTGTGTTTTTGTTTTGTTTTGTTTTGTTTTTGTTTTTTGTAATTTTGAATATATATATATATATATATATATATATATATATATATATATATATTATATATATATATTAATTTTGAGTAAAAATTGTCCATAAAGGGCACAACTGTTTCTTGAGCATCAAATCAGCCTGTGATCCAGTGGTTTGCTTTGTTCCCTCTAGTATTTCCTATAAGTACCCCTGAACCACTGGTGCTGCTTACCCCACCACGGTGCCTCACAGCCAACCGGACACAGCATGGAGTCCTACTCACATGGATCCCTCCAGCCAATCACACATCGCCAATTGATCACTACATCATGGAGTTCCGTCTCGGGGAGGGGTGGGATGTTCTTGATGATGCAATCCCTGCTGGAGAGACAGAGCTATTGGCTAGAGACTTGGTTCAGGTATGCCTGTGATGACCATTTCAAAAGATTGACATAAGGCTTGTATTGACATTCCTGCTGTTGAAAAAGTGTTTGAGCGTAAACTATAAACTAAGGTTTTAATGCTGTAGCTCTAAAAGGATAATTCATCCAACAATAAATATTTCGTCGACATTTATTTTATTAAGTGTATATTTGGGGGAAAAAAGCAAAAAGGTGGGAAAATCTTCCTCAAGGTTTTACACTAATGAAAGATTAAGAAGATAACAATATCTCTATTTCTAATGTTTATTTTTGGATATTTGTCACATTTAGATGCAAATTTATTCAAATTACTTCACACTCCTTACAGCTTTCTAATCTACTGAAACTAAAGTTCAAAATGATTGAGTTTTCTAGTCATCTATTTAAAGGAAACATCCTGTACATGTGTCTGCATTGTTTTGCAGGAGGCCTGGTATGAGTTCAGAGTGACGGCGGTTATGGAGGGCCTTGTCAGTGAGCCCAGTAATGTAGTGGGAGTCTCTAGCACAGGTCAGTGCTCTGAGGATTTTTATAGTCCATGTGGGTTTTGAAAATGTACTGTGAGATTTACTGCACGTAATATCATGTTATACTGTGACATTTTTGTGTAGGCCCACACAAGCATTAATGGAGTGAGTCGATTCTGAAATAGTGATGGTCTGATGAGACTCTGCTGCCATCTGCTGGATTTAATATGAATCACACACAGTTTACCTGAATGAACATCTTTTTGGGGGGAATTAAAACATGCCCATTTTTAGAAATATTGGTGCATTATGCTCTTTTGTTTTAATATAAGTTTTTTTCTAAAAGTTCTATTTCAGTGACTGTATAATTAGTCTAGTTGTGTACAAATGTTTCAATGTCTCAAACCACAGAAAATTTAAATCAAAGAATAAATATTGTCCGAAGAAAGTATGTTAAATTTTGGAAGAAGACTTTGGACTTTGTGCAACAAGTCTCTCACAGTAATATTATGAAATATTATTACAAGTTAAAATAACTGCTCTATTTTAATATATTTCTGTGATGGCAAAGCTGAAGATGAAGACTGCAGCCATTATTTCAGCATCACATGATCCTTCAGAAATCATTCTAATATGCTGATTTCTTCTTATTATCAATCTTGAAAACAGTTGTGCTGCCTAATAACTTTGTAGAAACTGATGCTTTTTTTCAGGATTCTTGCATGAAAGTTCTAAAGAACGGTATTTATTTGAACTAGAATAGAATAGAATTTTTGTAACATATAAATGTAACATATATCAAATTTACTGTCACTTTCTTATCAGTTTAATGGTAACGGTAGTGTTAGGGTTTTTATTTTATTTTATTTTCAGTTTTATTGACAGTCCTTGTTCTGTTACCACTTTCCAGTGATTGACAGTCACCTCCGAATGATTGAATTTACTAAATAGATAGTTTATGCACTGCAGTCAGAATTCAATCACTACTTGGTCAAAATAAACACGGGGCTGCCATTCAGGCTTTGTTTTTATTTCTCAAAGCATCCCACAGTGATTTTGAATGGTGACTATTTCATTCTGTTTCAGTCTTTCAAATCTTCCCTCCTATTAACTAAATCATTCGGAATGAGCTGTGTGGTTTATTGTTGAAACAGCCCACACCAAGAATGAAAGCGCTTGTGTGTGTGCTGAAGGCGAGCTTGTTTGTATCTTTCAGACTACTTCCCGCTGCCTGAGGTGCCAGACGAGGGGCTGGCGCGGCCGGTGGTGGCAGGCATTGTGGCCACCATCTGTTTCCTGGCAGCAGCCGTCCTCTTCAGTACGTTAGCGGCCTGCTTCGTCAACAAACAGAGACGGCGTAAGCTCAAGCGGAGACGAGGTCAGTGGTGCCCTCGCGGTCAGAATGCCCTCTTCTTTCTCATGCAACCCCATGCCCTTCACATCTTACCCCACAGACTGTTCATTTTTTTGTCTAAGGAGTTCTGGAAAACACTGAGAATCTTTCCATTATGTTTAACATTCAAGACATTCGCACAGTTTTGCTCTCTTACAGTTTGAAGAGGTTTAACTAACAGACAGTTGCTACAATCACACAACAGATGATGCAGAACGCTTTCAGGATGCTTTTCGTCATGAGTTTTTTTATGCGTGTCTGAAATCTCTAATCTGGTTTTCTCTTTAACAGATCCCCCTCTGTCTATAACACACTGCAGAAAGAGCGTGGAGACTCCGTAAGTAATGTCTTTTAAGAACTTCCCCCTTCTCCCCTCGCACCTCAGTTTATTCAGACAGATAGTGGAGTGTGCTTCATAAATCAAGGCATCCGACAGGCACGCCCTCTCATTTAAAGATCCTATTAGAAGAGCCATTAATTACTGCTCAGTGATAGGCCGGTGATGTAGTGTGTTCATGGACTGGACGGTCTAAATTAATTTCATCAAAGAGCAGTTTCTTCATTTTTTCATTAGTCTGGGTTTCTAAATAGTTATCTTGTGTGTTTGCCTTGATTTGCACTTTAGATCAATGGCTCTCAACCTTTTAGACTCCAAGGTCCCCTATTGTCCACAACAATATTTAGAGGCTCCCTAGCCTTAGTTTTATTTTCAGGTCTCAGTTTCTGTAACTAAAATAATTACTGTATAATTAGAATTAAAATATATATGTATGTACAGTCAGGTCCATAAATATTGGGACATCGACACAATTCTAACATTTTTGGCTCTCTACACCACCACAATGGATTTCAAATGAAGCGAACAAGATGTGCTTTAACTGCAGACTGTCAGCTTTAATTTGAGGGTATTTACATCCAAATCAGGTGAACGGTGTAGGAATTACAACAGTTTGCATATGTGCCTCCCACTTGTTAAGGGACCAAAAGTAATGGGACAATTGGCTTCTCAGCTGTTCCATGGCCAGGTGTGTGTTATTCCCTCATTATCCCAATTACAATGAGCAGATAAAAGGTCCAGAGTTCATTTCAAGTGTGCTATTTGCATTTGGAATCTGTTGCTGTCAACTGTCAAGATGAGATCCAAAGAGCTGTCCCTATCAGTGAAGCAAGCCATCATTAGGCTGAAAAAAAAAAACAAACCCATCAGAGAGATAGCAAAAACATTAGGCGTGGCCAAAACAACTGTTTGGAACATTCTTAAAAAGAAGAACGCACCGGTGAGCTCAACAACACCAAAAGACCCGGAAGACCACGGAAAACAACTGTGGTGGATGACCGAAGAATTCTTTCCCTGTTGAAGAAAACGCCCTTCACAACAGTTGGCCAGATCAAGAACTCTCTCCAGGAGGTAGGTGTATGTGTGTCAAAGTCAACAATCAAGAGAAGACTTCACCAGAGTGAATACAGAGGGTTCACCACAAGATGTAAACCATTGGTGAGCCTCAAAAACAGGAAGGCCCGATTAGAGTTTGCCAAACGACATCTAAAAAAGCCTTCACAGTTCTGGAACAACATCCTATGGACAGATGAGACCAAGATCAACTTGTACCAGAGTGATGGGAAGAGAAGAGTATGGAGAAGGAAAGGAACTGCTCATGATCCTAAGCATACCACCTCATCAGTGAAGCATGGTGGTGGTAGTGTCATGGTGTGGGCATGTATGGCTGCTAGTGGAACTGGTTCTCTTGTATTTATTGATGATGTGACTGCTGACAAAAGCAGCAGGATGAATTCTGAAGTGTTTCGGGCAATATTATCTGCTCATATTCAGCCAAATACTTCAGAACTCACTGGACGGCGCTTCACAGTGCAGATGGACAATGACCCAAAGCATACTGCAAAAGCAACCAAAGAGTTTTTAAAGGGTAAGAAGTGGACTGTTATGCAATGGCCAAGTCAATCACCTGACCTGAATCCTATCTATCTATCTATCTATCTATCTATCTATCTATCTATCTATCTATCTATCTATCTATCTATCTATCTATCTATCTATCTATCTATCTATCTATCTATCTATCTATCTGCCACTTTATTAATTACCAAATGAGAGCTGAATTCAAAACTGCATCCCTTGTTGGTGAATTACAGCATTTATTAACAGTGATGGGTGTAATGCATTACAAGTAACACATTATGTAATCAGATTACTTTTTTATGTAACTAGTAAAGTAACACATTACTTTTTAATTTAGAAGGAAATATCTGAGTTACTTTTTCAAATAAGTAATGCCAGTTACTTTGTTTCCCATGTATTGACTGACATGTTGAGAGAAATCGGGAGTAAGTGCAGAGGCGTTGTGTGTGCTGTGTGTAAACATGATGTTACTGTAGTTCTAGACTAAATGTGAACGTGGATTTACTCATCTCACCTGCACAAAAACAGATTCAGTATTCCTCCAAATGTATAAAAACAGTTAAATGCAAACTCAGAATATTATACAAACCAATAATTAAATATATTAAATAAAAATATATAATTTATGTATTTAATCCCATTTTATTAACCAGTATCTTTGCTACTTCGATGTTCCAATTCAACCTTACTAAGCAAAAATGAGACATTAGTGTTTAATTTTTGTTATTTCAGAATAGTGTTGAACTTACTTCTCCAGTGTCATATTCTTCATGGAATTTGTTTGAGCTGCGCCCTCTACTGTACTGACGTAAATTTACATTTCTTTCAGCCTGAGGCATATTCATTTCACTTTTGGTGTGAAGGGGCTTTTACATATGTAAAATAACTTTTTATATTAAAAACAAACAAGCAAGCCCTGCCCTGATTTAAAAAGTAACTCAAAAGTAACGTAACACATTACTTTCCATAAAATAACGTAATTAGTTACTTTTTTAGGGAGTTAAGGTCATTGCACACTGAGACCGACATTTTTGCACGTTAAAAAATAAATACAACCTCACTTTGTATCAATCATGTTTACACACTGCCTCCGAAACTTTCGTCCGTCATTAAAAAATTTGGATCAGGTTTGATTTTCTGCATTTTTGCATCCGTAGCAAGCATTTTCATAGGAAAGGATGACAGATATGAAAAAAAATTAAAATAAGATACGCATATGAAAATTTCAGAGTCAGTGTGTAAGGACCTTAACGCAATATTGTTGTAATAGATTACTTTTAAAAGTAACTTTTCCCAACACTGTTTATTAATGGTATTTGAAGTTTATTCCTATTTGTTCTGCCACTGAACTTGTGTGTTTTGGCTGTTAACTAGCAATTTAAGTTATTGTAGGAAAAAAATGTATTCATGTATTCCTCCTTGATAAATTGACTGTGGTTTCGGCCTGCTGTCTATGAATGTTTATGGTTTTGATGACTCTTTCTACCCTAGCAAAGAAAGTATTGTATGTTTAGGGTCAGGCTCAGCCTCATAGTAATTGGTTTCTGCACAGACACTGATTTAAAGTGACCTGCTGCTTCTGAGTTCCCATGGCAACAATCAGACACTGAAAAGAGAGTGTAAAACATGCTTGTACAGTACAAGCACTGTAAATGATATGCAACAACTGTGATTTAAAGTGCAGTCGTGTTAAAAGTGATTTTGTTTGCTATAATCCAAACACACAGAATATCTGCAGTCACTGCAGTTCACCCAAAATTTGTTCTTGTGTCTCAAAACTGATAGATACTGTATGTACAATTTTTCAGTGAATATTAACTTAAAACTGCTTATAAGCACATGAATATTTAAAGCATTGAGTCTTTTATGATTAGTAGTTTTTTCCCTGAACATTAAGCAGTAAATCATAACTTACCATTAAAAGCAGTGCTAATCGCCTTTCAAAATTACTAGTGTGACAAGTAGCTTAACCCAATGTCAAAACCGTTTTTTAAAAAGACGATAATCCAGAGTTAATGTAGTATGAAAAGCCCAGATGACAGATTTTTTTTGGGGTGAACTGTAATGAGTTTGGGTGATAACAACAATATTTGTGGGTTCTCTAGCATGGTAAATGTGCATGCTGTGTTGTCTCTGCTTCAAAGAATGCCTGTTACAATGCGTTCATATTTTTATTTTGCATTTACCATGGTATACTAACACACTACTGAAGAACAGGGAGGGTATTTTACTTTATTTCTCCAGTATACCACTGCAACAATCTCGACTTGCCTTAACTTACATTTTACACTAACTCTGTTGTTTATCTTTCTTCCCAGTGCTAATAACAGTGGACATCGGTGACTGGGATTTTCATATTTACACATTCAATAGTAATTATTCATATTATTTCTTCATAATCTAATATTTAAAGTATTATCCTATCACAGTATTGCATACTGCTTTAATGAAGCAAAAAGAAGCTAATTTACTTGCATCCTCTGATGTCCTCTAATGCTTCAGAAACCCAAATGATGAAATTTAAGCGACTAGAGAACATGTAACAGTGCTTCTCTATAATAATATTTTTAGACTAGTGATGTCTCATATTACATTTATATTACTTGATCCTCCTACATGCATCTTTCAGTAATCTTAAACTAAGTGGGTTAACTATGGTATAATGTCAGTCATAAACTTCATAGTCGTGACATTTAAAAACATGCTGCTATTGCAGTTCACTTTATTTCATGATATGCTGGGATATGGTATCTCTTTTGGTTGTGCTGTAGTATTGAATTGAGTATTTTAGCTAGTTATGTAACTGCTTTCATCTGCAGTATTGTTATGCAGTGTTTCCCCTGCAGTTATCATAAAATGTCTTCAATGTTTTAATTGTAATATTAAATCCCCTTTACTCCCCCCCCCAAAACAAAATATTCCCTAGGGTAAACACTGTTATGGCATCAATTTTTCACAAAATATACTTTGAGCAATTGTAGTTCTTTTTACATACACTGTTAAAAATGTTCCTGTATTTTCACAGTAAGTTACTGGCAGCACGGTTGCCAGCAAGTTACTGTATTTTGTTTTTACAGCAATGTACTGTAATGCAACTTTAGAGCATGTAGAACAATGTACTGTATAACTACAAAACAGTATTGTACTGTATTTTTACAGTACTTTGTCATTTTGTTTCTACTATAATTTGCAATTATTGTTGTATTTGTAATATATAGGTAATATGTAAAAAACAAGTAAGATGAAATTATTATTGTGTAGCTGGAAAAGTACTTACATATAGTTAGTAAAATTGTGATACTACTATAATTCAGAATAACATTACAAATCAAAAGACAATCCAAACATATTTACAAAAGTATTTTTATTAAAACATTTCAAAACATTTCAGTATGGTGCATCAACAATTTACAGTTATGAAAGAATTTTAAGTGTGCAAGAATATAAATGAAATAAACACATGCATCTTGAGGGCTGGATTTGGAATCAATGTCCTAAGAGAGAACTTGATTTATCTTAAATTTATCTTAAAATTAGCAAAAACAATAACAAGTTTCTCATAACTGTCATCCCTAAATGCAGGGCATGGTGGTGGCAAACAGGCCACTGACACTCACTGTGAAGTCCTCCATTTAAACATAATTTTGGACTGAATTAAGCTGTTGACATGCAGGGTGAAGATATTCTTATTGACCTGAATAAGATATTCTACATAAAAAGATGCTTACATATAGTCCACAAGAGAAAATAATAGTTCAATTTATAAAAATGACCCATTCAAAAGTTTACATACGCTTGATTCTTAATACTGTGCTGTTACCTGAATGGTCCACAGCTGTGTTTTTTAATTTAGTGATAGTTGTTCATGAATCTCTTGTTTGTCCTGAACAGTTAAACTGCCTGCTTTTCTACAGAAAAATCCTTCATATCCCATAAATTCTTTGGTTTTCCAGCATTTTTGTGTATTTGAACCCTTTCCAACAATGACTGTAAAATTTTGAGATCCTTCTTTTCACACCGAGGACAATTGAGGGACTCATATGCAACTATTACAGAAGGTTCAAATGCTCACTGATGCTCCAGAAGGAAAAACCATGCATCAAGAACCGTCTCAGGTTACTTATGTAACCATGGTTCCCTGAAGGGAACGAGACGCTGCGTCGAAACGCATATGGGAACGCCTTCAGCCTGACCAGGCTCTGAATATGATGTGTAATCAGTCAAACAAGGGCGAGGCGTCACGGGCGGGGTGACGTCACGACCAGGAAGCATATAAGCACGTGCGGCGGAGCCGGCTTCAGCTTCAAGTCATGAAGCAAGCGCTGGCAGGGATGCCGGAAGTGTGGCAACGCGACGCAGCGTCTCGTTCCCTTCAGGGAACCATGGTTACATACGTAACCTGAGACGTTCCCTTCCAGGAACTTCGAGCTGCGTCGAAACGCATATGGGAACGAGATACCAACGCCGCCAGACTGACAAGTCCCTGCCTGGTGTCAGGACGAAAGGACAGAGGAGCCGGGAGTGGCTCGGATGTCGAGGTCATAGAACCTAACGAAAGTCAGGGGCGTGGACCACCCAGCTGCGTTGCAGATGTCCTGCATGGAACACCTGCCCAGAAGGCCTTGGAGGCCGCCACACCTCGGGTTGAGTGCGCTCTGACTCCCACCGGCGGGGGGAGCTCAGAGGCCTCGTATGCCAAAGCCATGGCACCCACAATCCACCTACTAAGAGGAGGGCTTCGTAGCAGGAAGACCCCTCTTAGGCGGACCATAGCACACGGGCAGCTGGTCCGACTTTCTCCACAGGGAGAACCTGTGGATGTATGCGTCTAGTGCTCGCACTGGACACATACGGTTGTGCTTCTCCTGGTCTGGCTCCCCGAAGGGAGGAGGACAGAAGGCCTGCAGTACGACCGGCTGTGGAATGACCGATGGGACCTTCGGAACATACCCCACGCGGGGGTAGAGGAATACTTTCGCCGAACCGGGCGCAAAGTGAATAGAGGCCGTAGTCAGGGCCTGAAGGTCACTCACCCTCCTCAGAGAGGTGATAGCCAATAAGAAAACGGTCTTGATAGTGAGGAGTCTCTCAGTTATCTCCTGAATGGGCTCGAAAGGTGCATTGCACAGAGCCTCCAGAACCACAGCCAGATCCCACGTAGGGACGAGATCGTACCGGAGGCCTCAGCCTCAGCGCACCGCGGAGGAAACGTGTAACCAGGGGGTGTCTACCCACTGACTGGCCACCGGTAAGGGCGTGGTATGACGAAATAGCTGCCACGTAGACCTTAACAGTGTAATGGGTTACCCCTGCGGAGAAACGGGCCTGCAGGAACTCCAGTACTGCACCAACGGGGCAGTTGACTGGGTCGAGCTGGCGGTCCCCGCACCAAGAAGTGAAGAGCCTCCACTTCAAGGCGTACAGTTTCCTCGTAGAGGGAGCTCTGGATTGGAGGATGGTCTCGACAACCTCGGTTGACAGACCGGAAGCTATGAGCTGTGCCCCCTCAGGGGTCACACCAACAGCTTCCATCACTCCGGGCGAGGGTGCACCTCGGTGCCCCCGGCCTGTGAGAGGAGGTCCCTCCTGACGGGCACTTCCCACGGAGTGCCGTCGAGGAGAGATATCAGGTCCGAGAACCATACTCGGCCCGGCCAGAATGATGCTACTAACAGTAGACTGATCTCGTCCCGGCGCACTCTCGCCAGAACTCCAGGGAGCAGAGCGATCGGGGGGAAGGCGTACAGACGGAGCCTCGGCCACGTCTGTACCATAGCGTCCAGTCCCAGAGGAGCTGGAGGGGTCAGCGAGAACCAGAGAGGACATTGTGCTGACTCTTGAGTCGCAAAGAGGTCCACCTGGGCCTGGCCGAAAATACCCCAAATCTGCTTCACCACCTCGGGGTGAAGCCTCCATTCCCCGGGCCTCAGCCCCTGCCTCGACAGGATGTCTGCTCCCACATTGAGATGCCCAGGTATGTGCATAGCTCTCAGAGATAAGAGCTTGCCCTGGGACCACACAAGGATCTGGTGTGCCAGCTTGTATAAGGGGCGCGACCGCAGACCTCCTTGGTGGTTGATGTAAGAGACCACTGCCGTGCTGTCGGTGCGCACCAGCACGTGGTGATCTCTCAGGTCTGGGAGGAAGTGCTTGAGTGCACGGAACACCGCTAACATCTCTAGCCGATTGATATGCCACGTCAGGTGGCAACCTCTCCACAGACCGCGGGCAGGGTGGCCACTCATGACCGCACCCCAACCGGTGAGGGAAGCGTCCGTCGCTAGCGAGACGCGGCGACAAGGAGCTCCCAACACCGGGCCCTGGGACAAGAACCAAGGATTCCTCCACATGTCGAAGGCACGGACACAACGGCGTGACACTTTGACAGCGCGGAGTGAGTTTCCCCTCAGGGAGACCCCCTTGGTCTTGAGCCACCACTGTAGGGGTCTCATGTACAGCAGGCCAGAAGGTATCACGCTGGACGCAGCTGCCATGAGCCCCAGCAGTCTCTGAAACTGCTTGACAGTGAGTGACTGGCCTTCTCGCACTCTCCTGACTGTAGTAAGGATCGACTCGATCCGAGCAGGGGACAATCGTGCCTGCATCGTGGTCGAATCCCACACCACGCCTAGATAAGTGATTCTCAGAACCGGAGAAAGCACACTTTTCTTGGCGTTCAGTCTCAACCCCAGTTCTTTCATGTGGGCGAGAACGACATCTCGATGCCGAACCGCCAACCGCTCTGATTGAGCGAGGATCAACCAATCGTCGATATAATTGAGTATGCGGATACCCTGAAGCCGCAACGGGGCCAGTGCCGCATCCACACACTTGGTGAAAGTGCGGGGTGAAAGTGCTAGGCCGAAGGGAAGAACCCGATATTGGTACGCTTTGCCCCCAAAGGCGAACCTCAGGAACTTCCTGTGAGAAGGAAGGATGGAAACATGGAAATATGCGTCTTTGAGATCTATCGTGACAAACCAGTCCTCGGACCTGATTTGAGTCACGACCTGCTTGATAGTAAGCATCCTGAACTTCAGCTTTCTGACTGAGCGGTTCAGTAGACGCAGATCCAGTATGGGCCTCAGCCCTCCATCCTTCTTCGGAACAATGAAGTACCGGCTGTAGAAACCGGACTGGGTCTCGTGACGAGGAACCAACTCGATGGCTTCCTTCCTCAGCAGAGTACCAACTTCCTGTTCCAAAACCAGAGCCAGCCCGGGGCGGACCGCAGTCATAACAACCCCGCAGAACGGCGGGGGTGGCCCGCCGAACTGAATACGATAGCCTCTCGCTACGGTCTGCAGGACCCAAGGAGACACATTCGGCAGCCGCTGCCAGGCTGTCAAATGCTCTACTAAGGGAATCAGTCTCTCGAGACTGACCTCTGGTGCAGCCAGACCGCTGTCTCGAAGCAGCGCACCGGAATGAGACGCGTAATCTGGCGGCTGAGGTGAGTTTCTCGGCTCCGCGCTGCCGGGCGGACAAACCTGAGAAATATACTCGCTGGGACCGGCTGTGCCCTGGAACAGCGGCAGGGTCAGCAGACAAGTCCCTGGAGGGCACCGAGGGGAAGTGGTCACCGAGTGCCGCGGTGCAAGCCACTCCACCCCAGTAGGGGTCGCCCTCCGCGGTCCTGGGGCTCGCCCGTCAGGACCTTTTGCGCGAGGAGCTGGTATGCGGAGGAGGCTGCGCCCGCCCAGCAGCCACCTGAGTTTAGAGAGCGCATACCCTCTGCCCACCAAAGATGTTGTAAGCAGAGCAGGAGCCTTCAAAGGCGATGGCGTAGAGGGAGACAGATAGCTCGCAAGCGTCTGTTCAACCCGCGGCATCGCCGCATACCCGCGCTCATTCAGTTCCCGCGGGAATGAATGGCCGGGACAAAAAGATTTCACCCGCGATCTCGACACCTCGGTGAGGAGATCGGGGAAAACGGAAGGCTCCTGTGTAGAAGTAGCTCTCTGGGGCGAGAGAGGCGGCGAAACCTCGTCAACGCTCGTCACATCAACCTCCTCGGAGGACGCAGCGTCAAGCCCTCGTCTCGGGGGAAGAGACCGCTTCCGAACCGAGAGACGGGGCGCCAGATCAGGTGCGGGAGGAGATAGGGACATGCCCGTCTCACACTCGCCAGCCAGATCAACCTTTTTCTCTTTTTTTTTCTCTCCGCAAGCCCCGCGAGCGCAGCCGCCGCTCTGCCTTTTTTTTCTCTGATTTAAAGGCAGAAGCGGGACCGGCTTTATTCATTTTATGCTTGTGCAAACACTGCAGCTTACAAAGCTTTCATAGTTATATCATATTGGGGTGACAGAGGCGGCGAAACCTCGTGAACGCTTGTCACATCAACCTCCTCAGAGGAAGAGAGACGAAGCATTGAGCCCTCGTCTCGGGGGAAGAGACAGCTTCCACACCGAGAGACGGGGCGCCAGATCTGGCTGATAC
The DNA here is from genome assembly GCF_936440315.1 of Barbus barbus. Lineage (NCBI taxonomy): Eukaryota > Metazoa > Chordata > Actinopteri > Cypriniformes > Cyprinidae > Barbus > Barbus barbus. Next base: position 12,633,102 of record NC_136721.1, read on the forward strand.
GGGAGGAGATAGGGACATGCCCGTCTCACACTCGCCAGCCAGATCAGCCTGCGAGCCCCACGATTGCAGCCGCCGCTCTGCCTCGGCAGCAGCGGGACCGGCACCGCGTGGGGAGCTCGCGAAGGCTCCCTTCTCGAAGAGACCCCTCCGGGTGCGGAGACCGATTTTGCGTGCTCCGCACCCAGGCAGATCACGCGCAAATCGTGTGTGTCCTCGCTCGTGATATAGTGAGGGCAAGGATGCACACACGACTCAAAACATGGTCTGAAAGCTTCACCCCTGAGCTTGCCCTTGGCTTTGGCATGATACTGAATGCTTTCCACTTAAAACTAGGACAAACAACAGTAAATAAGACTGACACACACAGAGCGCTTCGCTGAATGACAAAAAGCTGAAGCCGGCTCCGCCGCACGTGCTTATATGCTTCCTGGTCGTGACGTCACCCCGCCCGTGACGCCTCGCCCTTGTTTGACTGATTACACATCATATTCAGAGCCTGGTCACGCTGAAGGCGTTCCCATATGCGTTTCGACGCAGCTCGAAGTTCCTGGAAGGGAACGGGGGGAATTTGGAGATCAATGTAAATTTTACTTATTTTGTCTTCTGTGAAACATGTAAGTACAGTATCTTCTGCAGCCTCTGAAGGGCAGTACTAAATGAAAAAAAAAAAAAAAAAAAAAGACATTTAGGTAAAATAAGAAAAATGAACATCTTCATTCTGTTCAAAAGATTTCACCTTTTTAGTTTTCAAGTTTTATAAATTCTCTTAATGGATCGTTTTTCCTTCTGGAGCATCAGTGAGCATTTGAACCTTCTGTAATAGCTGCGAGTCCGTCAGTTGTCTTCAGTGTGAAAAGATGAATCTCAAAATCATTGTTGGAAAGGGTTCAAATACACAAAAATGCTGGAAAACCAAAGAATCTGTGGGAGCTGAAGGATTTTTCTGAAGAACAGCAGGCAGTTTAACTGTTCAGGACAAACAAGGGACACAATTCCAACAAGCATCAACTCTAGTTTTGGTCTAAATGAACCATAATCTAATTCACTAGATGTGAAAATGTCGGGAGAGCAGCGAGTGAAAGAGCGCACAAGTTAACTCACGGAGTTTCGACTACAGCTTTGAGGGAGGAGATTATAACCTTCACGGCTAAACAGTTTCATTCCACACTAAAAACCATGTAAACTATATAATAAAAACATGATAATCAAATTAATTTACCGAACTTGCATAAATCCTCCATTCTGCGTTTCTCTCCGGTCAGCAGCAGCTGTGTTGTCTGTGATGTGACGTCAGGTGGTGCGCTATTTACAGCAGTCCTGTATTATTGCCCCGTGTATTACAGTCAGGCTTCAGCAAGGTTACAGCAACGCTAAAATATACTGTAAAATATTCCTGCCAAGTCAAAATTACCCAGAATGCAATATAAATTACAGTATTTTACTGTATTGTATAAATGTGGTATTGTACTGTAGGTTTTTACAGTACTGTGCTGCTAAATCTACAGCGATTTCTAACAGTGTAGGCTTGTGCTTGACAAAATTTTACAGTGGAGGCAAAAGTTTGATGTCACTGAAAATGTGGTATTCATTGTGAAGGAAGGAAGGAAGTTAGTTTTAGGATTTTGAACATATAAAATGAAGAAATGTTAATAATGTCAAATGAATGAGAAATGCTTAACATTCTGTACTATTTCAATAAATAAGCTAATTTGTGTAATAATCAACATAGTTTCCACTGAAGCACAAGATGTTATTTGGAACATCAAATCATGCTGGAAAACAAACTCCACAAGTTTGTGTAAAAAAAAAAATCTAAATTGGGAATATAATTATTTCAAAACTGCAGACCGAAGCATTTAGTCTCAGATCTTTGCACTCCACTGTATATCAGCTGCTTTTGTCAGGAACCTCAAATAAACCTCTGAATGTCTACTAATATATCAAAACAAGGATGCTGCATGGATCCAAGCATCCCTGCATGCATAGGCCCTGAAATGAGTGAAAGATGATAAACTGTGTCATTTAATAAATGAACAATCCAGTGCCCTCGATCATTATCCTTTCTTATGTCCTCAAACTCTCCCTTCCTCTTTCCTTCAATTCTATCTCTCCATGTCACTGTTTTTTTTTTTCTCCTGCTATGTTGTTTGTATGGAAAGCAGCCTCGTTAATTGCCAACATGACCCCTCCCCTCCCCATCCTTCCCATCTCTATTGTGTTTCCTGCCGCAGGAGTCCTCTTACCCCTCTACCTGGCATAGAACCCTACTGGGAAGGCCAGGAAAGGAGCAGCTACAGGCCTCCGCCCTCCAGTCCTCTGTGAGTGCCTGCACCTTGTTCAGCAGTGTGCACTGCCTTATGTTGCATGCGCCCCATGTGCGCTGCTGGGCACGGTTGTTTTGGCAGGCTGTGAACCCATGCGCTATACACACAGGGGACCCGAAGCTTAAGACTTTGTCACATTTTGGCATCCAGCCAACTCACATATTTACACTTAGGGCCGTGAAATTAAAGGCGCTTTCTGGGTTATTTTCAACTTAATTTGTATTTTAGTGTGTGTGAATGTTTGTATAAAGAAACATTTACATTAATACACTTATAATAGAAGCAGGAAAGTGTGCCAGAGGGTTTCACATCAGAAATGTAAAGCTTGTATTATTTTTAAACACCTACAAGAGTGTAAGTAAATGTTTTTTTGTTTGAAGTTATCATCTTTATTTTAAGATGGCAATTATTCTCATAGTGGAGCAACTGGTTATGTATTACAAAAATAATTCTTCTGATTGGTTAAATAAAATAGAAGTATAAGGATCGTTACATGAAAAAAAACTGTATTATCACACTGCTCTCTGTCTGTCTGTCTGTCTCTCTATAAAAATATGTGAACCCATTAGAATTGGTTGGTTTTCTGCATTAATTGGACATAAAATGGCAAACACAGTGTGCTTAAGCTAACAACACACACACTAAGCACATTATTATTGTCAATACTTTTGACTTTGATGAAGATCAGATAACATTCTATGACCAAGTAATGAAGAAAACCAACTGATTCCAAAGGTTTCACATACTTTTTCTGACCACTTTATTATATCCAACTTTGATCACATGAAATTCATATGAAATTATATATACTACTGTGTATAGCGAATCTCTATTGCCTCCTTTTTAATTTCCTCACAAAATACAAATTATCACATTAATTTTGTACATTCATTTTGAAAATAAAAGAAGAAAATAGTTTAATATCATATCGTAGGCCTACATACTACATAAACCTGTTTGCCTACTAGGAAGTGTATTTACCTTTATAAATTAAGGGACTCAGAATTGTTTGTGAGACTGAGGGCGTTCCAAACTTGCAGTCCATAGACTTTAAGTTGTGAATAACCTGGTGTGCACCTTTAATTTGATTAAAGCCTTAGTTTATTTCCATGTGTCCTGCAGAGGGCGACATAGGACCTTTAATTTGATTATGAGGCAGTGCATTAAGTGCTGTGGAATCCTCCTCACAGAACCGGGTCAAGTTAGTCATGAAGGCTTTTCCTAATGCTTGCTTTATATGAAATTAAGCAAGCAACCAGACTTTAAATCAAATTTATCCCTTTACTGAAATTTAAAAATATATATATTTCACACACAGTCATCTCTGAATCAATTTTAATACAGCTCCCCAAACTCTCATCAAGTCACCCATTACATGACTAGACCTTTGCTGTAAGATGAAGGTGTGGATGTGAGTTTTGATTCTCTTGTGATGCAGTCACTTCTTCATTTAGTTAAGCCACCCAAGTTTACTCTTAGTTCTTCTCTCACTCTTGATGGGTCTCTCTGGGTGATCTGTTACTTTTTCTCTCTGTCTGCCAAATATTTTTTCCTCCACAGGTCCATGTTTTTAGTAGTAGCCTATCTATCTATCTATCTATCTATCTATCTATCTATCTATCTATCTATCTATCTATCTATCTATCTAATAACATTCATGATAAATTAATCATTCTAATTATATATATATATATATATATCATAGCTTCAGTTTTGTAATAATATTAAAATATTTTAGTTGCTGTATTCTACATAATGCATTGCATGTGAAATGTTGTGCTTCCACACATTTACAGTAGTTTAAATAACACTGCACAAATTGCCAAGGGGTGGCTTTCACTCTCTTTCATGTGTCTTAACTACCCCCATAATGTTTGTTTCAGATTTTTCCCTCCCAAGCACCTGAACCACTGCCTGTATGTCACCAACACACCCTTGCACACCAGAGGTTAACGTGCAGCAGCTAGTGTTCTTGCGTTCAGATTACTTTTTGTTGTTATTTATTGTTTTGTTAGTGGATTTATCTTATATAAATAGTAAACATTGCACAATTCTGGTATTTTGTGAAGCTTATGCACTTTGTGTTGTTACTTGTAAGCACTTTTACAGTGAATGGTAACAGTAGATCGAGCTTTTAATGAGATATTCTGTGCCAAAAACTGTATTAACTGTGGTATTAGTGTATATTGCCAGACAATCATTCTTAAATGCTCAACTTGATTAGTCCAGGAAGATTTTGAATTTTGTGACCTAAAAAGCAACACCATGTTTGCATGAATTTTCCATGTGCCGTAGAATCTGTTTGAAGATTGTATTATAAAGTTGTAGGAGAAATTAGAATGGAAAGCCAAGTAAAGCCAGAAAAGGTTTATTTTGGTGGGCTCTATAAGGTCTGATGCCATCTTCCTGTCAGCAATCCTGAGGGCATTATCTTTCATCACAACATTTAGCAGGACAACGACTTGACATGATCAGCTGATAAGGATAATTGCAACTAAAACACACTGAATCTTTGATGTTTTATCAATGTTTTTATCCAAAACATGTTTACTCTTGCAAAATGAAAGCACAGCCTTGTTGACTAGTGAGCCAATATCCGATCCAACCTGTCTGTGTGTTTAGTTTTCTTTTCATTCTCTTAACAGACGTGTTGTGTATTATGCCTCTAAACATTTGTGAGAACAATTGTGGGAAGTTTCTTTGGTGGGGGCTTTCTTTTGCTAAAGAGTGTGTATTGTGTGTTCCCTCTGCTTGGCTGGGGAAAAGCCTCCTTTATGGTGCACTGTATTGTTGCTTGGAGCAGGCATAACGTCATTGCATCTGAATGGTGGTCATCAATAGGCAGTTGCCATGGAAACCAAGCTCAGTCACCGCAGCCATTACAAGTGAAAGTGCATGGTGTAATGATTCAGCAAAAACAAAGCTTCAGCCATTACATGTATATTTGTTACTGAATAAAGTATTATGGGTCCAACATTTCCTGATTTTCTCTCTTCTTTTCTGGACTATGCTTGTTATTTCTTGTTGTTTGGTCACATAAATACTCTCAGCTGAATGTCTTGGACAATGTCACCATTTATGATTAACGAGGACTAATGTTTTTGGATTTGTGATGTCTACCACACACACACACACACTAAACACATTTCTTGAGAAAACAATACTGTTAAAACTGAATTAGCTGTGACATTCAAAAAGTGGTGACTGGAGAGTATAAGGCCTTAACAAGGATGAGTTATGACAAGATATATCCAGAAAAAAACTGTGAAAATTACAACCAGCAATCAAACTCATTGTAATCATATGTAGTCATCTCTATTAGGTTTCAGGGTGCTACTTTATAGGGCCTTAAATAATCGTGTAATTATTCTCTAGTCCTGTGTCCTAGATATTTCAAACTGATTTGAAGATAACTGATTTGATTTTAATATGTAAAGTAGCATAAAGATGTCAAAAAGATAAACTGGCAAATAATCTATATCATAGGTTAAGTTTAGCTAACGTGATTATGGCTTTAAAGTAAACAAACCACTTCAGCAATCATTCTGGTGTATGCTAAAAGAGCATGTTGCACTGAAAGGACAACTGGTTATCTTAAGAGATTTTTCAAATATATGTCAGAAAAGTTTCAGAAAACAGTTCATTTACTTACTAACAATGATAGCAATCATTTCAAGTAAATAAGCAAGTTTCAGCTGCTGACGTGAATATGCACTGTTAGATTTCCTAGCTTACGTCATGCTCACCTTAGCTGTCACTTTGAGAGGTGTGGGTGTAGGATACCTTGAAATACTTTGGGTGCGAGACTGTCAAAGAATCTTTCACAGTGCGTGTTGGTATGTTGGTGGTTTATTATAAGTATATTTGAATCACAGGTATCATCAAATAAGAGCATAAAGATGAGTGATAAACAACATCAGATTTATAACCAGTTGTCTAAGATATAGTTTTACCTGAAACTACAATTACCATGACGTAATTCATTATTAATTCTTATTTCTTTTTCTTTCCCGCTTTTATAGATCATCTTCTGGAAAGGTTAGTCCAGAAAGTGTCCGCTCCATAGGACCTCCTTCAGAGTCCTCCGAGGATGGTTTACGAGCTAAGAAGTTTCCTCAAAGTCCTGCCAAGGAGAAGGAGCTGTCTTTATACAAGAAGACCAAGAGAGCAATAATTAGCAAGAAATATAGCGTCTCTAAGCACGAGGCAGAGGCTACCACACCAATTGAATTGATCAGTCGTGGCCCAGATGGGCGCTTTGTCATGGAATCTACGGATGTGGAAACTCCAGTTAAGGCAAGGCGCATCGAGGGCTTCCCCTTCGTGGAGGAGTCTGACCTGTACCCTGAATTTCGACAGTCAGATGAGGAGAATGATGATCCGGGGCCCATGCCGCCTATGATGGCTACCCTCAGACCCCATCAGATCTCGCCCATTTCTTCTAGCCAGGAGTCTTACTTGCAGCCCCCAGCCTACAGTCCCCGCTTCCAGAGGCCCATGGAAGGCATGACTATCATGGAAACCAGTCGACTCCAGGCTACAGGGCAGATTCGTGGTGCTCCTCACTTCCGAGCCTTTTCCCATGGCCAGTTCTACAGCTACTTGGGAGGTCCAGGGGAACCTGAGCCTCCGCCTCCCTTCTACATGCCAGACACCAGCCCTCTCAGCTCAGTAATGTCTTCTCCTCCTTACCACCTGGAGGGACCTTTCGGTCATCCCACCATCCCGGAGGAAATCGGTGAGGGAGATATTCAGCATTATGCAGTCTCTGGCTACACCCTTCCCTTGGCTCACCCCTCCACCTCGCGCTCTCCAGACATCTGGCAGCGACCCGATTTTACCTTTGCTACAATTGAGCGTCCTCACTTTATTTTTCCACCCCCACACCCTTTGCATCTTCATCCAGAACCTCCCCTTCCTCCCCCTCTTGTTCTTCCTCCAAGTGCCCTCCAGCCCTCCACCCTTCAAGTATCTCCGTACCCTGGTATCCTGCAGCTGGAGGCCCCAAAGATCCGCCCAGGCAAGTCTCCCAGCAAGGTCAAGCCTCAGGGCCTTCCAGCCAAGCGTTTACCTATGCAAGAGGCACAGAGTCTAGGGCAGCTAAGACACACAAGCCACGGTATGGGTGTACCGGTATTGCCTTACCCTGACCCGGTGTCTCACATGGTTGGCCCAAGCTCGTTCGGAAGCCTGGATACGCGATGGTACGAGCTTACACCCAGGCTTAGCCCAAGGCAGCCCCGCAGGATGGAACCCAGCATGGTAGTTCTCCAACCATCCCGCCTCTCACCTCTAACTCAGAGCCCTATTAGCTCTCACGAAGGCTCACCGGAGATTGTAGTGCGCCCCAGGCCCCGTCCCAGTGTCATCCAGCCCCCGATCCCTCCTGAGATGTCTGAGATCACCCTTCAACCTCCTTCTTCAGCTAGTTTCTCTAGAAGGTCCTCCCCCTCCTCCTCTCCTGCTCAAGGCCAAGGCAGCCGAAGGGCAAGTCCCAGCTACCGATCCCACATGGCATTTGCCACCTCAGCAGCAAGCTATCCGTCACAGTCCCCTTCACCTCCTCTAGAAAGCAGCAACATTTTCGGGCAGATGCCAACCCAGAGGAGGACTGAGGAGGAGATCCTTCCATCAGAACCCTCTCCACCCCAGTTATCAGCTTCAGGGTAGGTGCACTAGGCCTGCAGAATGTGGATTGATCAACCATGTACCATCTGGCCAAAGTGTAACATCTAGGACCCTTCAGGGGTCTTCTCAGTGCAGAAATAACCACACTTTTGATTTTAGTCTAAAGCTACAGTTTGCTCACATGGGCAAAATTATGTTTGCTGCTTGCCTTAAGCTGGTTTTAGTAATGTTAGAACTCATGCTTTCATAGATACACTACACCAAATGCCTCGCATAATTCAAAACCATGCAAAGCCATTTTCTACATAGACAAGTTGTGCTATAGTGCTATGCCACTGATTCTGCTTTTCATGTCAGACATCCAATTTCATTCATAAGGTCTGTGAAGCACTTTAAAGCACTTGTCTTCAATCAAAAGCGAGCGACTTTAACCAAATGTGGTTGTGGGGTAACAGATTCCAAGTCAAGATGAATTATTTGCTTCACAGACGTGGTGACAGACCTTTTAGGGCTACGTGTCTGGAGAAGTTACATTTTAAGTTGATTTAAAATGCAATAACGAAGCCCCTAAAAAGCCTGGAATCAGAGGTACACCACCACAGGATCTCAGCCTTTCCATCCACCGTCATGCTTTACCCTGCCTTTCACCCAACAGGAGGAACCCCACATGTGCAATAAAATTGACCAATCCCAGTCCAAATGAAGCCCACCGTTTTGACTAACTCCAGGCTTTTTAGGATGACTCTCAGAATGTATGATGTGGAGGCTGAGGTTGGTGTGTCCGGCACAACAGGGACAGGGCTCTTCTCCTGTTCCAAAGTAACCTGACCGCATGATTGCCTTTTCCACACTCCCCCCTCTCTCCTGCCTCCTGTCACCCAGGTTACCCCAGCTCTGACTGCCAGGGGGAGGCTTGTTGGGCGAATCGTGTTGCAGGGACTGTCTGCTCTCATTTTTTGCAATGTCGCCATCATCTTAAATAGGGCATTTGGTCATTTTTGATGACTCCTCGAGTCTTACTTGCTTTGTTTTTGATTGATCTCAGCTATCTGGGCAGCGTTGTTGTGACCAGGTCCTCTACACCGCAATAGGTAAGGGTTGGATCCATGTCTGAAAGGGGGGGGCAGCAGGTGGGGCTTTTATTCACCTCGTCCTTTAAAGGGGAATACAAGTCTTTGGGTCTTGCTTTCCTTTCGTTTATTACCAAGTTTACAGATTTTTTTTTTTTTATATTTATTTTCAGATAGCCACATTTTTTAGTTCTGCAGTCTTGAATCCTATATGCATTCTGCTCTTAGTATGCATATGTACGTTTCCCAGTTATTGATTAGGAAACCCAGCACATTTCATTTAATCAACACAACCTCATGCTTGAGACGCAATAAAAATAAAATATGTCAAGAACCGAGCTTTAATATTGATTTTATGAGAATCCGCCATTTAGAAAGTCCTCACGTTTTGATTCATTGTAACCTTCCCGGTAAACTTGCTATTTATAAAATAAATGTGCTTTTAAATGAAGGTTTATATATTAAATGACAACACAAACACTACTTGCAGTGGCTGGGAATTTGAACTCAACCTGAATCAAGGTGACCATTTGTTAGGGATCGTCTCAAGCAGGAGTTGCATGTTTTACTCCATTTTAGGTAGGTGCTTTTTATTACTTGAAACCAATTAGAGTGTTTTAAAAACCATGAGCCTTGTACAGACACCGTGTATGATAAAATGCTACATTTTTTGTATAATCATTGTTGATCTAATGTACATGCAGTGTATGCATAAAACTGCACTTGTTTGGACTGCAGAACACATTTCACAATCATGCGAAGCAAGTTTTCTTCCAAAACAGTTCCTGCGCTTCCTTTACAATGGGGAAAGCACTATTGGCATCAGAAAATGCTCCTTTTTAAGTTGTTGCTTTCACCCAATGAAGTGCTTTTCCAGAGTATTCCCCTTTAAAGTTCTGTTCCATGTGCAAATTGCCATGCATGCCATTGCTAAATATTGCTCTTCAGTTGAAAAACCAACAAATATCTGATTAAATTCTTGTTACATTTGTTGTCCAAGTGCTTTGTTTTATTTTTCATTATGTGACTGTTCCCAAGTAGCCATTTTCCCCTCCCGCCATCTCTCCCCCTGTCAGCATGGTGAAGCCCATTGTAGACAGTATTCATGTCTATGAGCACATTTCTGACAATGCTTTGTCGCTGAGCTGTGATTTTCCCCTCTACTAATGGCCTTTAATTTCTCTCGGCAGCCTCAGCAGAAGGATGGCCCCTCTATAATGCTATTCTGTTATTTTATTGTGCCTCATGCGAGCTGTGTGTGTGTGTGTGTTTGTGTGTGTGTGTGTGTGTGTGTGTGTGTGTGTGTGTGCGAGCGTGCGAGTGTGTGGGGCAGAGTATGCGGGCTGCCGGTTGAATTGCCTCCATACTGTATTTGGATGGGAAGACTGTACATACAAACTTAAATGTCTGAGAATGGATTGATAAAGTTTTTATAAATAAATGTTTCCATAAGTAACATTTTAAAGTACATTACCTTTACAGTATTATTCTAATATGTATTTAAGTATGCTCATCCATTATAATTACCCCAATCTATGTCATGATTTCTCAAAATTTCTCTTTAAACAGATACATAATGTTGCCATATTGAGGTATTGTATACATTTTAAAGCAAAATTCTTATTTTTTTCTGTTTAATTGTTGATTTGATCTCTAATTACTGAAAAACCTGCAGTTATAAATAAAGTTTTTCAGGAATTCCTCTCCGAAAATTACAAGTATACCTCTCTTTCCACTCAAATAAATGTTTTGCATCATGCTAAACTGGACCATGCCTGGTTAAGATCATTTGAGTGTAAGAGATTCATGGGTAATCTGAGTTGCCTGTAGGCCTGTACTAGCAACAGTAACTTAAGCAAAGTGCCATGTGGTCACTACTATGACCAGTTTAACATACATGGCGAGCCACCGCACTACCCTTCCCCTGTGTGATGGCTTTGCCTGTCTTTGCTTCCTGCACAGAAAACGTCGAGGTGCACCAAGTGGCTCTGCAGGGTCTGAGAGGATAGAAGCACTGAGATATCAACGAGTGAAAAAAACCAGACGAAAGACAGGTGAGAAGCAACTCACAAGCTACTTTAGTTCATAAACTATACGCCTGTTGTACAAAATATTAAGGTCCATTTTCTCATAAACATACTGTAAGCTCTGTTCCAAAACCTAGTGAGTTGTTTTGTTGTATACTACCTTCTGTAGAAGCACGCTAACTGAAATGGAACATTGTAAGTGACTGAGTTGGGTCGCTTTGGAGCAGCATTGTCAGTAACATATGCCTTAAAATGCTGTCTATGTGCATTTTTATTAAGTCAACATATTTATTATGTGTGAGCATCATATATTAAGGGAAAAGGGTCATTGTCCTCAGAAGTCAGTTATGCATTTTATTTTTGTAGGGCACTGAGGTGTGAGAAGGTGGTGTTGAGATAGACTCTTCATAACAATGGTTCTCCACATTGAAGTGCTCTCTGTGCTTCCTTTAACACTATAAAAACCTTTCCTTGAATACAAGTGGTCACTGGCACTGTACTGATAACGATCTGTGCTGTATACTGCTTTTTAACAAAATTATCCACTTTTATTTACATTTATCCTGACTCATGATAGTTTATGCTATACTTTATGCTCACATTATAACATTTCATTATGTGTAGTGTGTCAAAGAAATACCACAAAGACTTTATACTTGGCAATTTTTTCTAATTATCTAAAAATGTTGAAGTTTTTTGTTTCTTTTTTTTAATGCAGTGGTTTTCAACTGGTTTCAACCTAGATTTTCCATTGTTATCAAGTAGCAGTCCTTAACACAGCAATACCATTGTTTTGCTTATGAATTTTTTTATATGTATATATAAAATGTATTTGATTGTTTATTGATAAAATGTTTATCGTAAAATAATGTAATGTGATCTATATTTTCTTTAACCTTCATAGTTAGGGTTAGATACACAACATTTTACCAAGTTATAGATGAAATTCAAATATAAATATATATATATATATATATATATATATATATACACACAGTGGTGGTCAAAATTGTTAGAACACCTGACAGATCTGAAAATATTTACCTTTTTTGCCTCCAAAACATGATTTCATTTCATAATGTTAGTTAAACATAGATAGTTGCTCTGAGCACAACAAATATCAGATGAAGTGAGTCGTACTGTTTTCATCCACTTTTAACTTTATTATTTGGTATGTCCACCTTTTGCAGCAATTACAGCAGCAACACTAATAAAACTTCAACACTAATGGTATGCCTTCTGCAACTCAAGACAAAGGCTTTCCGTTGAATGTACAATAGATCTGTCCAGTTTATTTTCCAACTCGCCCCTAATTTGCTCAATGGGGTTGAGGTCCGGACTTTGAGGGGGCCAGTCGATCATTTTCAATGTTCCAGCAGATTCCTTCCGTCACAGGTAGTTCCAGCAATAGTTCATTTTATGGGTATTGTAATGGTGTTTGGTGATGAGTTTTTGGCTCAAGGTCTGCATTTAAAGTCACACCAGAGGAGTTCAGCTGGGATTAGGACTTTGCTTTCTGCAGACCAGTCAAGTTCTTCCACACTGACTCAATCAATCATGTCTTTGTGAACCTTGCCTTATACACAGAGGCACTGTCATGTTAGACTAGAAAAGGGTTCTGTCCAAACTGTTACTATAAAATTAGAAGCACACAATTCCCTAGAATATCATTATATGCTTAAACATTAAGATTTGTACTCATGGAAATTACTAAAGTATTCAAACCTGTTCATTAGAAGGGGGTGACCCAATGCTTTTGGCAATATAGTGTATATAAGGCACTCGGAGAGATCTGAAATTCTTTGCTACTGGTTGGTTTCTTTAGCACCTCTTGCCTTACTTTTAGCACACCTGTCCTCGTGTGCTCATCAGTCTTTCTGTCTGTACAGGTGTGCCCCCCTCTCAGACCCAGCAGCCCCACACCTCTCAGGTCCTCCAGCCAGAAGAAGCTCTCTACCTCCGCAAGAAGAAGAAAAAGTTGACTCGCCAGGACCCGTACGCCCGTTTCTCCGCTCTGCTGTACCGCCGCCCGCCCCGAGAAGACCAGAAAGCCATTTTGGCTAGTATGGACACAGCAGACCCAGACCACGCCATTCTCCTCTGAAGTCCCAGAGTTTACAGGCCACACTCTCCTCAAACTCTGAGCTCCTTCCACCTTTGCTCAGCCAGCCAACGTCTTCACGTCCACACCTGCCTCCAATGGTTTACTCCTCTTCTCTTTTCCGTTACACTCAATGTATCACAAGAAAATGCTTGTGCTCCAAGGTTTTGCTCTAGTCCATTTACCTCAAATTTGGAAGGATCTGTCATCTTGAGCAGATTAAAAAGAATATCTTATATGCCTCAATTTATCTTTGGGATTTAGTGACTCTTATCAGATGGTGCGTCAGATAAGAGCACAGCTGTCAAGCCTCTGTTTCATTCTGCCAACAGCCTCAACCATATCTAGCAGATCACAGGGTTTTCACAGGTATACCTCAAACACACCACAATCTCAGTGCTGCTATACTGACAAACACAGTAGACGTTAACAATCCAAACATTTGTTTATATTTTCAAATATGACATTCCATATTAGCAAACCATCCATGAAAAGTGCAATGTACACTACCATTCAAAAGTTTGAGGTCAGTATGATTTTCAAGTGTTTTTGAAAGTAATCTCTTATGCTTACCAAGACTGCATTTATTTAATAAAAAATACAGTAAAAACAAAAATATTATTTAGTTTTTATTTTAGTATATTTTATTATGCAATTTATTCCTGCAATTGCAAAGCTGAATTTTCAGCAGCCATTGCTGGAGTCTTTAGTGTCACATGATCTTTCAGAAATCATTTTAGTATGTTGATTTGGTGCTTAAGAAACATTTCTTATTGTTGAAAACAATTGCACTGCTCAATTGTTTTGATCATAAAAAGAACAGCATTTATTTAAATTAGATGTTTTTTGTAACATAATAAATACCTGTCACTTTTGATCATTTTAAATGTATCCATGCTAAATAAAAGTATTGATTTCCTTTAAAAAATCTTACTGACGCCACATTTTTTTTAAATGGTAGCATATTAATTTTTAACATATATCAGCACCGTGGCTGTTAGTGATGGTATTACGCATGATTATGTGTGCATTTGAGATGTTGCAAGCATTGTCTACTCACACACTAATACTAATACTTCTTCTCCACATTTGAGGAGAAAATGGAAACACTTTTCTACAAAGCACAACAATTCATCTGTTAAAACTACAGTACAGGCAGAGACGCAGGCTTGAATAGCAATGACAACCATTTGAATAAGGGAACATTTCATTCCAATGCCATTTTTGATAAACATACGTACAGAAGCTGCTATATCCTTCTACACTTTTTGAACACAAACTTGCACTGAAGCAAAACCTTGGTGACTACTGTGAGTGACAGTTTTTGTTTACGCCAACCTCACTTCTCGCAGTTATCAAGCTCTATTCAGAAAGTACTATAGTAATGCCAAAAATACTACAGCTTCCTTAATCAATAAAACTATAAAGTGTACTGTACTGTGAGGAGGATAGGATTTTGTGCCATAATAAACTATAGTATTTTTGTCATCAACATGCGATGCCCCCTTACATAAAAAGGCATACATTGGCCTCAATAGGGCTCCTTAATGCTTATTCGTCTTGTGTTTGTTTTATTTAGTTCTTTTCGTTTAAGTGACAAAAAAAGAATTCTACTGCCTTTGTAGGCCATTTTCGAGCCTTTTTGTTTTTTGGTTAAACCAGAAATGACAACCCAGCGCCTGTCTCTCTCCTCTGTGAAGACCCTTGGGGAAAATCTCTTTGGGATGAGAGGGTCATTCCCAGCGGCCAAAGGTTTTTATTGTGTTTCTATCATCCAACGGTGCTTCTTTTCTACAGAAAGACATGTATTTTCACTGTCTGAACAGACATACCTGGGCAAATGTACATTTTAGCATGCTAGCCATTGTCCAAGGGGGATGTAATGGCCGTCAGACGAGAGGTGGCATGTTCTGTGTCTTATCACTTGTACAGATGTGCAGTCAGCTTGTACATTTGAAAAATGTCTAAAACTGCAAATGGCTGATAATTGTACTGTTTCTTCAGCCTGGAAAACAAATTCAAATCGAAACGCAAGTAAAGGTGAACCCTTGACCTCCAGATGGCAGGTTAAAGGAGTTATGGGTGCGTGGTTCATGGCTAAGCCCCTCCCAATGGCCAATCGCCACATTAAAGGCATTTTAACAGCCTACATAAGGTGCTATAAAAAGTTTTCAGACTGAACTCTGTTAATAATACATCATTAATTTGATCTTCCAGCAGATAATGGCTGCTGCTTATAGGTGCCGTCACATTTCAACAAAATTTTGTGCACAAAAATGTTTTGTTGTCTATTATCAATAGTGTTGCCATATTTGAAGTTACTTTCAAACCAAGTAGCTTTCTGTTAAGCTGCGGTCACATTTAATGTTTTTAGGCGAGTTTTCACAAGGCAAAATGCAGTAATTTTAAAATAAATTTACACATTTGGTAATTTCGCATTTCCCCACATTAGATTTCACAGATTTGACGCGTTGACCAACAAAAAGCTGTTTGGTTTGAAAGAGACTTCTGCGTGAGCTGTTCTTCATACATTGTTTCACTATTGACGATAGACAAGAAATTTCGCCCAAATTTTGCTAATGTGATCGTATGAGGGTCATCAATGATATTGACATTCATACTTGACTAGCCTCGGAGCGTTAAATATTAGCGAGCGTGAGTTGTGAGCTGGGAAGCATACATGTCGGTTGGAGAAGCTACTTGTTGTTGCAGCTGCCGTGTGGTGAAGATTTTATTCATTTGTTTGGATGTAACGTTAGCTTATACATGACAGACCAGCGCATCAAGTGCTCCTTTGCACCTTTTAGGCATCAGAAAAGGTCAATCTTTGTGGAAGGTGTTGATTTAGATCAGGGGATTGATTGTCAAAGAGTCAGACACCATTTTAAGCTTTTAGCGATTCTGAGCTCGACACGTTTTATTTAGCGTTGCGCCGTGAGACCTGCTCAGATTCCCGAACCGTGATTGAGCCGTTATTTGAATGTCGTGTGAATGGCTTTACATTTTGAGCAAAGACTTGATTGTTCATACTTGTAATTTAGTTTTATTTGTAAATCAAGTAACCAGATTAGATGAGACCTACTTGCTAAAGTTAGGTATTCTATTTGTGTGTGTCAAAACACACTGTCTTAGGTAGATATAGAGGCGACTGATCATCTCGTTCTCTCGGGAGATGTGCTTATCCTAAGTATTTTTGATCCATTTCACTGGGAAATTGTCAAATATGGTGCTTTCTAAAAAAAATATACAACTATTTAATTACCTAAATATTGTGTTCCTTTTTTTATTTAAAGCCTTCATACAAGAGAAAAATATCGAAATGAATATCCAAAATGCTAGGAATGTACTGTAATATGTAATAAAAAACACTGTATATAATATAATAGCATATATTGCACAATGTATTATAAAATTTTAGTAATTTTGAATAAATTGGCCAATATATGCACGCAACAGAATATATTAATATAAAACATATTGTCATATTTTGGATTCAGTTTTTAATATGTTACTTTTTCATGAGGGTTGAAATGCATGAGAGCATTTTTGAGCCAAAAGAGCTATTTACGTGTTGTAAATGATTCAATCCACTTGCATTCACTCTCACGCTGGATTTGCAACTTGTTTATTTTGTCGGTGAACGTTTTTTGGATACCAGTCTAGCTCACATTCTGCTTTGCAGGGGACTTCTGCTACTGTAGCATCAATCGTTGAACAGATTGGCTAACTCTAGAGCGGCCGGATAAATGAGCTGTTTGGGGATTTTGAGAGGTAATTAATGCTAACTCGATTCGACTCATGGGCGGTGTAAGATGAGATTCTGAAATGAACCTTTATCTTTTTAGTAGCAGTATAGCATGGTAGAGATACATTCAAGCATTAGTTGGTTTATTTATTATTATACTGTACAAATGCCCGAATATTACTTCATCTTGGAATGGAAGATGCTTTACTCATAGGCAAACCGGTTTTAGCTGGTCTGTTGATTGTTTAGTCTGTTTGGATGCTGATTTATGCCGAAATTGGAGCTGTTTGCTTCCAGTCCCAGAAAAAGAGCTAAAATGTTTGAAATGAAATTTATGAAGATCTAGAGAAGTTTTCGAGAGTCTAACCCTGTTTTATTATATACATGTTTACATAATAAAAGAATAGATTTGTATTTATTACCTTTTTTAGCATGATTTTGGGATTTTGCTGAATGCTACTGAACCGATCAATCATAATATGGGTGCAACAAGATAATATTATTTATTTACTTATCATATAATGAAATATTATTATTTAATTATAATTGTTGATTATATTTATTATTTCATTTCAAACATTGCACAAAAAACTGCCACTTATGGATGCATAATTCTGTCATTTACTCACCTTCATGTTGTTCCAGTAAAAAAAGAAAAAGGTATTTTGAAGAATGTTTCTGTTCAGCAGAATCCAAAATGACTTTCATTGTGAAAGCATTTTAAAAAATATATATATTTTGCTTTCACAGAAGAATGTAAAAAAACATGAGATGGGTAAATGATGACAGACTTTTTGTTTTTAACATCACAATGACATCACTTAACAGTGGTTAAAAACAAGCTTTTCTTCACCACCCTAAAATAAATAGTAACATATATATGATAGCTTGATGAATAGAGCAATGACATGAATTCATGTGCACTTTCAAAAATAATTGTAAAAAATAATGTGACGCAAACACAATGCATTGCACACCTAACACATCCTTTAATACAGTTTTAACAGTCTGAGCAGATGAAATTCAGAGCGCTTTAACCCTTAAAACTGTGTGTTCATTCATTTCCTTGTTTTTATGACAGTTCCATGTACAAATATACAACTCTTTTCTGATTATTGATGCCACTGGGTTAACAAACTAACCTATAACTTAACCTCTCAAAAGATGACCTCTTATAGTACATCAGGGATACAAAAAGCATATGAATAATCATGCTGCTCATCGTTTTGGTACACAGTCTCAGATCAAGAGGGAGAAAGCATGGAATCAGCACAATGTAGAGGACGAGAGAGTGTGGCGGTCATGTCCTCACGTGGCACTTAGTGCACCATGAGCCTGCAGGAAACAAATAGGGATTTTCAGGACACCAGCTCCACAACAGACACACATACCAGAACTACCACAAGGTGTAAGTAAAAAATGCAAGTCATGCAATATATATTTTTTGTAAATGAGAGTATGTGGTACACTGTGGCTGTTGATGGATGAGTGCTCATAGTCATTTTACAGTCTGTCTCAGTGGTTTATGGACATATGTAGCAGGCCTTCAGATATATATATATATATATATATATACAGTATATGGAATAACATTAAAAGTTACACATGCTATTAGAATTGCAAACCAAAGTGGTAGGTGTTATCTATTATTTTTTGCCATTTTTTCCATGTTTCATTGTCATACAGTACAGCTCTGGTTCAAGCAATACAAAATATAAAGAAAAATGTGACAACACAATATACAATGAGAGATAAAACATATATTAAAGTGGCATTTCTGCTCACATTATCAATGTCAATTCTCATTTCCAAAGGAAGCATGTGCTGAATATTATTTCATGCTCATTTTTAGAGAATCTTATCTATGTAAAATTAACTGTATTCTCATTAGCATTACTTTAGCACATAAAGAACAGAAATTTGCATCAAAAAATGGTTCACAAATGACCAGTTACTGAATTTTGCGAGTCAAATATACTTGCAGAGATGGATTTGATTTCTTTATTTTTGTTACGTAGTCCAGCTACAGTGCTGTTTGACCAGTCAGCACAAGATCTTGTGTCTGCTGACTAAAACGGCGTTTGATGGTCTGTTGTGTGGGTAGATTGTGTGGCACCTGCAGTATGTATAGCAGCACAGTCCAAGATATACGTATGTATTCTGTATTCTTATAGTCAACAGACTGTACCAGTAGAAATATTTTGACAGTGTACTGTATGTATAAATAACAGATATTTATAGTTACGTAATAAAGGCGAATTGGGGAATCTTTAATTTTGTACTGCAAGAAAAACCGAGAAGATTTGTTCCAATTTAGCTGTCTTGTTTATGGAGAAATACAGTATATGTTCTTTCTGCTGTTAGATGCTCATGGTAGCAAGGTGTGGTCATTAGCAAATAGCAAATGATGCGAACTGCTTTTGTAGTAGGTATGTATTCTAACAATCACCGTAATCTTTTCTAGAGACCTCAGTGTGGTGTGTAAGCAGCCATACCATTGAACATATCATGACTTGGTGCTATTGCTGATCTATTTTGTGGTGCAGACCAGAGATAACTCTACGCCTCATATTTCTCACCATATTTCCTGTAGATTTACAGAGTAAATGAAAGAAACCACACATGAATACCTGAAAAAAGTACTTTGTTACATGAATGTGCTACCAAAAACTAGAGATGAGCTTTGGCATTTAGAAAATACTGGAACCAGACACTTGGCAGTCAGGAAAACAAACGATAAGAGGTTAGAATACGGTGCAACATAGTTTTGGCAGTTTTAATTTGGTCTGTTTTTGTTTTTTTTATTCTTTTTTTTCAAAAGGCATTTTTGTCGTGGGCCTTTATTTGTTATTTTATCATTTCCTTGCTTTTTTTTTTTTTTTTGGTAGAATGATGTTAATAATGACAATGTTAACCCTTTTGGTAGCTTCAACATAGGTTGTACTGATGTAATGCATTTGCACCATCACAGTGTCTTTAAATTTCATTTGTAGAATTATTTGCAGATTTGCACATCACAATACAACCTCATTCAGAGTCAATTTAAATGGCATTAATATTCCATTACTGTCCATTGATGTGGGTTTCAATCCATATGCTGTACACTCAACATTTGCCTGCACAGAAACTAAAATGAATTAAACATCAAATTGTAATCTGAGAGGCAATACCAGGATTTATAGTGTGTTGTTGTTTTTTTAAATAAAGATTTTGTTTTCAAATGGTTTGCTATATATATATATATATATATATATATATATATATATATATATATATATATATATATATATAATGTATGTATAGTTCATCCCCCAAACATATAAAATTGTCATCATTCATTTTGCTTATGATGTGTATAAAGGACACATTTTTTTGTGGGGTGAACTACTTTTTCAAAAGTGTCATTTCTTATTCTATATTACCGGATGAATGTTATTATCTGCTGAACAACACATTAAGGAATGTGCTAATCCATTTGGTTCTGTATCATTTAATCTCATTTGCATTGTTGTCACTGCTGTTCAATAGCTTTGCTGTATTGTTTTGATGTGCTTTCATGTTTCAGATAAATGAAATTTGAAGCGGCACCCATAGGGTTAACTCTGTTTACCTCTCTTGTACAGTGCTCTTATTAATTGCACCTTTCTGTAATGATTGCCCTTACATTATGAGTTTCAATCAATACTTTGAGTGCTACAGTTTTTCATTTTCCAGTAAATGTAAAGCTCTAACAGCTACACAACCTCAGACACAGTGGTGTTTGTTTAAAAAAAGAGAATCAGAGTTGCTTTTTTCATCAAGACTAAGGTTATAGATTTTACATATATAGTTCAGATAGAATAGATTCACGTGGAGCTGCCAAGTATATAAATAAAGAAAACAATTATAATAATAACTATTTAAAAAAAAAAAGACTACAGTGGTAGATACTGACCTCACCCTCAACAGTTCACATCACTCAGTACTGGTACAGCTCATTGACATTTTCAGATGCTAGACCCATGTAATTTTTTCCCTGCTTCAAAAATGTTTTGTATTTTGATATAATAAAAGAGACAAGAAAATGACAGTATACTTGTGTGAGCTTGCTTATATATGTAAAAGACTGGGGGATACTATTGCGCATTTTCTTTATACTATGTTATATTTTGGTGTTTAAAAAAAGTGTCAACAATAATAGTAATATTAAAATAGTTTTTATTTTAATATAATGTTATAGATTTTAAAGGGATAGTTCACTCCCAAGTTGTCCTAACCTTGTTGATCCCAAAAGAATACTATGGAAGTCAATGGCTACCGTCAACTGTTTGGTTACATTCTTCAAAATATCTTTTGTGTTCAACAGAAGAAAAACACTCTTACAGGTTTGGAACAACTAGCGTGAGTAAATAATGACAGCATTTTCATTTTTGGGTGAACTAACCCTTTAAATTTGTTTTCAAAAAGGCAGTAGTGAAAGAAATTGACTGAAATTAATGAGGTGATCACACAAATTAAAATATTTATTTTTTTTCCACTTTATTTTTATGAAATTAACAGTCACTGCACTGTTCTCAGATCATAACTCAATACTTCATATATATATTAAGCTGAATAAATCTGCAATCTTTTAAAGAAATATTTTTATGTCCTGACAGGAGAACAATGTTTATTTTAACTCTTATATTTCAAGGCTGTCTTCTTTCTTTTGGTCAACATTGTCAGATATTTCTGAAAAAGATTTTTCACTGAAGTTACTATGAATACCTGAATACTATGAGTATCTCGACTCACAGGCTGTGGTAAAAAAAACAAAAACAAGTGGACAAGACAGACAAAAACATCATAAACAGATGATACGCTCTCAGTCAGAGTATAAAGATATAGCTTGGGATTTATACATAATTTTGCTTATTTTAAGTTGGTAACATTATTACCAACACCAGTTAAACAGAACAGCAACATTTAATGTATGCCTGACAGCTCAATAGGTGGAGCTGAAGATCAGATCTAAAATGTGTACACCCAATTCATTTATTCATTCATTTAGTGAATTCTAGATTTGCTATTATTTATAATAAATATTTAACACGTTATTTATGTATCTGATATTTCTTTCAGGTTTCTTGCCTGTTTAGTCCAGTAGCTACTCAAAAATAAGTGATTTGTGTGTTAATTTTGCTCCTTGTTGCCGGTGGATATAACAGACTGCTATAGTGTTAGTGTAAATCATTTTTTCTATTACAATCATGATTTACACTAACTGCATATATTGCACTATAGGGCCAATGTAGGCTATATGAAGTATTGCATAATTAATGTATCAGTAGGCTACCTACTGTAACAGTCAGAGGCCGACTGAGATTAAGAAAATAAGCACAATACTACAATTTCACGATCTTAAAACGCCATACAGCGAGCCCTAACAAGAAATACTCATAAAAAGGGAAATAATTACTGCTACAGTGCTGCTGCCCTGATAATATCATCTGGACTTCTGCGCCAATCGCACTTATGTGGTCACGGTGACGCGCATGGGACAGCACTGCGCGCTCACGCTTTTGAATGTTGAACCGAAGTCTCCCGTGGTAAGTGGCGGCGGGACGCGTGGACGGCACACCTCTCTTCATAAATTCGCAAACATTAAAATGGAAGGCAGATACGTGACAGATGTAGTTCCGTATTCAGTCATATTTTTGTAAAGTTTATTCAGGAACGCCGCGCGAACAGCTGGTTGGTTGTAGCTAGCAGCAAAGCTAGCTCGACAAACCCCTTCCCCGCTAGGAGGTTTTTAATGAACCTTCATAATTTAATCTCTCCGAAGTGCAGTTCTCTGCAGCACAATCCAGTTTCGTGTGGACTTTTTGCTCTTTTTCGTTTAAATCTCTTAATTTCACGATGCGACTCTCTGGCACCGGGTTTCTCAGCTGGCTCGCTGCGGTCTTCGTGGAGGATCACTGGAGAGAGCGGTGCTGAGCCACACTGACACGCCAATATCAATTTTCTCGATTATTTACAGTATTCTACAACCGGTAAGTACAAAATCATAGCTGGTTACCGTTATTATTATTCATAACTTGCCAGTGAAACGCCTGCACGAGCGGGGAAAGTGGAGCGGCTAGAATATGCGTGTGCGCGCGCGCTCTCCTATAATAAATTCCACTAAATAGATGTACATTAAATAGCTAATGTTTGCAGAGTGGCTCTATCTGGAGTTTGCTCTGTTACGTGTCAATATACTGGTGTGCATTGGATGTAGGAATCGATTAAGTTGTAATATTCACGATCTCTGGTAGATGGACTGTTTATTCTGTAGCCTACTTTTAAGGGTGCTTAAACTTAGTAGAACTTCGATAGATGCTGTCGTTAAATCACCCGTTAAGATGAGTTATGCAAAGAAACGGAGTCAAAAAACGAATTGTCTTTCGTAAAGACCGTACGTTTCGTCTTTCTTAATGATAATTGCAATTGAGGTTTATTTATTTATTTTTCTTTTAGGATGCAGATTAAAACATGCAATTGAGGTTTTACGTGTACTGTTTTCTTTGGTCTACTATAGATCATGGGTTTTCAATCTATTAGACGCCAGCAAATCTGATCACTCATGATGACTGGGACCCACATCCTAAAATTTAAAAGGCTTTTAAATTTCTTTTACAAATATCTAAATTAATATATAGAAAATGTTTTTAGTTTTGAGTAAGTTACATTCAACTCAGCTCTGTATTTTTATAGTGCTGTATTTATTGTAATTTTGTATGTATTTATACTAATCAGAGATACATACAGAGATGTATATATGAGTAGAGATATATATATATATATATATATATACACATATACATACACTTTACACTTTTTCTCTCAGTATTTCCTTTCTTGCAGCCAGACTCAAGTTTAAAGAGAATACGTGTGCCCTTACATTCAGATCTGGCTTTTGCGCTGAAGGGGTTTGCACTCCCAAATCAATATTTTAAACTGAACTCTGATTGTTATACATGTGCTAGACAGTGAAAAATGCTCTCCTCTTGGCCACTTTGCTTTAGAAAAATGATGTGAATCCTAAATTGTATTACAGTCTCTGAAAGATTCCCAGACTTGACTTAAGCCTGTAGAGTCAGCTGGAGGCATCTGTGTGCATATTAAAGCAGCTCTGTGCTCTTGGTGCTGTTCAAAATATTGATTTTGGTGATAAAATTACAGCATTATGTATATGTATAGCTTGGGCTCTAGTCTGTGTTGTGATACAGCTTTCATTAATTTAATTTTTCTGCAGTCTTACTAAGGGCAGCCACATCCAATCTGGTCTGAAACTCTTTATTTCTTCATTTACTCACATTCATGTTGTTCCAAACATGTACGACTTTCATTCTTGTGCTGAACACACACACACACACACGTCTGAAAAGTTGCATTTGCATTTCCATTGCATTTTTTGTCCCATGTGTTGTCATGAAGATTTGAATAGCTGCTAAATCAACGAGCTGTTATTGATTGGCACAGTGGTTGTATGCTGCTCATATTTCCTCTCATCTTTCAAATTTCCTGCATCAGCTAGCATGAAAATTTCATGCCACTCTAAAATAAATTATTTGGAGAACATTGATGCACAACTCTTTGAAATTGTCATATATTCACTTAAACTTTGATAACAAGCAATAATACATTAAGTTTTTAACACAGAAATGACAGTATAATTGAAGATACGGTGCAAGATAAGCATCATGTGCTTGTACACAGGTTGCACGTTGCCTGGATGTGATTTGACTGAATTATTATTGTGTATAAACCCACTGGGTCCAAAGCAGCCACTTCATAGAAAAGCTCTCATATTGAATTCATTTTTGTAACGCACTGTTGAAGCATTTCTTTTCCAAAAGGCATGAGATCAAAGTCTGATTTCATTAGTTCATCTATTCTTTAACTCAGAAAGGCAGTGTGGAATAAGATATTGATATCTGACCTACATAACTACTGAAGACACTCCCTGCATGAATACAAATTTGTAAGGTCATTACAAAATGTTCTGCATGTATTACTCTTGTTGGAGAAATGGAAAGGTTTGGTACGTTTCCATCCAGACATGCGATTAGTCTTCCTGTTAGGTGTTTATGTATTAGGAGCAATGCATCACTGTAGAAGATGGGAAGTGTGCTATTACAAGTTTATGTTGGCTTTCTAATACCTGTGACTTCACGTTTCCTCCCTCCTTTCTTTTTTAATATTTGCAGATGTCATTTAGTCTTTTGACTGAAGAGGATCCCATTTGATTAACATTCAGCCATTCATAAATGCTTGTCATGAGCTAAAATGAATGCTCGGAATAAAATCCAGCAAGTTTAGGTTTTCCGTAATATCCTCAGACCATTTTAAATGGAAAAGAATCCCTCTCAGTAGACTAAAGCCCTATTCGCACGGGATTAGTATTATCTAGGGACCATGTGGGATTTTGAAATTACCCCCCCACATCTGAATTTCGTGTGGTGCATTCGCACGGGATAAGTGAAGCCTGTGATTTTACTCGAAATTACTGACTTATCTCCCAGATACCCGGATGTCAAGGCTTTGAGAGTCCCGTTCTATGGTCCAATTAGATGGATTTAAAAAAGTTTTGTGCCCAATGTAAATGTCATTTACATTTCACCAGGTTAAAATAATATCTCAAGCTTTATGCTTGATTTATTTGTTACACATTAAACCTTTTCAGCTTTCTCTTTCTGCAAATTGTATGGTGTAGCGATATGACAGCACCCAAAATACTATCAAACACTCCATCGCAGCTCCATTCTTCGCGAAAGATGGATAAAAAAGGCGCACAGGAAACAAAAACCTTGAAAAATGATACGACCTGCCAAATGCTGGCTAAATCACAGAGATGCCGATTCGCATAGGACTAAAATGATCACATATTCGACCTTAGTGTTCGGCGAAATATGGTAGGTCATTTGCGGGGGAATTTTTACTTTACAAATTACAGACATGGCCGATTCGCACGGGATTAAGATCACAGACAACCTCCGCAATTATTACAAATGACTGGAGGTCACCAGGTAATACTAATCCCGTGCGAATAGGGTTTAAGATTAATTTGTGTGATTCATGATACAGTGTGATGAAACAAATGTGATTCATGATACAGTGTCAGCCACATCAGAATGATATGGGGTGTGTTGTAATATTAGCATTCGATTCTCTCCAGCAGCCATCTGTTTTCCTTATGTGGAGGGGTTTGCATTTTTTCATGTGTACTTGGTGAATTCCTTCAGGTTATCACACTGCTCTGCGAAATGAGGAAAGAATTTAAATCTTCCCATTGAAATATCAAAGCGTCTGTGTTTCTTCATATTTTTCTCTCTCTTCACGTACATTAGTGGCTGATAATGTAAATTTGAAATTTGAGTTAATGGCCTTGAATCTCTGGATGAGAACAGCGTTTGCTTTGTAAGTCTATGCAAACACATGCAAAGCAGTATGACATTAGGCAGTGCTGTTCAGACAGCCATTGTGGGGAGGTAGATATTATACAAACCTCCCTCTCGGTGGCTTTACTAATGTGATCCACCTCTCTGGAACAAACAGTAGTTTCTTTTAGATAGGAATTCATTGATATTTTCAGTTGAATGGGCATGTTGTCTTAGAGAGCAAGGCTAATGCAAAGTTAGCCCACTTCTGCAAGGCTTAAATTCCATTTAGGGTATTCTGACATTGTTGTGGAAGTTTGGATAAGAAATTTGGATTTTGTAGTGAAGACAGTAATATATGTTCCAGACGCCAGACCTTTTTGTACTAAAAAATATTGTTCGCTGTGTAACAACTAACCAATTAGTTCTGCTTTAATTGTACAGGGCTCTCTGCTCGGTCACGGTCAGATTTAAAATTTTCTGACAGGGACTTGAAGAAGCATACTGTATCTGAAGATAGAGTAATCTTGGCAGGGAATATGAGTGCTGTAATTGGGCTGCTTATTTGAGAGGGTTTAGGAGAACCTCAGAGCTGAAGGATGTTTGAATTAGGCAGACGCATTGCAGCTTAACTAAACAGACAAATCAGTCTGGCATTGAGAAAACATGAGGAAAAGACGTCGAGCAATGCGCTGTGCAAAGAACCACTCACCTTTAACTACTGGGAAATGTGTACTGTACTCAACCTTATCATTATCTCCTCCTTTCCTCCCTAAAGATACGTTGTGTCAGTAAGTTAAACATGCTGTCTACCTGTTTAGCTTTTAAAACACTTTGTCCATGTGGTGGGAGAAGCATTCTAAGCACTTTGCAGAGCAGTTTCATTAATAGCTGTGGATGCTTAGCTCAAAACGCTTGTGTAAGTAAAAGCCTTAGTTGACTGGTGTGACGGCTATGTGCTACTCATCATGTTTTGCCTTTACAAACCTTTGCAAAGAAGTGATTTTCAGGACGAATGGGTTTGTTCTAACTATAATGTAATGGAGTGTAATGTAATATAATTATTAGCCTATATTACAGTCCTTAGTAGTGGTAATGCCAAATAATAGTGAAAATTACCCTTTTTTTGGAAAATTCATATTAAATAATACACTACCATTTAAAAGTTTGGATTTCAGTAAATGTTTTACTTCAATTTGAAAGAAATTAACTTTTTTCTTAGCAAGGAAATTGATTAAAAGTCATGTACATTGTGCGTACACACACACACACACATACATTTCGAATAAATGCATTTCTTTTGAGCTTCTCAGGGTTCTTTCTTTTCACAAATATTTTAAGCAGCACAACTGTTTTCAATGTTGACAATAAGAAATATTCAAAATTTCACCAAATCATCATATTAGAATTCTGCAGTAATGGCTGCTAAAAATTCAGCTTTGCCATTACAGGAATAAATTATATTTTCAAATATAAAAGAGATAATAGTTTTACTGTGTTTTTGATCAAACAAAAATCTTACCAACCTCAGTAGTTTATATTTATTTTCCAAAGTACAATATACCCATCAATATTATGCAATTAATTGGAAAAAAGCAGCATTCTGTATTTTCCTAAAAGTTCTGAAGTGTTGTTACTGCTTACATAACCTCATATATTTGGCAAACGAAACCATACTTCAACTCATCCTCTCAGCGAATTGAAAAGTTTGCAATTCGATCAAAGGATTCATTGTACACAGACAATCAGTGCTGCCACACACAAAGCCTTGGCTGAACTCTAACCCCCAGCTCCGAGGGCTAAGGACGCATTGTGCAGGAATGAGGGCTTTGTCATTCCAGGCTGCATGTCCATTAACTGCTGGAATCTCATACATCGGTTCGTCCCCTGACCTCCACACTCTAGCTGAGCAAGCGAGTGTGCACGGAACATGAAAAGCATCTCCATTGGTCTGCACTATGTAGAGATGCTTTGGAATTCCTTATGGATTCTTTGCGTATAAACAATTCCCACATTGAAAGAGGTTGTTGGAGAACAGCCAGGGAATTCCTACAATGGGGGATAATGAGGAAGCCTTGACAAAAAGAAGTTCTCATTAGGTATTCAATTGGCAACATGGTGTGCAAAGGAGCTCCCCTGCTCAAAACTCTGATACCTTGGGAATGTTCGCAGAGTTTATTACAGTTCTCTTTGAGTGTATCTACAAAAATGGAACCTGATGTATTCGGTTTTTTAGGTTCCCTCAATTGTCTTAAAATTTGTCCCGAATAACCCTGCTTTTTTTATCAGTTTGAATTTGTTTGTTCACTTAATGCCAAGTGCTTCATTCAGCCAATAAATGAATCAAAGCAACTGTAGATTTCTTTTTGCAGATAATAAACTGATTTATCATTTTGGTAACCATAAATATGGCGTTATAGTTTTATAAAACAATAAGTGAAGTAAACTATGCTATCTTTGTTTTTGAAGTCACAGTCACTTTACAAAGCAAAGATATCTGGGATAGTTTAAGAATGTTGATAGACCTCAACACTTGACACACAAACCGTAAAAATGGTGACAATTGGCAAATGTAAAAAGATGAGCTCTTAACATCATAACACAACAAATAAATAACAATTTGACAAAACAACAAACAGCAAAACAATCCAGTAGCAGTTACAGCTTAATGTATTCATGTAGCAGTGCTTGCTGGGATCTCACAAACCCTTTTGAGCAATATAATTTAATTTGAAATTATTGGTTTAGCAGCTGTTTTACTATTTAAGAAAGCATTTGAGGTCATTTATTTCAACATTGGTTTTTATGTAGTTTCAATTCTTAGTATATGAATATGAATTCTTAGAAAATATGTAGCTGCTTATTTTTAAAGTAGTGTAAAGTACAGTGTTTGTGCTAAAATTGCACTTGGTTTTTGTTTATCATATATTTTGGGTTCATTGGTTCTTGTAGAAAACAGAAGCCACAGAGACTGTTTGCTGAAGACTCTACGTTCTGTCATGTCACTAGACCTGTTGCTATTGATAACACCTTCTTTAATTTATTCAAACAATCTTGTGCCTTGATCAGCTCCTGAAATCACTATTGATATAAATTGCCTCTGTGATTGTCGTATTCAGCGCAACCTTCCAAAGCACAGCAAGCGTATGGCTTGATGCTCCAGCTGTGGGAAAGAGCAATTTGAGGGATGACTCATCTGTGGAGAATCTTCAGTCTCAGTTCTGACAGCTCATTCTTCCTGTTAACTCTAATTTGACTGAAATGCAAATGGAAGCTGCATACATGTTTTTTTTTTTTTTTTTGTCTTTTTAGTGTTTGTAGAATTAAGAGCGTACAACATGCTGGCTTTTGTCAGACTTGATTCAAGCAACAAGCAGTTAGCCAAAAAAATAGTTCCAGTACCTTTCTGAAGGATATTCTTACTGACTTCCCTATATGAGGATCGCCAATAAACGTTGAGACTGATGGCATTGGGAATAAATGTTGAAATTTTGTTTCTCACCCTTTGTCAAATCGCTGGTCATTTCTGAAGGATTGCTGAGTAATTTGAACAGGGAGGCTTCAATTCAAACAGTATGCGCCGCTTTAGATAATCTCTTGCACCTTTAATTGGATTGGGATGTGAAGATTGGGTCAAACAAGGTCATGCTCTAAGTGTTAAACTGTTTGAGGAGTCATGAATGGGCTGATGACAGCTAACTTGGCTGAAATATGTAAATGTTTAAATTGAAAACGGACTAGCTGCACTCAAGGCATTCTCATTATCCTGGGCTTAAGTGATGTGTGTACACAATGTTTGTATTATTCTTTGAGCAGTGTTTTAACTTATTAGGCAACCTAGGCATTTGAGTTTATTGTATTTACTGTTGCACTGGTAATTGGTAACTTACTCAAAGCATTCAGAGGTGTAACTCTGTTACACCTGTGCATGCATGTATGTATAAAGGATAGTCATTTTACTGTAGCTTTTGTGTCAGTACTCATCATATTCCACAGAGCTGCTGTTATATGAAATCCTTTTAGAGTAGCACATCAAGTGAAATGGGTAAATAATACTTTAAATTACAAACCCGATTCCAAAAAAGTTGGGACACTGTACAAATTACGAATAAAAAAGGAATGCAATAATTTACAAATCTCATAAACTTATATTTTATTCACAATAGAATATAGATAACATATCAAATGTTGAAAGTGAGACATTTTGAAATGTCATGCTAAATATTGGCTCATTTTGGATTTCATGAGAGCTACACATTCCAAAAAAGTTGGGACAGGTAGCAATAAGAGGCCGGAAAAGTTAAATGTACATATAAGGAACAGCTGGAGGACCAATTTGCAACTTATTAGGTCAATTGGCAACATGATTGGGTATAAAAAGAGCCTCTCAGAGTGGCAGTGTCTCTCAGAAGTCAAGATGGCAAGAGGATCACCAATTCCCCCAATGCTGCAGCGAAAAATAGTGGAGCAATATCAGAAAGGAGTTTCTCAGAGAAAAATTGCAAAGAGTTTGAAGTTATCATCATCTACAGTGCATAATATCATCCAAAGATTCAGAGAATCTGGAACAATCTCGGTGCGTAAGGGTCAAGGCCGGAAAACCATACTGGATGCCCGTGATCTTTGGGCCCTTAGACGGCACTGCATCACATACAGGAATGCTACTGTAATGGAAATCACAACGTGGGCTCAGGAATACTTCCAGAAAACATTGTCGTGAACACAATCCACCGTGCCATTTGCCGTTGCCAGCTAAAACTCTATAGGTCAAAAAAGAAGCCATATCTAAACATGATCCAGAAGCGCAGGCGTTTTCTCTGGGCCAAGGCTTATTTAAAATGGACTGTGGCAAAGTGGAAAACTGTTCTGTGGTCAGACGAATCAAAATTTGAAGTTCTTTTTGGAAAATTGGGACGCCATGTCATCCGGACTAAAGAGGACAAGGACAACCCAAGTTGTTGTCAGCGCTCAGTTCAGAAGCCTGCATCTCTGATGGTATGGGGTTGCATGAGTGCGTGTGGCATGGGCAGCTTACACATCTGGAAAGGCACCATTAATGCTGAAAGGTATATCCAAGTTCTAGAACAACATATGCTCCCATCCAGACGTTGTCTCTTTCAGGGAAGACCTTGCATTTTTCAACATGACAATGCCAGACCACATACTGCATCAATTAAAACGTCATGGCTGCGTAGGAGGAGGATCCGGGTACTGAAATGGCCAGCCTGCAGTCCAGATCTTTCACCCATAGAAAACATTTGGCGCATCATAAAGAGGAAGATGCGACAAAGAAGACCTAAGACAGTTGAGCAACTAGAAGCCTGTATTAGACAAGAATGGGACAACATTCCTATTCCTAAACTTGAGCAACTTGTCTCCTCAGTCCCCAGACGTTTGCAGACTGTTATAAAAAGAAGAGGGGATGCCACACAATGGTAAACATGGCCTTGTCCCAACTTTTTTGAGATGTGTTGATGCCATGAAATTTAAAATAAACTTCTTTTTCCCTTAAAATTATAATTTTTCTCAGTTTAAACATTTGATATGTCATCTATGTTGTATTTTGAATAAAATATTGAAATTTGAAACTTCCACATCATTGCATTCTGTTTTTATTCACAATTTGTACAGTGTCCCAACTTTTTTGGAATCGGGTTTGTAAAATGTGATCGTTTAAGTTAGAGTGATGTAGTAAAGAGCATTTGCTGTGATCTAGGATTTTTCCAAACCTTTGTAAATCTTGAGTGAAACCACGCCTGACAGAATTGGGACACACGGAGCAATTTAGGATTGGAAGACAACGAAGAACCTCCTAGACCAACACTGATATTATCTGCTATCTGTTAGGAGCTGCTTCATTAAAGGTGAAATGTTCTGGCTTGCTTTGCCGAATGGCCTTTTCCACACTTTATGAGTTTAGTTTGAGTTCCGAGTGCCAGAGGTGTTTTTGTCATATTCAGGATATTCTGGGTCACGTCTGACTTGAGCCCTTTTAAAACTGCAAGATCTATCAGTCTGACAGAGAAGATTGCTCTTATATTTTTGTTGTTGGACATAAATTTGTCACAAAGCCCTTTTTGTCCTTCATCTAACGTTGCATTTTAAAAACACCATTCCTTATAAATATTTCTTGGTTCACTCTGAAGACATTGTTTAACAAAATTAGTCTTGTAAGTTCTTCGTTAGGTAAGTTGTGCATTTTCGTTCTAATCAAGCTGATTAGCCCTTGTTATTTTTCCCAAGACTGTTGGATTGAATTTCAAAATAAATGTCACAGAAGCAGAAACCATCTGCTTTCTGCGCCACACCAGTGAACTGCTTCCTGAGTGCCTAGACCTGTGATACTATGGATTGAGACTCATAAATTAATCATTAAAAACTGAATGTATTAATTATTCATATTCAGGCAATAACAGCCATCAGTTAAATCTCATTGGCCCACTCTGGTTTAAAGTGTCAGGTATTCCACGGTAGAATTCTTCCTTTGACCTTTACCATATATAGTGTATTTGTAATTATGACATGAATGTTGTTCCAGGATAACTTGTTCTGGACAAATTTGAAGGTTGCATGCATGTAACAACCTAGAATACACTGCGCTGAGCTTAACTTATCAAAGATGGTGGACGAGGTGAAAAATGCTGTATTTGTTTAATGTGTCTTTAGCTTAGCAGTATACTAACTTCTAACTCTACTGCCTATGTAGAGACTTCCAATTTTGTCGCTAAGTTCGGAGGCTGCTAGTGTAGGCAGCAAACAGCAAGGGAGCTCGCTAGGGTTTGGAACACAGCCATACTCTGCTATATTATGAAAGCAAGACCAATATACTGTCTTAATACAGATTTTTTTTTTTTGCTGTTTGCAGTCTCTTTTCTTTGCTCTTGAAGTACACTTGAGTAAAGTTTACTTTCCTTCTGGAGTGCATCCTAATGCCACAGGCTGCCCTATGTTCTTTGATCAGCTGCTGGCACTTGACACTGGCACTGAGTGATTGTGGCCGTTGCCAGCCAGCTGCCCGGGGTGAGTGAGGAGCATCAGACTGATTTCATTCTATTCCTGATAGATGCAGGACCTCCAGACATTTCTCAAGAGCTTTATTGATAGGGTTTGCAGTGTCCTCATTTTTTTTCTTCTTCTTGTCCCACGCCTTTCTCAAACCTCACTTGAATGCTCACCCACACTAAGTTGTGTTTTTCTTTTGCGAAACTGCAAAGGCCGTGAAATGTGTTTCCCATATTTTGATGTACATTGGAGATAGAAAGCTGCTAGTTTGTTCAACAGTAGGCCTATCTCAAGGCCATCTCGTGGTGTTTTTCTTGCTCGCTGAGGAGGTCAGGGAAAAGTCTCTTGTAGGCTAAGTGTTGCGAGACTTCTGCCGAGTGATGGTCTGATCTCTATCATGCTGCACGGTCAACCTGAAAACACATTTTAGCTCTGCTTTACTTACTTGCTGTTGCAAGCATATCTTTGTCATTGTTTTTTTATTATGGGCTTTTTTATATTTTTGTGATTTTGACTAACCATCTGCAAAGCAAAGTTATTTTTGGAGGTATAGATGCTGGTATTTGTCAGCTCTCAGATGCAGCTCTGAATTAATGAACAATGACCTGTCCTTGGACATGACTCGCACCTGGACCCTGCGGGCATGTCAGTTTGATCTGCATAGCTCTGGATACAAATAATAACCTGGAACTTAAACCGACACTGTAAAGAGAAGACTTCCTGTTCATTTCCGTCAAGAACTGGCTCATCAGACATTCATAATCAACAGCTTTCATAGAGATACTGTTTGCTGTAAATTAATGTCAGATTATTCCCGCTTTATCTGCCGAATGTTTGAACTGTATTTCTAAGGCAGTTATTTCTTTTCCTTTTTCAAGAAATCTCTTGCCAACTAAAGGTCAAGCAAAGACTTAAAGACTCAAACAGGGCAAGAAATGTTGCTGGTCAAAAGAGAATGGAAAGCACTGGTATTTTGTCAGGAACATTGACTTTGTGACTCTTGGAACAAGCCAGTGAAATGAGCCAGCTTGTTCATTCTCTCAGATGCTTTGGAACCTACTATCTTTTCCAGCTTCTGGAGATAAATGTGTAGTATTTCAGAGTGATTACACAGGATCTGTATTGCTTGTTTCTGGATCCCGTGGAGCCTTTTCACAACAGCGATTTTCGTTTGTGGCTTTATTTATTGATGCTGGATGAAAATCTGCTTTTGGAATTGTTTGCTTGCAAAAGCAAACAAAGCAGAACCTTGTGTAAATATAAAGATGGAATATTAATAACAAATCTTTGTGCAACAAATTTAATTTTATTCAGGAATCAACATACTCAAATGATGGGGGGAAGGGAAGTCATAATCAGCGAGTTGGAATGGTTTAGCTTTTCATATTGCATAATGACAGCTGATCATTTCAGAGTTAGTTTCAGATAAAATTGTTTCTGTTTTCAAACACTGGCAGTACATACTGAGTCTCATAGTCATGACTTGGAAAAGACAAAAATAAAAAAAGAGCCAAATTCCATTACAGCAACATGTGGAGCAGGATTTTGGACCAATTAGATGCATGGTGGGTGGGGCTAACTATAGCAACATTGCAGAAATAGATATGTCCTGTTGCTTTTTATGGTTGGGACAAAAAAAAAAAATCACATTTATATAGTAGAGATTGTTGCTTGTTGCTTTGTCACATCACTCCTGGTTAGGACTTTTTTTTTTTTCTTTAATATTTCACTCTTTCAATGTTAGGATCCCAGTGCCAGTTATAGTGAATTATCAGTGGTTCAGACTTCCCTCGGTAGGACGTCCTGCTGCCAACTTTCAAAACAGTGCTTTGAACAAGGAATGTGATGTTTGCGAGGACTCCAGGGTCGACTGTGCTCAGGTTCTAATGTGCATAATAGCCAGTTCTGTTGTAAGAAAATGACCTGTGCTGTCACCAGCCTGCGTTTCCCTTTTATTTTAGATTCATCCTCTGATATCAGTGCGATATCTTGTGCTGTCTTACCGAGGCACAGACTTTCCTCAGCCATGTGTCAAACAACCTGTCAATCAAACAGTCACATTGTGCTTTTAAGCAGTGAATCTTTTGGGAAAAGATTTACTGGCTTGCCCGTATTGTAGAACGAAATGTGCTAATAAATGTAGTTTTGTCATTTTAAGCTGTAAATTCACTCTTTGACAAGCGTCAAGTGGAGTTCATGTTTGTTGTATCTTCAGCCTCTTTCTAGTTGGAATGGCTAAATGTTATTTACAAACACATGGCTGTGCCCATTGGCTGGTTGGTAGAGGATGAATTTAGATATTATGGGCAGGTGTAATGTTCCTTCCCTCGAGACTCCAGAAGGGAAGATCAGATTTCTCCTCATGGGTGCAGGGGTATTGATTTAGTGTCAAATTGTGGGGCAGCTGGAATGGTTGGAAGCAGGATCTTCAAGGTCCCTTTATCTAATGCGAGTCTCGTAGTCAGACAGAAGGACACGAGGATCTTGCTTAAGGTTACGGATGAGCCAAATGAGTTACTGAACATAGATTTATTTTGTCTGAAAGAACTTATCAAGAGAGTTTTATCATATTTTGGCATTTCTGGTATGCGTTTGTCAAAAATTAAACATGCATTACACTCCATCTTACTGCTGAAGTTTTCGATTGCTGTGGAGTCAAAACATTAATCATGTTGATAAACTAATATCTGGTAATGCAACTAATGCATATGTATGAGCTTAAAAAAATCTGTTTTATTCAACTGTGATCCTCTAAAACAGTTTCCCCCCCCACCTCATGCTTTATTGTAGGGGTGTGCGATATGACGATTTTTGATCGTGGATGATAAAAATGTCTCCACGATCTGCTTTTGAAGAAATATCGTAGTATCGTGCTAAAGCACACATTATATCAAATACAGTTCTGGTGCCTCCGTCTCTATATACTGTACAACATGACATACAGCAGTAGAGTTACTCTGACAGGACACTGCACTTATTCGCGATCGCAAAAGTACATTATTTGCACACAAGCCTTGCTGGTTAAATGTTTAATTCGCGCGCTGGTCTGACGTGCGCTTTTTCTGAGCGCATACACCTGAAGCACGCGCACTAAAAGGCCTGTCTAACAGCGCCTGATTACTCAACTAACTTATTTTTTGCGCTAATACTGTCAAAACATACAAGGTTTACATACAGACTGAGTTGGTTATCTCTAAAATGAAAGTAAATAGTTAAGAGAGAAACGGATACGTGCTTGTATATTAGATGCGTGCATGCAGCTCTTAAAGGGACAGGACACTAAACGTGCTGTCAACTGTCATTAAGGGATAGTTCACCCTAAAATTCAATTTCTGTCATTATTTACTCACTCACATGTTGTCCCAAACCTCTATTAATTTCTTGTGCTGAACCCAAAATAAGATATTTTGAAGAATGAGGGTAACCAGCAGGAAAGAAAAATCCTATGGAAGTCGACCAGCAACTGTTTGGTTTTCCACCTTCTTCAAAATAGCATTTATGTTCAGCAGAAGAAAGAAACTCATTCAGGTTTAAAACAACTTTTGAGTAAATGATGGTATAAAAATAAAACATTATGACAGAATTGACAGATGACAGAATATTTATTTTTGGGGGAACTATTCATTTAACGCTAACAAAACAACAAAACACAGAGAAAACTCACTCACTATTCTTGACTGAAAAACTTTAATACCGTTGCTTTAGGAATCAGTCTATGTAGTGTTTTATTTTTATATTTGTTCATTCAATTTCATTGAATGCTCTGCTAAATACACCTATTGTACCTGAAAATAAAGCACTGTTTGTTTTATTTGTATATTATGTGTATTTGTAATGTGTATCTTTGTTCTTATTTTTTAATAAGAAAGATAAAATGATGACGAAGATGTTTATCTTCGCCCACTTTGGCCTAAATATCTGCCATGTCTTTTTGTTTGTTTTTTGTTACCTTGAAAGGCTTTGTCTTTCTAGTTTGGCTGTAATGCTCAGACAACTTGTAAAACCAACATGACAAAGAATCGTGATAAAATCGTGAATCGTGATATTTCAAAAAAAAAATCGTGATATGATATTTTTCCCATATCGCCCACCCCTACTTTATTGTGTGTATTTGTATAACATTTTTGTTTGTCCATGCTCTAGGCTCAGA
Source organism: Barbus barbus (assembly GCF_936440315.1). Taxonomy (NCBI): domain Eukaryota; kingdom Metazoa; phylum Chordata; class Actinopteri; order Cypriniformes; family Cyprinidae; genus Barbus; species Barbus barbus. The sequence goes on from NC_136721.1 coordinate 12,670,529, forward strand.
CATTCGCCCATTTGAAACCCAGACTGTCTCTCTCTGGCTTGTCATTGAGATGTGCTGCAGTCTTCGGAGCGGTGGCCTATTTCCTCCACTGCTCCGTTATGAATTACTCCATGAATGCATACTCACTGAATTAGGGTCAGGGGTTTTTAGAAAAAGAGATCAAACCGGTCTGTCTGATGAGAAAGATGGTGCAAACACTGAGAGAAAATCCTGTCATTGTGCAGCTGAAATAAGAATGTGGAAGCTTCTGGCCAATGCAGGAACCATGCATCTCTCCAATTCATTTCCATTTGAGTAGTCTTTTCCATTGTATGCCATCCCATGCTTTCTGTAGACTTTTGTCTACAGAATATTTATTAGTCGATTCTGCAATTTGTAATTGGTTTAACAGGTAACCCACACTGCAAAGAGCTGCTTCTTATTTGACATTCTGTTTCAGTAGCTTCATACTGCTTCTCATTGGTTTGAGACAAGCCGGTGTCTCCATGTTACAGACTGGTTAGTCAAGTGGTGCCATATTTCACTCCTCTGATGTTGGGCCACTAATTTTATCCCCTCTATACATGCAGCGCTCTTCAAAAGTCTGCTTTTCTATTTTTACTGGGTCCTAATTAGGCGATTCAAGTAGTCTGAAGAATCGGCTCCTACATGTGCACCCTGAGGTACTGACTGGTGTTGTTCTCAATTAAATCCAGAGATGTAGGAGCTACATTTTATAAGCTGCTCGTATACCTGAAAAGAATTATTGACCTTTTTTTACTGAAAAGTAATCTTAAAAGTTGAAGTTACTAACTTCACACCACTGTGGATCTTTGTGCACTCTATATCAGAGAGACTCAGTAGTTGTAGTTAATTGAAAAGATGAATTCAAGGATCAACTTTGCTATTCAAAGCCATTAAACACTGTCATCCCTGGACATCATTGCAAAAGGGAAAGTGCTGTGGTTTGCAAGATCCTTAACAGTGTTAAAGGATGTGAGAATACCTTTGCTTTAACATTTCAGTTCACTTTCTTTTAGTATGCAAATTCTTGTCAATTAGCGCCAACTTGCACTTTGCATAAACGAGCAGAAACAAACGAGTTACCTACATTTCATGTAACAGTATATTGCTTTGTAGTTTGTGAAATTTTATTTAAAGCTTTATTTGGAACCAGCATGCATAAGAAAGGTCATTCGGGAAATTATTACTTCAAATTTTCCCTTCCTGGAGGAAAAAGTATGTATTTGCTTGCTCATTATTAAGTTTATTTTCAATATAGCCATAGCTTGAATTTCTGTCGAAGCGAAAATGAGGTTAGCCACAATTTGATGAAGCGATTAAGCATAATGATGCATTCATGCATGCAGACATAACCTATTCTTCCTGCACACTGAGGGATAATTAATGTCAGCGACACAGGGCATGGATCTGATTGTGCATTTGAAGCCAACTAGTGCCTTCATTCCAGCACTGCATCTAAATGACAAAGACATGATGGAGGTCTTCACTTCCCAAAATCAACCTTGCTGCAGATGACTCTGAGCCCGAGCAGGATTTTGTGTTTTGGGCTTGCAAGGAGACATACTTTAAGCAATAGGCTTTTGGTTCACTTCTCTATGTAATGAGGCAGTGTATCATTCTGTCTTTTTGAGCAAAGATGCCAGTGAAATAAAAGTGAGGCCCTGATGAAACACACAGTCTCTGTTTCATGAATATTAATGTCGTATGCTGGTGGTTGACGGCCTAGATTTCTCTCGGTCTCTCTTTTTGGGGCTGGAATGGAGAGGAGAAAATTCTTTGCATTTAGTATGAGAGAGGGATGCTTATCAGGCCTATGAATCTCTGCTGGAACAGCTTAGGTGTGAGGTGCTGTTCCTGTTTAGCACCGGGATGGCACTGACAGGATTATCATGCCATGTTATTTCTGCCTCATTAATCAAAGTAAGAGGCATGACGATGAGATCGAGACAGTTCACAAAGACTTTAATCCATGCGGAGCCCTCACACAGTTTGTGTTCACCGTTGGCCAGCGGGTCTTTTGATTGACTATGTTCACACCATATAAACGGCATAAAAACATGAACATAGTATCTGTGACATGAGCTCTTGATATGTGTCGTGACGCAGCTCTTGCAAATTACCTTTTTTGTTTGTTGTCTGTCATTTCGAAGCTGAAGTTACATATGTTTTTCTTTAGTTTTAATTTGCCTAGCTTTCAATCTCACCCTTTTTAAATGGTGGGCGTTTACGCAGATGGCTAGAGCAGTGCTGATTGGGGAGAACGGAGGTGCGCTCACTCTATTGGTTAGTAAGACTGCCACTCAAGCCTGGCAGTCATGTATATGCTCTGGAACCGAGTAATATCGCGTCTACATCACAGGCTTTGCGATTTAGCAAATCGCAATGTCTCAAATTGCGATTTCAATTCGATTTCGATTAATCGCACAGCCCTAAAAGCAATCGATCTACAGGTGTGAAAACACCCCAAGTCACTTCCGTGTTGGTTTCAAGAAAGACAGGAAGGTTGCCGCTTGGTTCAAATATGATACTGCTGATAGTCACAGCCAATCAAAAGATATTTGATGTTATGTGGAGCAGGATTTTGGATGAATGTGATTTTAGGGGGATATGCAGCGCAACACCAGAAACAGAAACAAAACAATCTGTGACATGTACAGCCACTCAGGATTAGGATTCATCTAAGCTTGATAAACAGGACACTCAATGCTAACTGGCCAGTAGACGGACAATAACCCAAAGGAGTCTTCATTATCAGTTATTGCATTGAGTTAAGAGTCCTCCGAAGGCCATTGTAATATGCTTGCTCTCTATCTAGTTGATAAACAGTCTAACTGGTGTCATTTATCTCTCTCTGTAGCACTCCACAAGGTTCCTGAGTTTCGGCCTTCAAGCCTTGGAGTCTGAAGTGTGAAACTGCATCAGACTGGCAGAATTTTCTCATTTAACTTCTGTAGAGTTTATTTAGCTCTCAACCTGGCTCCAGAAAGTAGTGATGAACTACATTAGTGAAATCACTAAACCGTTCCACAGAAGCACTGCAGAGGCCATAAAGAAAATTTGCCTCAGTGCCCAGCTCAGTCGGAGTCATTTCGCATTCTCATTTTTTTGTCTTTTTTTTTTAATGCTTCGCCCCTGTTGTTTTGAATCTCATATTATTTTTTGCAAGCATGTAGCTTTGACGTTTAATAGACCACTGCATTGATCAGTTTGAATCAACAACGTCATTTTGCAAGACATTGTGTCATTCTTGTGTAGAATTTGTTTTAATCCATGCCAAAACTGTAAAAATGCTACCTATTCACCCTATTTTGGCATTAACCCCCTGGGGTCTGAGGGTGTTTTGGGGGCCTGGAGAAGTTTCGACATTTGTGCTTTTTTCAGTTGCTTATAAAAATGTAAATGGCTAAAGTCTAATAACACTGTAAACAGCAACAACTGGGCTGCAATAATTTGTTAGCAGCATTTATGTACGTGATTGTGTTTTTGAGAAAGCAATGTTTATGCGTGGTTAGTGAAAAACAAAAATTTTGAAGTCACTGAAATAAGACCATAAAACACATACAGAACATTTGTTTACAAGACTTTTGAGAACCGGATCTTGTAGCCTAGATTTTTTGCTTCAATATTATGTGAAAATCAGCTTGTTCTTTAATATTTGGCCATTTTTTAAGACAGAAATAAGACACATCAAAACGTGTAAACTCAAGAGTAAGAGTTTGAGCTTTTATTTTGAAATCGCGATGTATTCTCCTGTGTTTGTGTAGATTTATAAATTTACCTTACAAATCTGATAAAATGGCACATTTTGCGTTCCCAGATGAACGTTATAATAAACCCAAACTCACAATAACATGCAGAGATGAGATTGAGACGCTCTACACATGTAAATGATAACCTACACACATGTAAAATAATTAAAGCCCATATACTGTGTTAGAACTGCATCACATATAATTATTTAAATCATAGCTTTTGTGAATTCACAATTATGCTTAATTATGATTTTTTAAAATGGGTTTAATATATCATGCAGCTTTGGAAAATAGTCTAATAATGTGCTTTATGGATTCTCATCTGTGAAATGCGCCACTTCTGGTATTTTGCTGGTTAGTCGACGCGAGCAAGTCAACGATTTTTAAAAATTGACGAATCGCGACAGCCCTAATATATATAGCCATAGACTCACGCATTCTTTGTACTGTCGTAAAAAGAAACATTTTATATCTGAGATACTAATTATTGTTTAGTACATTTATTATAATCTATTTGTGAACAGCATTTATAATAATAAACGGTCTAAATAGCATTCATGTTGTCGTTTGGGAAAAACCCAACTGGTAATGTGTTCAAGTTTGTCACAATAACAAAGGAATTACCATATTACAACGTTATTGTTTCGTTGGACTAAAAGTGCTCTATGCGATGTTGTTCTGTGGACCCTTGCCTTTCTAACTAAACCAGGATTTCAGTAGTGGACGCGTTTGTGACTCGTTGTTAAGACGAATCTGGTATGTACTGCATTTTTATTCTGCATGTTTTGATGTGTACTGCTTGCACAAATTTAGCAAATACATTCCTTAAGTTTTCAATCGAAAAACAGCGATCTATCATCAAAGCTTGAGGCTTAGATGTTCAAAATTATATATAGTTTGTCAAGATTAACTTTGTCCCGTTTCATTTATTCTATTCGTAAACAATGACACATGCAAACAAAGAGCGTTCAGTGCGCCGGCGTCCTGGTGCGGGTTAACAGGTTTTAACTAATGCAAAAAAGAAAGATTACTTACTCGTCAGATTGATCTTCTCTTCTGGATAAAATATTGTTCTTTTGAGGGAAATCCAGCCTTTACTCGGGGCGTCTTCTTCCAGAAACTAACAGTAGCCGCGATGGGTGATCTCGTCATTCTTTGTTTATGTTTGGCGTCTCCACGTACACGTGGCTCACGTGGTTATTTACATATGATCGCGAGGGGGCAGGATCGCATTAGAAATAATGAGTTAGACGGGAAAGACTGAACATCGTGTTTGTTTCATATGGATTGCTTCATCACAGAATATTTGTTTTCAGTATGTCTTCATTTAAAAGGAGACACTTCAAGCTTTCTATAGATATAACTCATGTCTCTGTGTTGAGTATTTGCTGAGTTACAGTTCATTTTATTGATGCATTTCTAAATGCAGTTCGCTGAGATGGAGAAGACAGAGCACACCCTGTTTGATTTCTTTATTTTATAAAATTACAAAGTTGTGTTATTATGAGTGTATACAAATAAAAGTAGATGCTTTACAGATTCGATTGATGTATTACTCTTATCTGTACAATTAAAACTCACTGAGTAATTAAAGTTCCTTTTAGGGGCTTACAAAAAAATGCACCAAAACTTTTGCACGTTTGTTGACCCCAGAGGGTTAAAATCTATGGTTACTGTGGTGTACTCCCATTTGGGGTCATTAATATAATATATTATAATATAGGGCTGGGCGATAAAACGGTAACGATAATTATCACAATATTTTCCTTGATAAAACGATAACAAAAGTTCAATAAATGTTCGATACAATGTTTATGCGCCAAAAGCGGAAACAAAATAGCGTTAACACGGACCATTTATTCGCTCGGTTCAAAGTTCAAACAGCAGCGCAGCACAAGCTCATTAGAGCAAATGTGTTTACTTGCTCAAAAGTGTCGGTCATGCGAGCACTAAACAGCGCTGTGATATCCAGTGTGAAGCGCTTGAATTTAGCAAAGAAAACGAATGACTCTGTGATTTAAACTAATTTACAGCCAGATGAAACAATGCTGACAAACAGGAAACACTGAAGTGACATTCAGCCAAGTATGGTGACCCATACTCGGAATTCGTGCTCTGCATTTAACCCATCCAACCTGCACACACACAGCAGTGAACACACACACACCGTGAACACACACCCGGAGCAGTGGGCAGCCATTTTATGCTGCAGTGCCCGGGGAGCAGTTGGGGGTTCGGTGCCTTGCTCAAGGGCACCTCAGTCGTGGTATTGAGGGTGGAGAGGGCGCTGGACATTCACTCCCTCCACCAACAATTCCTGCCGGCTGGAGACTCGAACCCGCAACCTTCGGATTACAAGTCCGACTCTCTAACCATTAGGCCACGACTTCCCCTGTTCACAATGATACAGTCAGAACGCTTTTCAGTCTACAAATCACCATCAATCACCATGGATTTGTGTATTTATACTAAATGTATTTTGACTTATTTTTTTATACAGATACCTAGAAACCATAGTTAATTTTTTTTTTTTTTACCATGGTATTGAGGTGCTATATGTGTGGTTTTAGCTGTGGTTACATGTAGGCTATGCCACCAATGGTTAACTTTAATGAAACTCAAACAGTCAGAATGATTACATTCTACCTTATAAAAGTGAGGTTGTTACAAATTTTACAGATGTTACTGTTTTTGATAATGAACAGAAATTTGCATCCTAACTCAAGCTACTATTCCTGTTGTCTCAATTTAATATAAAAATATTAAATTGTAATTTAAATTGTAATAACTCTAGAATTTTATATTGAAATATTATCTTAGTTTCTATTCTGTGTATCGCTGATACAGATAACAGCACTGTACAGTATTAGTTTCACATGCATGAAACAATTGCAGAATATATTTTCCCAGCTTTTTTAGTCTTAGGCCTGATAGTGACCTGTAGCCCACACAGGGGCCGCGTTGTGGGACAGTGGACTGTTCTCTCCACGACCCCACTCTGCTGCATTTATACAGCAGATCTGCTGAAGCCATAGGTTTCCGGCCGGCATTGTTTGGAGCGGAGAGTCTTTTCTGTGAGCCCACTGAGCCACAGTTTTTTTTTTTTTTTGTTTTGTTTTTTTTGTTTGCAGGCTCAAGAGTCTCCCTACCCAGCAGTCTCTGCCTGTTCCCATTCATTCAGACTGCTGCCCACTTTCCATGTAAGCCAGCAATGTAAGCAGAGCCTGGGCTATTCATCAGCACTGACCTTTTCTCCCAAGATTCGGCCCGATTGATTACTGATGACTGATGCGGGGCGACATACCCATTCAGCCATAACGTATGTTTTGAAATGGTTAAATAACACAGCACTGTCTAAACACCATTCAAACAACCTCATCCTGCTTTAAGGAGAACATCCATGGGAAATAACATGGCTGGGATTTTTCATTAGTTATTTGGACTTGTGTTGCTTTATATTTAGGGGGTGGGGAGAGGGATAATTTCCAAATATAGTAAGTTCAAGTTGGTTAACGGTACAAACTGTACCTTTTGTTTTCTCAGTATAATTAAGCACGAACAGCCATCAAATAACGATACCCTCGGGACAGGCTTCAAAGCATGCTAATTATTCTCACACAGGTATTAGGTCTAAAATTTCCAGGCTAAAGTGACAGTAGCATGATAAATACCCTTGTAGATTGTAACACGCTGACAGGTCTTACCTTGATGCTGCTGTTTACCTAACGCTCACTTTTTTTACTCGGGTGACTGCACATATTTTCTCTTTGCGAAGGCAGTTTGGCAGGTCGCAGTATTGAGTCTGGCAGGGCTTTTAGAAGTTCCCCGAACTCCAAATGAAAGGGGAAGGACATGCTGAGTCACCCCTCATGGAAAGTGATATTATAGCACGATTTCCAAAATGCATCACACTGTATCTGCCACATGATAAATTGTTCACATTTCCTCAAGTTTTGGGCTTGAAAATAAGCCTTTTTGGTGTTGGCTGAGTGGTTGTTTTTCTCAATGGTCATGGTGCAGTGGTTGGAGATGGGAAGTCTGAACTGATGTATTCACCTTAATTGTACTCTTATCTGACCTATAGCGCAGTCATTTTTCACAGGGTCAGCGATGCTCAAAATAACAGACGCCCAGGTAATATGGATTGTTATTTATTTATTTTTCTCTTATTGTCTCTTTCTTAGATGTAAGATCTGACTATGAAAATCCTGTTTAAATCCGTTCAAAGATGCAGTATTCCTGGCATATAATTCAGTGAGGCAGGGCTTCATCAGAGCTCTGGCAGTGTTTCTCATGGACTAGATGCTGTTTACTCTTATCTCTGGTCTTTTCATTGGTTTTATAGAGCTGCTCTTCTCTTCGACGCAACCTCCGGTAATTACCTATTTGCTAAGTACAAGTTTGCTCATCAGCATCTCTTTTGTCGATGTAAAAAGTCAAAGCAAGTGTTCATATCTTGAGATATAGAGATGCTGCAGGGCTGCACTGCAAAAACAGTTCTCTTAATTATTTTTGTCCTGTTTTCTGGAGAAAACATGTAAACATGCTTAAAAGAGACAATGATCTGCAATTTAAAAAAGAATAAAAATAAGACTTGCTTTTAAAGAGTGTGCGGAATTAAGTAAAAAAAATTTCCCCAATATATTTTATTGTTGTTTTAAGCATAAATCTGACTAAATGTAGGTTTATGCTACGAAACTAGATAAATTCTCTGGAAAAAACTTAAGTAAACTGTTTTAAAGATGGTTAGATTATTTTTTCATTAAATATTAATGCATTTATTTTTGTGGAAAACGATATATTACCGAATAAGTAAAATACTTTTTGCAGTGCACCCAGATCTCACTCTGTGCTTATACAGATTTATCAAACAGTTCACAGATGTTCACCTTGGAGTGTGCATTGTTGATTTATTTGTTTGCCACATCTTAAGTATCTCAGGCTGTTGTTTAATGATCAAATCCCATAATCTCCCCATGTTTTAATATATATTATATTTTTTTAATGCTTATACATTATTTTCTCTCAGAAGTAATGCATACTATTGCTAGCGGCAGACAATACGAAGATATGAATCTTGTATCATTGAGATGTTGTCTGACAGCTGTAGGAATAATGTTTCTCCTCCATTTCTCAGTTTTAAACGCCTGTGCATCTCTTCGGATATTTTAATAGATTCTCTGACGGTCCTCGTGTTACAATTGTTGAGGTAATGCTCTGCAGAGGCAGGGCCTTGCCCTCTGATGTAATGCCATGTAAACAAATCCCCATCTTTTTCACATTAGTGCAGGCCACCACGTCGTACACCAGACAGATTGTCTGCCTGTCAATGAGATCATGTTTCATCCAGATCTTCACAAAGCTGATGCTCCATTATGGGGGTCTGGAACAGTGGGTTTAAAATGTATTTGTTCTCCTTTTGCTGTTGCAAAGCCCGTAAGATTTAAATCTTCCCTGGCAGCTAGCCTGAAAATGGAGTGGTGCAGATTAATTAATTTGTAAGTACAATTTTCAGCATGAAATCAAAACAACAAAAACTATAGCCTCTCATGGCCTTGACCTATTCCAAGAACAAAATGTTAACAAAATATGAATGAATGGTTGAGTAAACATTTTGTGATAACTGATCAGAGAGCAGTTAATTTGTCAATGACAAGCGTTGAAATGTTTCCAGGTTTCTCACATATTAGGTTGCTGTAAAGTAATTTGAATTTTGAGTAAATAAATCACATAATTTTCATGATGCAATGTAAATGTCAAGAGTTTTTCTCCATTGCATAATGGTGGGAGGTAGAGAAAAGGTCTTTCACTGAGTTCACAAACACTCTGAATGGAACCTGCCCGACGCACTGCTTGCTGTACAACAGACATCAGCTCTGTTCATAAACCCAGTGAGCTGCCAGCATAGGATCAATACAGACAATGGGCTCATAGAAAATACCTTATTTTGGCCACAATCTAAGGCAGCGTTGCATGTTTCCTTCACAGATTTGCCAATTCCAAACTGCATTGCAATGAGTTCAGTAGGAGGAAAGGAGTCTAGAGAAATGCAGATGTTTTGTTAAATTCTTCTTAAGTATTCCTGTAAGTAAGCTTGGTGCTAGCAATGCCAATGCAATTATAAACTGCTATTTTAATATTATTTATGTGCTATTATTTAGTTTATTAATATTTTGAATTGGATTGTTTTAGGGGGTTTTAGGGTTTTCTCCCAATAAGTTAATATACACCATATTATGATAAGCTGAAAAGAAAGAAGCTTTAAATAAATATCTTAATGTGCATGAATAAATCCAAACACCCCTGTAGATTTAAGTTTCACTTTCCATAATCCGTGACTGACAGAGGAGCATCTTGGCGGGAAGGAATTTAAATCTTTAACACGACTCAAACTGACACAGGCAGTGAAAGACTGGCTTTTTTCGATCATGTAGGGTACAAGCGATTTCAAAACATTTCAGCTGGTTTATATGTGTATCGTGTATATATTGTTTATCACGTATAAGATGCATTTGGTTGAGTTACGCTGCAGTAAAGTGTTTCATTGTATGGTGATTATCTCTTCAGTGCACAGCGCGAGCAGGACAAACAACAATAATATTTATGACTGGGACTGTCATATACATAACATTATAATGAGAACATTATTGTAATAAAACACTGTGAAAAAGCCACGCAGACACATTCATGCCTTCGGGGCATTTTGTGAAAATAGCCTATAAGTCTTAATATTAATATTATGTTGTATAAATAACGAAGCGTATTCTATATTATATAATTAAATATCTATGATTAAGTATCTATTTAACTATGAGTTAAATCCCATTGATTATAAACATGCTATCAAATGCTTCATTCTATGGTCATCTTCAGCGTGCGCAGCTCAAAACAGAAATGCAGAACATTAACTATGTTATAACGATAGCACTATTGTAAAAAAATGTTGTGAATTCTTAGGGCTTTGCTGACGTTTAATGTTAACTATCTTTTAATCAAAACATTTACCCCATTTGTATCTGCGAGGAGTCCGTTACACATTTTCCCTATGTGTTAACGTCAGTAATTATGGAATGTCTGACTTAACTCTTGGTAGTGTATTTTGCCCCGCCCCAAGCACATGATTCAACTATCAGTCAACTATCGGCAAGATTCTAAAATTCTGATTCGACTATGACAATCCTTAGTCAAGGACACCCCTAGATTGTTTTAATGTTAGTTTAAGTCATCTAAGTAATTTTATGTGGAGAAATGAATGATGAATGATGGCCTGATGAAGGCCTTGATAATAAAAATAAGTTTTGATCTCTACAAGAGTGAGTGCTGCACCTTTTCTAACTGACATGGCTTTTGACATTTAGTGTCATTTAATGCGTCAATGCTTTGCAATGCTTACGTTAATCTTAATCCTCTGACCTGTTTAACACAAAACAAGACTCACTGGAGCAGATGCTAATGGCCTGTATGCTTAAAGGCAGGGTAAGCGATTTCTGCAAGCCAATGTTGATATTTGAAATCACCAAAACAAACACGACCCTATATATATGGAACAATATGTCCCAGGAACTTTTTTTTCCCCCAGACCTGTTGCTGTCTGCGTTTCCATTGCGGTCTAAAGTACCAAGAAGATTAGGCAAATAGTCTGGTGACGTAACGTTAAGTCTGCATGCGTTTCTCAATACCAAGTACGCAAATTTCGGCCTTGCATCCTCTGTAGTTCGTACTTCACGAGTTAGACTCGGGAGTGTGAACTCCCGCGGACGGAACGACGGAAGTCCGATAATTCTGCAAAGAGCAGCATACTTAACGTCAGTCAGCTCGCCTTGGCTGCTGCAATCTTCCTCACTGTATTTACAGACGAAATGTAAAAAGAGCTACCGTGGGTACGAGTCCGTCTATACTTATACAAAGCATTTCGCAAGTCGCTGCTGGTTCTTTAAAATGTATGATGGATAAACTCGCACCTCAATTGGACTAATTTATTTAACCCACTGTCAGCTCTGCTAAAATTGAGTATTTTATGAGAAAATGTTTAAATAAAACATTGAGAGATTAATGGCAGAAGTTATGGTTATTTATTGGTAGGTTAACTGAGACTATTGGTAAGGCTTAATGGACTGATCAGAAAATAATAAATAGATTACATAAAAAAAAATCAATAGATTTAATAGATTATTCAAAAAAATAATCAATAGAGTAAAACATAATCAAAATAATCATTTGTTACAGCCGTAATTAGTACCTCAACTTAAACTTATGTCAGATAGTTGCCAAGGCAATATTTCTAAATTTCATTTAATTTTTTTCTTTTAATATTTGCATTTTATTTTATTTCAGCTTGGTACTATATATTATTTTTGTTTTAGTTTACACTAAAAACGTTGATGATAATGTAAACATTGAATGCAATATAATTTAACGCAAATGCCATGGTGTTTTTGTGTTAAAGTATCATTTTGTTAGCTTAGCAACATGCTAATGTCAGAGAACTGGAAACAAGTGTCAGCCAGGCTTTTTTGCAGCTCACAGGAGCGCTGTTCCAATTCTGTCATTTATGAGATTCTATAGAAGGAAGGAAGGAAGCTGCCTATGTAGGCAGCATGGAGATCAAAACAACTATTGTGTGATTGGTCTGGTCATAGCACTGATAGATTTTAGAATATGACATCCTTAATGGTTTGGCTTACATTTTTCACTTGCCTTGTATGATACAGTTGGTCTAAACTGTCACATTAACCAGTTGCTCAACTCGTGGACATCGCTGACAGAATCGTTTAGAAAGGAAACTTTCCATAAGTTCCTCTCTGCCAGTGCCAAACTCTCACAACAGCCGTTCCCTCTTATTGACATGTAGCTGCTTTTTGAGCGTGCGTGGGTGTACGGCGCTTCCTACAGTTTTTCTGCCTGCCAGTCTTTCATAAATTTCTCCCTGTCTGCTTCAAAGGACACAAAGGAAGCTGCATGGTGGTAGTTGATGGCTACTAAAGGAGGATGGCTGTGTGGGATTAGGTTTTTTTTTTTTTTTTTTTAATGGATGAGGGATGTTCTCTTGTTCAGCCTGTCATTTATCTCCTGTCTCTGCAATTAAATCCACACAGAGCTTTGGGGTGGGAGTTTTCCTGCATTGCAATTATTAGCTTTGTTTGTGATTGGGTGGTGGCTTTAATTGTACTGTTACCAAGATTTAATAACCTCCACTAAGTACCTGCTTTTGCACAAGAGGAGGGCACATTAGACAGTCTTACACTGGATGTTTTTATTGATTTTATTGAATGACTGATAGGTTCTTCAGTAGCTAATGCTGATATTTAGAGACAAGGGTGGCCTACTAAAAATCGGCGTACAGGTATCAGCTGATGTGATAATCTCACCAAATACCAAATAACAACCTAATTAATCTGCTTGGATTTTTAAAAATTGTATTATCAGATCAAGGTAAATGAATGCACTGTCACCATTTGAAAGAAGATGAATAACATTTTCCTAAAGTCTAAGCATCATCCTAAAAGTGCTCAATAGAGTATGAAGATCAGAGTTTTGCCCAGGTTTCCACGATCCTCTAGAGACACACAATCTCTGTCATTTTGTGTCTTCTGCTTGTTTTGCTCTCACATTCGCCCTGTCCATCTTGTTTCGTCTCTCATTTCTAACTCTGTACTGACTCTACATCTTTTTTTGATTCTCTCCCCCTCGCTCTTATTCTCTCCCTCCCTGCCTCCCTCTCTCTCTCTCTCTCTCTCTCTCTCTCTCTCTCTCTCTCTCTCTCTCTCTCTCTCTCTGGCAGGCTGCTCCTGCAGTGATTCAGTATCATGGAGGCTGGCAGTGGGGCTGCTGCAGTGGTGGGAAGTGCAGCTCTCGGACTGCTTGGAGCCACAGGAAGTCATGACATCTCTGACAGGTAAGACTCACCATCCTTCCTAATCAGACCCCTAAATCACCTGGGATATTTGAATCATTTAAGGTACCTGTTTGTTTCTACATGTCGCGTTCTTGCTTCTGTGTGATTGTGTGTGTCCCTGCCTCAGCATGCCCTCTGCTTCCCTGCTGTTTCATTCATAAGTGTAGAGGTTATTTCAGTGTGCAGTGTGTGTGCGCAGCAAAGGCTTGGGCACGTACATACTATTCCTCTCCAGGGGCTCGAGAAGTAATGTCAGAAGTGCAAGAGCTAGGAGGTACAGGCAGATGCAGCCGAAACAATGTAGGCTAAAGGTTCTTAGAGAGATGCATTCATATATCCAACATCACCAAGCTGCTAGCATGAGTAAATACCCAACTTGAGGTCATTAATCACTTAGGAATAATGTCATTCCTCTCATAAATATATCCCTGCCATCATCAAACCCCAATTTTTGAAGTCAGTTGACATGGTGCTGAGTGCACTGCCTGTATGAAAATCCATGATTCTGAGTAGTAAAGCCGTGGCAGCCAATAAAAAGCGTTACTGTGCCAGTACACTCCCACCCACCCACACTCACGGCTGAGCTCTGAGCGCAAGTCACACGATCGGCAGTGCTCACGAGAGCCTCCATGCTTTAGCGTCCACTCTGAAATTCTGCCCTAAATCCTTCAACTATCACCTTCCCACTGACAGTTTCAGGCTTTTATGTGATTGTCCTGAGTTTTGAGGATTATTGTCCAGCCGTTTTAGCCCTCGACTTCACTTGAACACAGTCCAAATCTGGAATGCCAAGGGTTGCCATGGCAGCCACAGCTTAGCATATATTAGATATTAGCACAACATCAGTGAAGGAAGGCGAGGAAAAGGACAAGGGGAGGCAGCGTGCTCTCTCTCAGCTGTTGTGAAAAGCTTTCCAAATGTGGTCGTCACTTTCATACACACCCATGCTTATGATTCATATAGTCACTAGGGGAATGCTTTGGCTGTGCTGAGGCTTTTCTTCCACAGTCCCCGATACTGCGATGACCCGGAGCTCTGCAATCCTTCACTATTCTGTCCTGCCACTGCACTGCATACGTATCTTAAATAAGCAGCCTCTAGAGTAGGACTCTTGACATTGAATAGCCTCCAGCTAGGCAAGTAGTTTGCTGTTAAAAGTGCAGAACAGAATACGAAATAGTTCCATTTTGAAGACCAAACTTTGTTACTGTTCTAATTGATGGCGTCTAGGTTTCAGTGTGAGACCTCTAAAGTAGATCAGTTTGTCGTGTGGTCATTTACGAGACGGTTATTATCCAAAGCGGCTTACTGTGCGCTGATTGCAGGGCCAGTTTGCTCAGAGCAACTTGGGGGTTTAGTGCCTCACTCAAGGGCACTAAAGTGATAAAACGGGTTTGTGATCTCAGGCTACTTGGATTTTTAAACCACTGCCTTTGTGTTAGCAGTCTAGATCCTTAATCGTTAGGTCACTGTTTCGATGCAAGGCTCGTATTCTCCCAGCTCAACACCCGACTGCTGAAGTGATTGCAGGTTAAATGGGAGTTTTGAAGTATATTTTCTTTTCTAGTGCAAATGCTAAATATACTCATAGTAACATATGATCAATAAAATCTGAGTTAGTTTTTTTATCCATCAAAATACTTTTGAGATTTGTGATTTGTAACTACAAATTAATCAGTGAGTAATTTGTCAGACTCATTTAAGCCTGTGGCTCATTAAATTATTAGTATTTTCACCAGTCAAACTGCTGTGGTAATGCTGCATGTTCGCTTTGCTTGCAGCCAGTGAAGGCAATGTGATTACAAGTTGCCTTACAAATTGTCAATTTATTGTCCCTCTGTATGATTCCATTGTTCTGTGTTTGTGTGTTTTCTTTTTTTTTCATCATATTCAATTCAGATTTTGATTCACAACTCGGATAAAATATAATTTTGTTTGTTGTTGTACTGTAGATTCATAGTGGTGCAGAAGACGTGATTTATTTAGACACATAAGTGTGAGTGCTCTATTAGACACACCACACAGATTTGTTTTTATACATCTGTGTTAGACCAGAATCTTGTTGTGTCAGTGATTGGGTAAGACTGAGCAAACAGCAAAGAGCTTTCGGCTTCCTGAAATATTGCATGCTGACAGAGTGCATTTTCCTGTCAGTTGACAATTTGTTCGTCCTCACAGTGACGAAGCATTCCTGCAGAACTTGCCCCTACCAAGGGCTGTGTGTGAAGCATTTAGTAGTTCTCTCAAAAATTAACATCATTCAGTCATTATTAACTAGTCTCATGTCATCACAAGCCTTTATGCTGTGATACAAAGGTATATTTAAGAATGATGTTTATCTCTTTTTCATAGATCAAAATCACCAGAAACAATGGCATAGGAGTTATATGATAGCTTTGTGTGAGCATATGAAAATTTACTCATTGTATGACAAATGGAAAAAGGCATATAATGGTGTAAATAATCAAAAAAATATTTTGGGGAGAACTATTTCTTTAAATGCAATCTCCTAGTCGGTGTGTGGTGAACCCACAGATTGATTGAAAGCCAGATGTGAAAGTAAACGTGAATACTTCGTCTAATTGTGATGTGCCAGTCCTCCAACAGACCATCATTTCATTTCTCCAAAATCCCTCTTCAGTCGCAGAAGCATATGGTCTGTGCTGTTGATTTCAGTGCCAGCAGCCTCTTGTGTTAAAAACACATTTCATCTTTGGTGAGTTTAATAGGAAAGTGTTACTCTGTGTGGGCTGCTTTGACTGGCATTACTTCTCTGACAGTTCTCTGAAAGTACCCTGCAGGGGACAGCAAGCTTTAGGGCCGGTGTCCTCTGTGAGCATTCGTTTAGACCAGCTCTCCAAGGCTGGATGTTGTTTTGATCATTCCCACTCGAAAATGCCCAAATGTGTGTGATTTGAAATAACTTCAGTTTTTTTTCGAGTGGGATCCTCCTGATGGCTTCTCTCAAGGGTAGAACAAGCTACCTAATGAAAATGTTTTACAGTAATTTGTTTTAGGGGAAGTTGCCTTAGGGGAATCTGTGCAGCAGACAGTGTGAGACCTGCTTCAACATTTTGAAGTCTCTGGAGCTCGCTTAGACAGGATCTTTAGAATAGGAGCAGCTCTGATACACCATATTTTTCCACATATAATCTGTGTTAATGAAATGCTGACTCAGAATAGAGGTGCTTTCATGATTTATGAAAGCCCAGCATGACCTGCACTGGCCCCCAGGAGTTAATGACTTCCATTGGGATGTGATGAGGCCAGAGTATTGTGACATAACACAATGGCGACCACTCCATCTTGACCTAAGAAACATCCCAATTATCTCTGTTGTCCTGCAGTGACTGAAACACAACCATCCATACTCAGATTTTATTATGTCCTCAAGATCCACTAGGCCAGAATGATACCATATTCAGTTTTTAAGTAGGTGTTTTTCACACCTTTAATTAATTAGTGAGTGGAGATACAGAGAAAAGCAATGTGATTAAGAGTTGTATTGGATCTTGCCTATACCCCCTGTCTTTTTTTTATGCTGATTTTGAGGGGAAATCTGGGGATTTGAGTTTTGTAATTAAATTGATATGCAATTAAAATCTTGACAGGAAAAAATTATTCATGGAAGGTCTCCAAACTGTGACTAAATTAGTCACAAATGCAACAAAAATAAAAATGCTCAACAAATGAAGTCAGGAGAAATGCAGTTTTCTCAGATATCATCTCATTCATTTTATTTATTTATTTATTTATTTTTCTTAGGAACTTGTTTTTAGTGAGGAAAAAGATTAATTGAAACCTTACATTGATAGTTGTTAGTTGTTGTTCAGAACCATTACCGAGACTCATTTTGTTCATACTAATGCTGTTAAAAAATTTAATTAAAAAAAGTTGTTATTGGTTAAGCATGTGAGATCCAACAGGTAGCTATTATTACTAATTGAACTTAATTGGTTTTGAACAACCCTCTTTATAGAGCATATCTGTAATTAGTTATTTGGCTTCAAATTGTTCATTTTAGGAGCCAGTGGCTTCCTAGTCATTTATTTTATTTAGTCATTTTTTTTGTCTGTAGCTGGTGTAATGTGTCAGATTGCCAGTACCTGATAGTACAATGCTCATATATGCAGCTAAAAGCATAATCAGATTAGCAAAAATATTATACAATATATTAAGCACGCAGGGGGTGGTAGATTTCTTCAGAGCTTACTGCGAAGTTCTGCGGGTGCAGATTCCGTGTGGGCCTGTCATTAACATTATAGCATATCTCGCTAACCTCACCCCAGAAAACCTTGCTTATCTTCACATGTACGTGATGGAATCTCCCGCTCCATCACACCATGCCTCATTGAGCGCTCTTGCCCCATGAATGATTCACTAACCAAAATACATAGGCCCGTGGCTGCTGCGCGTTGTAGTTCAAGTAAATGTGATTAATCATGTTATTGATTAAGCACTGCAGTTGGTTGCACCTGGATCAGCGAAGAGTCCTGGCACAGTGTCATAATGCAGCACGCTGTTGCTTTCTGGACATCCTCCATCCTGGTAATTATGGATGCAAACTCTGCTGTGTCAGAACTGCATGGAGCAGATGACAGTTTGAGGTCGGCAACGTATGGATAACCCAGCCTCCTCTATTCCGCTTTGAAATGTTGGATCTTTGTTCAAGTGAGCCTGAAACTGACACCAAGGGGGGAGGAGATGCACGTGTGCTACAGAGACCTGTTTTGAAGCATACACTGCACAAAATTACTTGATCTTTATTTTCAGTAACAATCCTATATCTAAACAGCCTTGCTGTTCAGATATAAGCTGGATCAATTTGCACAGTAAAATTGTGCAGTGTTAAGACTTGCTTTCAGAGGATACATTTTGAATTAAGTTTATTTTTCTTACCCCACAGGCAATTCTTTTTCTTGATTTAAACAGGAATCTGACAGAATTTAGTTTGGTTTGTGCTTAAGAAAAAACTATTTACCAATGGCATAAAGTAAACTTAATTTAATATATATTCAATGTAAATCTTGTCAGGTTTGGTTCTCAAGATGTTTAGATATAATTTTCTTTGAAAACAAGACTTTTTTGCATCGTAGTCTAATGTCCTTTTGCTAGGACTGTTCTTCTTTGTTAATTTCTTGCCATCTTCAAGATCGTTTTGTCAGAAGTTGAATCAATTTCAGATGAACAAGAATCATTTTAAATAGCACTCCTGCTCATCATATCATCTTAAAAGTGCCTTCCCTGCACATTCCTTATGGCGAGAACCATTTTTGCTGTGCTCCATAAATCAGCAGCATAATTAAAGGTCTTACAAGGATGCAAACCGTGTCATTAATTTAGCTCAGATTTGTGTGGTGGTGTCAAGTTCTTGTTTATTGCAAAATGGCAAAATATAGTTAAAATAAAATACTAGCACGCTCTCTCTCACAGTTAGTAACATTTGCTGGATGTGAGTGTTGTAAGATGCAGGGTCGCATATAATACTCCAACGTGAGAGTCTCTGTTCAAAGCAGATAAATAAACATTCAAAGCCATTTTCCAGGTCATCAAGATTGGTTTAATCCATATAGTATAACTTTTATGTAATTCGTTCCATGCCTTTTTATGGAAACAATTTTGTTTTGTCAGAACATCCCCCACTTTGGAAAGTGTAACGTACCACTGACCGCCCGGCGCTTTTCATCTCTGATCAGTGGTGGTTTGTCATTTTGCCCATGTGAGATGAGCCAGGCTGCCACTTTGTCTCTCCCACCCTCTCATTCAGCAGGGTTGGAAGGACATAATATCTTCAGTTTCTTTTATATCACCCATTAAAGGCAATATGATTATGATCAGCTTTTTTAGACGGCAGACTTTTCCAAAGAAAACTGCAGATTCCCCCCATAAATTGGCAGATATCCTTGCATGCTGTTGTAAGGATCTCATTTTGATTCATTGCTCTGCATGCTAGATAATAATTTTTCCCTTTCGTGTCACTGTGATTAGTTTCAACATCTTGCCTAATTGAAATGATGCTGCCATTAACACCTCTGTGAAGGATGGGATGTTCTAATTCACCGCCTTACATTGAGGACTCATTTTTGCTGTCACACTGCCTGTCTGATATTCCACTCTGCTCCGCTGTCATAATATTCAAAGGCATATATCTGTATATTTCACAGGCTATCAGACTGACCCTGTCTCTTTTCTCTCCCTCGCCTCAGGGGCCTGAGGCCTGGACGGCACCCGGAAGAAGACGATATTGTGCCAGAGCTTGCCAGGAGCATCCACCCCCGAGAGCGACCTGACTGGGAGGAAACCATCAGCGCAATGGTGAGGAGCCAACTGCTCGCAGTCTCGCACAAACTCAGAGACTCCCTCCCACACCCTGCGTTTACAAAGCCAGTAGTAAAGAGGGCAAATAGCACACCCTCAAGGTGTGAAAATTAAAGATCGACTGCATGCTGTCCGATAGGCACAATATCACAACTGTCATTTCTGAAGGATAAGATGGGGTTTTTTTTTGTGAGTGCTTGATTCTTTTACGTAAGACCCATACTGCTGCTGTAGACTGTCAGCCATTATTACCTGCGTGTGTGGTAACATGGTCTTGTCAGAGGGATAATGTAGATCTGGTCATTATCCTGCGAAGAATACGATTCATTCAGTGACTAGTAACAATTACCTTGAGGGACTTAAGATTTATATTTATGGTAAACATTAAACCTATAATGGAGGACTGAAAGCTAAGGTGTCTCCAGTTAAAGCAATAAATCAAAAATATTATGCAGAAATAATATACACTACCTTTCAAAAGCTTGGGATTGGATTTTTTAAGAATATTTTAGAAATCTCTTATGCTCACCAAGTCTGCATTTATTTGAAACAAAAATACAGTAATATTGTGAAATGTATGGCTGTCAAATCGATTCATTTCGATTGATCGTATCCAAATATGCTTGCATAATATATGTGTACTGTGTATATATAAGTACACACACATACATTATATATATTTAAGAAATATATGTAATATATATATACATATATATTATATCATACGTGAATATTATATATAAATATTTTAAAAATGTATACTGGTATGTAAGTGTATTTATATATACATATAAATATATTGGGCACACACACACACATATATATGTATGTATGTGTAAACAAAAACCTTTATTTTATATGAGATTTAATTGTGATTAATCGATTTGACAGCCCTACTACAATTTAAATAACTTTCTATTTTACTGCAAAATACACCCCGACATGAAGCAGCTGTGACGCATCATCTGACTTTACATTATTTTGCAATAATGCGCAGTGACATATTTGATTGCAAAAGTCCTCTGATTGACCTATCAGTAGAATAGTGTTCCAGAGAGCCGTGACCGTATTAAGCTGCTCTGAACATCTGTAACATTCTTTCTCCAGCTTTTGTTCAATAGTGAATTAGTTTCAATTCATGATTATTTCACCAGCACTGACATACTTGCATTCAGTGGTGCTGATTAAAAAAAAAAACTTGTCTCCATGGCAACCTGACTGTTGGCTGATGTTGTTTTGAGCACAAACAGATTAGCGAGGACATATCAAGGGAATCTCCATGTATTGGCTCACTCGTATGACAAATTAATTTAATGCTCTTTGGTTTGGTTTGGTTTGGTTTGGTTCTATTGTGTACCAGGCTATTAATTATTAATTGTTAATTGTACAGTCAAGGTCATCGCGCTCCAGTGGCTGTCGTCTCTTCACTGTCATGACCTAGATTCACTGTCACTTATAGTGAAGTGAGAATGTGATGATCAACAGACTGTCTGTTGAGAATAATGAAACCGAACCAGATTTGGATCGGACCCAGTCGAGTTTTCACACCATGTTTTACACCAGCAGAAACTGTCTGCTCGGCCGCACGTTCATTTGAAGGTCAAGAGACTTTTAATAAGCCCATGTCTGGCAGCTAAGAGCTACACTTTCAAAGCATTATTAATTTTTCATGGACGTTTGGAATCACTGGCATATTTTGTTTGGCCTTGCCAGATGACTGCACGTATCTCGTTTGGCTAGGCATTGAAGAGACTGGCAACAGAGTTTTATAAAAGCGTACCAGCTGTCAAATGATTTAGAGGCTGGGCACAGGCCTTAGCCTTTGTGAAACCACAGTTCAGGGGCTCTCAGCTTCTTGGCATATTCGTTTAACCTGTCTTTGACCCAGTTGTAGCGTTCTCTCTCCTTCCATTAGAAGATCTGTTTTATGGTGTCTACAGGTAGTTGCTGATGTTAAATGATATTCTTGTTATACCGTGCTGTTAACTTTAAAAAATGGTTTTGTGTATGGGAGAGAGATTTCTCTTTAGCTCTTATTTCCACAGAAAGATTTATCATTTTAATGTAATGCATAAGTTTTCTTTATGGTATTGTAAAAGGCTATTCACAAAGTCTGAATTAAAAAAAAAAAAGTGGTTGAACAATTTTTTCAGTTGCAATTTTACACTGAAATCATTCATTCACATAATATTTCGAACAAAACATTATGTATTATCTATGAATGCATAGCTTTTTTATTTTTATCTTTTTCTTTATTTATTGTGATTTAGTTTCACAATTGGGGGTGTGCAATATTATTGACAAATTATATTTCAGTATTTTAGCGATAATGATTAGATCAAATTTTGCTGCATGGGCAAGTGTGTTTAGAAACAATTAGAATGATATTATTGTAGACGATACATATTGCGCATCCCTGCTCATAATGAGTTTGTACCTCACAATTGCAAAAAATATTTTTTATTATTGCGACTGTATCAAGTGACTTGTGACTTTTTCTAAATGTATTCTCAATAGTTTTTTAGTCTTGTTTTTCTTTGTGTGTGTATATGTATGTGTGTGTGTGTATATATATACTTGTGCATATTTATTTTCATTCTGAATGCTAAGTAAGGTAAAAACAAATACCTTGTACATCTTTTATACACTACTTTTGTGTTGTTGTTTTTTTGGTCACATTGGCCCTGGTATGAACAGCCCATAACTAGGGCTGGACGATATGGCCAAAATTTTAACGATATATTTCTTAATTTCGGTCGATACAATATAATTCCGATATCGATATGAAAAGCCTCATAAAAACTGCTAAGAATGGCAGCAACAAATGTCTGTACCTACAAACTTATGAAAAATTCATTTGCCAAGTCAACGAAACCTCCTATAAAACTATATATTTTATAAAAAAACAAACAAACAAAATAACAACCGCACAAATAATGTTCACCTTTTATTT
The DNA here is from genome assembly GCF_936440315.1 of Barbus barbus. Lineage (NCBI taxonomy): Eukaryota > Metazoa > Chordata > Actinopteri > Cypriniformes > Cyprinidae > Barbus > Barbus barbus. The sequence goes on from NC_136721.1 coordinate 12,693,450, forward strand.
GTATTTAGCCTTCATACAAACAAGAAATGTGAAATCACTGTCAAATAAACATCTCAGACTCACCTTATTAATATTAATATCTTTAACTTCAAACTATAGGCTAACATACATTACCGGTCAAAAGTTTTTGAACAGTATGATTTTTAATGTTAATTTTTGCTATAAATAACTGTTTTCTATTTTAAAATGTAATTTATTCCTGTGATTTTCAAAGAGTAAAAAATTACTCCAGTCACATGAGAAATCATTCTAATATTCTGATATACTGCTCAAAAAACATTTATGTTGAAAACAGCCAAGTAGAATTTTTTTTCAGGTTTCTTTGAATAGAAAGTTCAGAAAAACAGCATTTATCTGAAATACAAATCTTTTGTGACATTATAAATGTCTTTTATAAATCAATTTTGATCAATTTAATACATCCTTGCTAAATGAATGTATTAATTTCTATAATTTCGTTCCTAAAACATTTTATTAAATTATACTGGCTCCAAGGTTTTGAATGGAATAGTGTATAAATGTAACAAAAGCTTTTTATTTCAGATAAAGAATCCTGATTCTTTCTATTCAAAGAATCCTGAAAAATATGTACTCAACTGTTTTAAATATTGATCATCAGCAAATCAGCATATTGAGTGATTTCTGAAGGATCATGTGACACTGAAGACTGGAGTAATGATGCTGAAAATTTAGTTTTGATTACAGGAATAAATTTACATTTTAAAATGTATTCAATCAGAAAACTGTTATTTTAAATAGTGAAAATATTTCAAAATTTTACTGTTTTTGCTGTACTTTGGATCAAATAAATGCAGGCTTGGTGAACAGATGAGAATTCTTAAAAAAAACAAAAAAGTTAACTTACTGTTCAAAAACTTTTTAATGGTAGCTTATAGATTGAAACAAATGTGCTTCAGCCAGAATAAAAAGTAGGAATAGTGCTCTGAGTTGCTGCAGAAAAAAAAAGAAAAAAAGCATGTTGCTTGAGACGGGCTTATTCTTGAAAATGCAATCTGAATCTCTGCCAGCAGGAGGCGCTGTTAGAGCGGTAGAACTAGTGGTTTCCCCGGTAATGACTGTAATCAAAGCAGCTCCATTCATGAACGGGACTTTATCAGATCAAATGAAAATGTCATCGAAACTTTTCTGAAGACAGTCGGTTCCCTTCAGAGATACATTCATATAAAACACCCACGACGCGTTTTGATTTTGAAACGTGTAGTGCTCATGTTAATTCAGCAAAGTCAAACGCCACAAATAAATCAATGTATGAGAAACACTGGTAATGTATATCGAAATATCGGAAATGTGTTTAAAATTCATATCACCGCTATTGAAAAAAATTATATCGCGATACATATTGATATTGAATTATTGTGCAGCCCTAGCCATAACTATGCCATTTGACGATGGATGGGCTATTGGATTGTGTCTAGGGGCATAAACTGTCACGTCCCAATCATGCATTGAAAAGAAGCATGTGTATCTTTCTTTCAGGCTCGGAGTGCAGAAATTCCAGAGCTGAGCTCTGAGCCTCTCATGCGCTCTTGCAGCAGCACCGCCAGCATGAAAGTGAAGAATGTCAAAAAGTAAGTGTCAAACGTTCACACAGCCAAAGCCACTACGGCTTCTGCAGAATGCTGTTTGTCCATCACTCATGTTTATAATAGCTGAATATTGAACTCAGTGCCATGTGATCTTTTCAGGCTCTCATTCACGAAGGGCCATTTTCCAAAGTTAGCCGAATGTGCCCACTTCCACTATGAAAATGTTGACTTTGGGACAATACAGGTAAGACCCTAAGCCCTTAATAACAGTGAGCTTGCTTCAACTACAGAGTGGATCTCAGTGACCGAACTTGAAAAGGACAGTGTTGAAAATAAGGCACATGGGAGATTAAATTCTGATGTGCATGCGTGTTTGTGCAATGAAATGTCAGGGGTGTGCAGATAACACCAAAGTGCCACAGCTGGGAGAGGGACAGCAGCGTGTCTCTAATGCAAGGCTCCAGGGGTTTGAAAAGGGAGGATCAACGTGATTTTAATATCGGTACAGCAGCAGTAGCACTCTTGCAGATGACAGATGACAATACAATACACATCGCAATACATATGTCACGATTCAGTTGTGATGCATCACTGTATCATAATTGGATCTCAATTGAAACTGTGCTAAAAGCATGACACAAAATCTCAGTGTGATGGCAAGAGTGTGAATATGCTGTATCAGTTTCAGTCTCTTCAGTGTTGTCCAGTATTGTGTCTCACACTGAGAAACACCAGTTTTAGAGTTTGCACTTTAAGTGACATTATCTCTAAATGTAGGAAATTATATTAATACATGATATATATGAAAACTGAGATTTATATAAAATAAAAAATGGGGCATTCATGATGTTACGGATTGTGGTTGTAGACGAAAGAACAAACGATCAGGAGAACGAAGTAGCATCAACTCACTTAAATCCATTTATTAACATCAAGCAGAGACTATGAAAAGGGGAGAACTGAGGACTTATAAAGGAATGGGACCAAAGGAGCAAGCAAGATGATTAATACAAAACAAGTGGATATAATAAACAATGATTAACTAATGACAGGAAAACCAAATAAGGGCAAACAGGAACTAAACAGAAACCAACACGTGACCGATGACATGAGGCACTTTTTAATATACTTGTACATTAAAAGTATAATATATAACATAAAAAAGCTATTAATAATTACCCTTTATGTATATACATGAATATGATTTTTATCAGCACCAAAAAAGTTAACAAATCAAAGTTCAGTAACAACTAAATGCAATTACACCAAAATTTGTTCTCATTGTTAATTTTGTGATTTTATTTTTATTTTATTTATTTATTTATTTTGTTTATTTTGCAAGAAAATTTATGACTGCTTGGTTTGTCACCCACATTGGGGCTCTTGTGGGGTCAAAAATGTATTTGATTTTAGAGAAACTAATGATTTTACTCATAAAACTTGTCAGAATAAACCATGCTAATAAACAGATGGCTTTCATTGACAATGAAAGGTTGAGTTTTTGGTCGGGTCTTGCTTTTTTTTTTTTTTTTTTTCATCTCTCAATGCCTCTAGCATGACTGCCCCTTTTTTTGGTAAGATTTTTCAATTAAAAAGGAAATTAAACTTCTAAAATCTACTGCATTCTATTCCATTATGTTGAGCTCCGTCTAGCTGCAAAAACCATGACTAAATATAAAATTTCTTAGCATTAAATTGTGATAAATGATTATTCAACACTGAAAGAATGCACAGGGTAAAAATGAACTTGCAAATTATTTAATACGATAAGCAAATCTTCTCCAAATAGTTCTGTAAATCAGTTTTTAAAAGCCTGTCTACATAAGTTTGCTTTAAAGGGGGGTGGGGTTGTGAAGCACATGACTTGTTGTGAAACGTATGACTTGTGAAGCATATGACTTGTGTCCCCTGAGAAAAAGGGTGGGAACCACTTGGTTAGAGGAGTGTGACAGCTTAGGTCAGCGCTGTACATGGTGACTTTCGGTCTTAGACAGTAACAGAGCTCAGCACTCTGGAAAGGATTAGAGGGCATTTACAGGACATGTTCTCTCTTTAAAAACAGGTAGACAGGGCACAGATGGAACCAGAATAAGTATTTTTAACTTGACTATATCTAAAATCATGACTGTGGTAGACCTGATGCAATGACACATATGTACAAAATGCCCAGTGTGCCGGATCCTATTTTCGACATTCATTCTTTTGAAGTGGGAAAGAAAACTTTACTTATCTGTATTTTAGACTAGGTGAATATGTTCGGCTTCCTCAGTGTCTTTTCAGAATTGCTGTTCCCTTTCACATATTTTACATTTCTCATTATAAACTGTATCAAGGCTCAGTGAAAGCCTAAAAGGATTGGTGGGAATGCTGAATAGCGCCTTTTTGTGTAGGGACAGGAGGTGGGGTGGTGCGCGACAGTGTCGGAGATCTCTGTGCCTCTGTGTTTGGGATTAAGCATATAATGGAGCGCTCACAGAATCAGAAAATAGATTGGCATGGTGTCGAGGGCTAGACAATTGGAAGGGAGTGAAGCTGTGGTTTCTTCAGGGGGCCTTCACACTGAATAGTAATCCTGCTTTGGAGGAATTACCCTGGGAATGCTGAAATACGAGACAGCTTTTTCTCATTCAGATGCTGCAGCATCAATATTTCTGTATTACTGTTTATGGATTATTGTTGTTATAACACTGTGTAAACCATCATGCAGTATAGATACAGCAGGTTGTAGCCTGTGCTGGCGTCCAGTAGAGGGCGGCAGCTTCTTTCTTTTACCAGTTTGCAGCCCATGTAGCAGAATACCATGGCGACAATGAAGAACATTAATAATTATCTTTACTCGGCTACATAATCATGGTTTATGCACAAAACACAACTAAATCCAGTGAAGTCCTGCAGCCCTGAATGAATGAGTCTGTGGTTGTACGACAACAGCTGGCACAGATACATCAGCCATGTTTGCTGTGTTCCTACCAGAACCCTGCATGTCATCCTTCTGCTGGTGATTTATTAATGGTTAGTAATTACAGGCAAATCACTGACTGATACTCCCAAAAGAGCAGCAGAATGACTGGGTTTCTCTGCATTCAGAAACGCCTCCAGAGAAATGCTGTTGTCCATTAGCCTTTTGTTGAATGTATTGCCATGAACTGATCAGTAACATATTGGCTATCAGGGATTTTATGTGTATATATGTATATGTAAATGTATGTATATAGATAGGTAGATGGGTAGATATCTGTTGATTATGTATTTTTTTTATATTAGACATTTGTGCATGCTCATCATTTTCCAAATTTGTACATTTTGACAGATTCACTTGATAATTAGGGATGCACAATATGCTCTACTGTTCAAAGTAATTTTTTTTTTGTTTTGTTTGAATGTTTTTGAAGGAACTCTCTAATGCTCACCAAGGCTGCAATTATTTGATTATAAGTACAGTGAATACAGTAAAAATATAATTTATTCTTATGATAGCAAATCATTTTCAGCAGCCATTACTTCAAACTTCAGTGTCACTTGATCCCCCAGAAATCATTCTAATATGCTTATTTGCAGCTCAAGAGACATTTATTCTTTTTTATTAATGTTGAGAACAGTTGTGCTGCTTAATATTTTTGTAGTTAAAAAATAACAGAATTTTACTTTACTATCACTTTTGATAATTTTTAAATACGTTTTTCTTTTTATTACTAACCCGAAAATTGCAGACAGTAGTGTATCTGTGCCATTAATTTATTTTTGATTGATAACAGTTAATATCCAGTATATGCGTAATTGTTCATGCTCATTTCCACAATTTTTGCATTTGCCCTCATCTAAGTGATCTACCGATTACATAGTCTTTTAAGTTGATCTTTAAAGACGCTTTTTCAAATCTCAAAATGAATATTAATTTTCATATTGTACATTTATAATGTTATGAAGCCTCGGTTCACTTGCATTTATATAGAAATGGTGAATAGAATTGTATTCTCAGTGCATTTTCTTTATAAATTTGTATCCTTGTTGAAGCGGTTGCCTATATTAGTGTGTGCCACTAAGGGAGGGCTTTATGTCCCCCACTGCTAAACGTTTAGCAATAATAGCTACATTGCTCACGTGGCATTGACCCTTTTGTCTGTAGCATCACTCATTGATTTTATTACTGTTGCACTGCTGTACATGGTTATACGACATTGCTTTTAGCAAAAGATTTTTTTAGATTTTCCTAAATGCTTTATTTTTGTGTGTTGCACTGCTTATGTTGCTTGACATTTAAACACTAGTGGTTTAAAACACCAGAGGTGACTTTGCATTTAACATCTTAATTGTGTTGTTGGATACGGTGGCCAAATTGTCTGTTGTTTTGTGCTTGCACACAATGGAGGGCCTGTCTTCTGGTTCCTTTCTTTGCTGTTGCTCAGCCCTGTACCGCAGTGTGGTAACTGGCACTGTCACTCACCACAGCCAGTTGAAGACAAAAGCACTACTTGGATTCAATTACAGATATGACTTAAGTTCACCAGCTGCTGAAAATGCACAAGAATACCTCTCGGGGTGACACATGTATGTTATACCAGTGTTCTGAGACTGGGACCAGAGGAAATAGTTTCCAGAGGCACCCCTCCCCTGCTGGTGAGTGAGTAAAGGCAGTGGCTGTGTTTTTTAGTGTGCCACTGTCCCTTCCGCCATTTTCTGCTCCAGGCTCATATAGCTACTCGATATACTCTCTGATATATGACCCCATGACCCAGACCTTTCATTGGGTCGGTCCTGTGCCAGAGAATGCTCAATGCCCAGCATTCGCTGTGGTCCATCGTGACTCTCTTTATAATATATGCTTGGTTGTCTCAAATCGGCTACACCTGCTCCATTTTTAGAATATTAAATAGTCTTGGTTAGACTCTAACCAAAAAGTCTTTCATATGCAGAATGGATGTGTGAAGCCTATTAGCTGGAGTATATGTCATGACATATTTATATCCGTTCATTGGCTGTTTTTTATCGTAGACTAATGCTCTCTTAAAGTTGTTCTATATAATAACATCTAATAACACTGGTAAATTACCATATTTCCTAATTAATATAGATTTATTTGAATATTGAATTTTGCAATACCTTAATTAGGGCTGATTATTGCCCCACCTGTTCGCAATCAAGAAATCACTTAAATAGGACCTGCCTGACAAAGTGAAGTAGACCAAAAGATCCCCAAAAGCTACACATCATGTTGAGATCCAAAGAAATTCAGGAACAAATGAGAAAGAAAGTAATTGAGGTCTATCAGTCTGGAAAAGGTTATAAAGCCATTTTTAAAGCTTTGGGACTCCAGCGAACCACAGTAAGAGTCATTATCCACAAATGGCGAAAACATGGAACAGTGGTGAACCTTCCCAGGAGTGGTCGGCCGGCCGACCAAAATTACCCCAAGAACGCAGTGACGACTCATCCAAGAGGTCACAAAAGACCCCACAACAACATCTAAAGAACTGCAGGCCTCACTTGCCTCAGTTAAGGTCAGTGTTCATGACTCCACCATAAGAAAGAGACTGGGCAAAAATGGCCTGCATGGCAGAGTTCCAAGATGAAAACCGCTGCTGAGCAAAAAGAACATAAAGGCTCGTCTCAGTTTTGCCAGAAAACATCTTGATGATCCCCAAGACTTTTGGGAAAATACTCTGTGGACTGACGAGAGACAACTTGAACTTTTTGGAAGGTGTGTGTCCCATTACATCTGACGTAAAAGTAACACAGCATTTCAGAAAAAGAACATCATACAACAGTAAAATAGGGTGGTGGTAGTGTGATGGTCTGGGGCTGTTTTGCTGCTTCAGGACCTGGAAGACTTGCTGTGATAAATGGAACCGTGAATTCAGCTGTCTACCAAAAAATCCTGAAGGACAATGTCCGGCCATCTGTTCGTGACCTCAAACTGAAGCAAACTTGGGTTCTGCAGCAGGACAATGATCCAAAACACACCAGCAAATCCACCTCTGAATGGCTGAAGAAAAACTAAATGAAGACTTTGGAGTGGCCTAGTCAAAGTCCTGACCTAAATCCTATTGAGATGCTGAGGCATGACCTTAAAAAGGTGGTTCATGCTCGAAAACCCTCCAATGTGGCTGAATTACAACAATTCTGCCAAGATGAGTGGGCCAAAATTCCTCCACAGCGCTGTAACAGACTCATTGCAAGTTATCGCAAACGCTTGATTGCAGTTGTTGCTGCTAAGGGTGGCCCAACCAGTTATTAGGTTTAGGGGGCAAGCACATTTTCACACGGCCATGTGGGTTTGGATTTTGTGTTCCCTTCATAATAAAAAACTTCATTCAAAAACTGCATGTTGTGTTTACTTGTGTTATCTTTGATTAATATTTAAATTAGTTTGATCTGAAACATTAAAGTGTGACAAACATGCAAAAAAATAAAATCAGGAATGGGGCCAACACTTTTTCACACCACTGTATGTGCATCGTCATGGCAACGGTCCGTGGCGCGTGACTTCGCCTGTGGATTTAAAAAAAAAATATATATATATTTATTCCCGCGACTATTTTGGTCGACCAAGCCTCTTTTGGTCGACTAACTATTAGTCAACTATTAGAGGGCAGCCCTAGCCTTAATTCTCTTATACCACTTTTTTAGTTTTTTGGATTTATTGTTTTTAATTTTATTCATTCATTTATTCATTCATTCAAAATGGTAATATTGGCTAATACCAGTTATGGGCCTTTATATGCAAATTATTATTCCATAAAATACATTATTGGCCCAAAATTTAATATCTTGCTTCCCTACTTGGGTCTAAAATGATCCCCTGCTGAAAGAAATATAGTCATACTAGCTAGTCAAGACAAATGCTGTGTAAACCGCATTCACCGGTTCGAACTCTGTCGTGACATCAGCTCTATAACGGTTTGCCCGAGCATTATTATTCTTTCCCTTTTACTGCGGCATTCAATCAAATGGCTTCCCAACTCATTTTTGTGTGCGCAAGGCACATTATTTCTTCTGTGCGGCCGCGGTGGAAGAAGAGCGCTGTCGCGGTCGCTCAGCTTGGAGGGAACATTGCGTGGGAGCCCTGTATTTAAGCTAGCCCGTCGGGCAGGGCAGTGATGCATTTAGGTAGCCCGACTGGAAAACACAATAGCCCCGGGACGTCGGGCTAGCGATTTTGCGAGGCCTGCGTACCACTCAAATTAGAATAGACAACATTATTCTAAGCTTACCGTTGTGAATCGGGCTAAAGTAAGGTGAAACACTGGCTGGTTATGTACTTGCTCAAATTTTGATTTTGGATCATTTGTAACCAAAATAAGTTACGGACTGCAGCTTTAACTAAGTTGACCAAGATGGTGTAAGAAATTCACCTTGGCTAGTAGCTGATCGGTAACCAAAACCTGCTAGGACCTGATCAGTTTTCAGACCAGTTTTTGACTAACTAGAAGCTGGATTTTTCAGCAGACACAAACATTTTTTTTCTCTTAAATTTTATTACTGAGATATGATGCATAAATCTTGTGTGCTTCTCAGTCCTATAATATTCTCAACTCTGTCTCAGGCTGTGTGAATTACCTTCTGCAGCCTGACTATTATTATTTACCCTCTGTTTCTCTCTAGCAATCTATCTTCACATCTCTTAGTCATTTATATTGCCTGTGGAAAAGGTCAAATGCTCTTAACCCTCAGCTGCTGCACATGACACATATTCCTGAGCTATTAGGCAGCCTGGAGCAGAGATGCAGCCTCTAACCCACAGGTCAGACAGGACAGTATGGCTGCTGTCACTGTTCAGCAGTCACATTGACATGAACGCTTGCTCGTGCCCTCAATGTAAATCTGAAGTGGAGTCACATCTTGTTACAGCAAGTCCAGAGCACGATATCTTTATCAAATCAGCTAGTTTAATAAAGAGCAGGTGGCAGTTGTGTTTGCAAGTAAGGGCTCTTGAATGAACAGAATACATTCTCCTTCTCTTCCTCACCCCTTTGTTCATTTCTCTTTCTCACACTCTCTGTGCTTCTTTTTAATTCCCACCACAAATCATGAAACTTGGATTCTCTTCCTGCTTTGGACCGGTCAGCTGTTTATTTTTAGGGCAATATTGATGTGTTGATCAGCACCATCTGGTGCTAATGGGCAAGTTATAGGAAATAGCGTCTGCTTTGTTAACATTGCTATCCAGATTTATGAGGCAGAGGAAATATTGTTTATTTCTGCCTCCTAGGTGACTGAGTATCTATATTTTGTATTCCAGTATAAAACTAATCTGTTCCAGGAGTTCATTTCCACACTTGAACACTCCATCAGTTCAGTTCTTCGTTGTTTAATGCATGGCTCTCTTTCCAATTCCTTCAGTGGCTGATATTTGCAGGCGCTCTCTCACAAAATACTTTCTTGTTACTCCTTTCAACAGACATTTATGCATGTTGGCACATTATAGTCTATCCTATTTAATAGTAAATTGATTGGTTGCCACATTGGGAGTGCATACAAATCTTTCAGTAGTGCCCTGTGAAATGAACTTCAAAGGTTATTCAGCCATTTTAATTGAGAAACCAAATCTCAGGGAGCATATGTTGGTTCTGAAAACACTAGGAACGTCTGTACATCAATATATTGCTACACATGAGGTGCAAATGGAAATTTACCAACCAGTCTTTCATTGCACACCATCTCTGTACTATAAGTTGCCCAAATCGGTTATTTTCAAAGGAAAATGTATTGAATTTTAAGTGCATCAAATTAAAGGCTGTAATAAATAGACTATTGTGTTTTTGAAGTCCCTTATACTAACCAAGTCTACATTTATTAGATCAGAAATACAGTAAAAACAGTATAGTGAAATGTTACTATTTGAAATAACCACTTTATTTTAATGTTTTAACATGTCAGTTTCAGTAGCCGTAACTCCAGTCTTCAATGTCGCACGATTCTTCAGAAATCATTTTAAATGTTCATTTGGTGATCAAGTAACATTTCTTTTTTAGAAATGTTGATAACAGTTGTGGGACTCAATACTTTGTTTCGGAACAGTGATGCATTTTTTCCAGGGTTCTTTGGTGAACTCAAATGAAGCTCAAATTAACTATTTATTTAAAGTGAAGTGAACTTAAGGAGCTAGTTAAACAGTCTAAAAGTCTAAAGTGAAGTGAAAAGTTATTCCAGCTTTGTGTTTGGAGCCGTAAACACTGAATAAAGACCCTGTGAAGCTAAAATCAGCTTGTGACATTTAATATTTGGCAAACTCTTGGTTTTGAAAAATACTCATTTTAATGCAAGCTGTGCTTTTTATTCATATTTTTGCCTTTTTTGCAGAACAGTCGCCAAGTCAGCATTTTGGACACACAAACCCTGAGGCATGTCGTCCCATGTGGTCTGCCCGCATCTCAGACCACAGTGTGCATAAATATCCATCGGTGTGTGCCTACATAAATCATGTCAGTCAGTTGACCCACGTATGCTTGTTAATGTCAAAATGTCTCAGCTGGTATTGTGGGGTAGAGAGATCAAGAGGAAATGGCCTGTGAAATAGACCTTGGAGGAGGGGAACTTGACTGCCCTGCCAATCTCCCTCTAGCCACGCCCCATGCCCTCTACGAATAAACAATGGTGATTCAGGAGTCAAACTGCTCTCACAAATGACAGCAATCTCAGAAGAGGGCTATTTACTGAAGAACATCTGTAGAGCATCAGACTACCCCATTCACTCCCTGCAGTCTCTCTACCTGCATTTCAGCATTGATGGAGCAGCTTGCTAAATAGCTTCATGCAATCTTTTCCTCTTTGTGGACACGCTGGCCATGCAGGCTGCATACAGACGCAATACACGTTAGGATAAGCCTCACGCTGATGTACCTGTGTCTCATGATGTGCTGTTCTGACAGCTTCTGCTCTTGTATCGCTGTGGACCTCGTTTACAGAAACCATGCTGTAAGACTTCTTTGAGGTGTTTACTAGCTGCTGAGTTGGCTTTTGGTGTGCAGGCACCTTTTTATGTCTGAAGGCAGAGCTGACAAACTAGCCTAAATCATTAATGGTGCAGGACTGTTCTCGAAGGACTCTGAAGCTTTTTAGTATGCAATGCATTGTTTTTTTCATTCCCAGTGTTCTTTAAAAAAATTGCTTGTATTTTGATTGCTTGTATTTGAACTTGTTGTTCAATTTAGGAATCTGCAAAAGACAAATAAGGGTTCACTGAATCCTTCAATTTCCACAAAATATTAAGCAGTAAAAAAAAATGTATATGATTCTTAAAGACACATCAGCATATTAGAATGACACTGAAGACTTGAAATAATGTCTGCTGAAAATTCAGCTTTACCAACAACTGACTTGATGAGTTTTGACTGGATTTTCTATGAGAATTCATGTTTAATAGTCATTTTTATGAGGAGATTTATAGTTCTATTTTTTTTTTTTTTTCCCTTTTCCATGTGCTTGAATCTTATCCATTTCAATTTGCTGTCCACTTTAAATCCTGTCAAAGCTACCTTACGCAGTTATGTCGTCATCTGCTGTATCTGGGTTCCTCCTCTGCAATGAAACAATGGAGCACTCCACTATTGCCCTGAGGGCACATGCACTCAGAAACAAACCACTCTGTAGCCCGTTAAAAAAAATACCACTCTTTCCACCCCCCTGGGTTGGAGAGCGTGTGGGAATGCGACTTTAATATTCACAGACCTGCTCTTACCTCCACAGTCCCGCCCTGTCCGCAGCAGAGATTTTTCCAGCATGGTAATGTTTCATTTGTATCATCACCCTATAATGTGAAATGGATTTGTCTGGCTACAGAATATGGTTCTGTTCCCTGACCATTCTTATAAGACGTGTTCACCTCAGTCACCTCCCTATTCGTTGAGTGTCATCTCAATGTGTGATTTGCGGAATCATGTAAATGATTTGCCCTGGCAAAGCTGGCATGATGCCCAGCCTCTGTTCAGGCAAATCTGGATGAACTAGGTCACTATTGGATTATAATTTTATAATATGTATAGCTGTTCAAAGAGAGAGGCTTATTTTAATTTATCTAGTGGACGATGCAGTGTCCTGCTCCATAGTTCATGTTGCCCATGTTCCAATTCAACAAATACATTGGCAACATTACTACAACATAATGTTATACATAATAACAGCAGTCAATTTTGAGGTAAAATATGAATTGTCTTGAAATTTGGTTGTCAATTTGTTACAAAAGTGTTGACTGACAATTTAAAGGGAATAAATTTAAAGATTATCTTTGTAATCCTGAATATAGGTCACACTTTCTTTTAAGGTCCAAATTAACTACGAATTCTGCCACAATAAACTGTACAATTATGTATGCATGTATGGATGGATGGATGGATGTATGGATGTATGTATGATGTATGTATGTATGTAATTATTTATTTAAATAAGGTCTTTGATATCAAAATGTTTGATACCATAGAAATCTCAGTGAAGACAAGTAAACAGGCAGCAATTAAATAAGATTAAGAGTAATTACAAGCAATAGGACAAAAAAAACTACAGAACAAATAAGAAATACATTGTATGAAGTAATCAAATGTATAGAAACCCTGCATATTCTTCACTGTGCAAATCAAATATATAATATTTATTTTTATTAAAGTTACAAAAGTGATTGTCAAGAGCAGTGAGAGGTTTTCTCTTTTATTGTTTGATTAACATGAATAACAGACAGCAGGAATGTTAGTCACTTTAAGAGCTGCCCAGATCCAGTATGCTGTTACATAAGTGAAATCAAACAGCTGAGAAACAAAACAGAATAAGACTTAAATTACTGTGTTTACTAGGATATTTGTGAAGATGGGCATTTTGACACATCCAAGTGTGTGTATTTAACCGTTCAAGGTCTATAAAGTGGCAAAAATAACTCAATGTTCAATACTCCCATGCTCTTTGAGCACCATCTTCACGTGGGCGATCCTCCTTGACATTGCTAGAAAGTATATAGCAAAAGGAGTTCTCTTTTACTGTTGATTGCATTTCAACGGCTTAAAGTCACTTGTTTTTAAACCGCATTGCTTACAAACGTGTGCAAAAATGTAAAGTGAGCATATCACTACAATAGAGAATATAGTCCAAAATCTCTACCTCTTGACAAGACAAATTTCTACTGATATATCGGCCACCCCTAGTTCAACCTCACTAATTGACTAATTCTGTCCCATCCATAGTGCTTTCCTTTTGGTTTTAGAAATGTGTATTTTCCACACTCACTCTGGATTTGTTATGGAACTGGATGCTTGAGTGTTAAATCTTCCACTGGAATGTGTCCACCCTTTAAGAATGCTCTTTTGCAGCTAATCCAGACACATTAGTGAGGAACTGAATAATCATACGATTTGGCATTTCTTTATTCAGTGGGATCACAATTCTGGTCCTTTAAAGGTCATTGTTGTGTAACGTTGCCGATTTTCCTCGGCAATGTTACGGAGAGTGATTGGTTTGTTGACTTGCATCATATGTGTTTCTAATCTTGCTGGAACACACTTTATCTTAGCAAATGGCACGTCATGTCATAGATTTAAACGAAGACATTTTTAAGCTAATCCTCACATTTCAGCTGAGGTCCCTAAGCTCTCATATTTGTTTTGGTCTGCATGACCTCTTCCACCTCCATGAAATCATCCAAACACAACTGACATCAGCCAGCCTCCCTCTCAAAAGTCACACGTACACACTGAGGCAGCCATGTGTTTCTGAGTGAGTGGCACTCCAGGGAAGGATTTCTCATTTCTGCAGGTCGAATAGCAGGACTTTTGGATTGCGTTCCGTGTGGTTGGCTGCTGCGTTTCACAGCACTCCTCCAGGAAAATCTTTTTAATTGCCCTCAGATGTGCTCTGATGGCACGAGTGATGTCATTTGGAGTGACCCATTGCTTTTCTTTGTCCCCTGCACTGATTTACAGCTAGAAATGTTGTACACTTTTTGTGTTTATGTGCACTTTTTTTTATACTTCTGTCACATTCACTGCCTTAGGCCATGTCTTATCTTCAGTACTCATGAGATCCCATGGGGCAGAGATGGGTGAGCAGCAATGCCCCATCTGTCTTTCTCTGGAGTCACTTTTAGACCTTGAACTAGAAGTCAGTTTAAACCTTCAAACTGACAAATTAGTAAATGTTGTAAACACTCTTTATTGTAGGTTAGCTTCATCCAGCATGTATACATGGTATTCGTAAAACAATTGGTGTGCTCTAGCTTGATTACAAATGAAGGTAACACTTTATTTCGATAGTCCACTTCGGACATTCTACTAACAGTAAGTAACTTTGCAACTACATGTCAACTAGCAGTCATTAGAGTATTAGTAGACTGTCTGCTTAATATCTGCTAACGCTTTATTTTGATGGGTCCACAACATACAACATACTGACTATGAGAAACTTTGCAAGTATATGTCAACTTATTCTACCAACCCTAAACCTACCCTAACAGTCTACTCTGAGAGTTAGTAGATATGTAGTTGCAAATTAATGAGAATTAGTTGACATGTAGTTGACGTAGTTGCAAAGTTACTTGTAGTTAGTAGAATGTCTAAAGTGGACTCAAAATAAAGTGTAACCTAAATGAACATTTAGACACATGTAGTCATTTGTTTGAAGGACTAGTTGACTAGTTGGTGGAAAGGAAAATCTGTGTAATAACTCTGTTTGAGGATCATGACCAACAGAAACAAAACAGACATGTTTGTTAGGGATCTGGATATGGAGTGCACTACAGTCAGCTGACAGATATTCAGCAGATAGGCTAAATAACTAACTTTTCATTACACAAAATAGCCATCATTCTCCCAAACAAGCATTTAAGTTATGCATAATAACAGGAACATTGCTTACAGCAGACTGACAGTAATTGTTTAATATATTGTTGATGTGGTAAATCTTATGCAAAAGCTGTTTTGATGGCTGTAGTGGCAGGAATTAAAATGGGACGCCTTTAGAAATACAAATTCTAGCATACTGAAATCTCCAAGAAGTTGCATCTCTAAGTTTATTCTCTTTAACCTCCATTAAAATATTAAAGGGATAGTTCACCCGATAATGAAAGCTACATTAAACTGATCAACCTTACTAACTGAATAGTCAGTTGTTGAACTAGTTGACCATCCTGACCTGTCCTTATTGTCTTCATCAGTGAACATGATAATTAGGTAATTAAAAATGGCTCTGAACAGAAAACACCCCCTGCCAAAGTACGAGACATATGGAGGCTCTTTGTTTCCGCTCTTTGTCTTTTGTGCCACTACAATAGTGTGATTATTGGACAATGCAGCCCTGCTGCCTTGTGCAGCCTTTGTCGTTCATGAAGGATTCTCCAGATCTTCTCACTGCAGCACAAACATTTTTCTCTGTCACTTCTATTCCTATCTCTCTGGTCTGCGCTGGTCCCAGAGGATCTGGATGGAGAGTGAAGGGCACACACTGGAGAACCGCTCTGTGTTCCTACAAGGGCAACCCCCTCTTCATAGTTCGTCCCACTGTTTCTTTTGGCTTAGCGGCCCTGCGCTTTGTCCCAGGGACTGTACCATTGAAAGCTAGTGAAGGGGGGAGGCGCTGGGGGTTGGGAACGGGGGGAGACGGACAGAGTCTGGAGAAACGAGAACGTGCAGTGAAACGACACCACAACAGATTCTAAGGGACTGCTTTTTTCATCATCCTTTTTTTCTTCTATGTGTTTTCCAAACCATTCTTGGCCAGTAAACTAAACATGCAGTGAGTGTGCTCGGATGTTGAGGAATTGCAAATAACACTGAGTGAGAAGGACCGAAACCTCTCATCAAAAACTTGGAAAAACAAACTACAATGAAGTCCTGGAAAACTGCAATTTTGCAAAAAGCCATCCAGACAGCGCTCCACTCTGTGTGAGAGTTTACAGTAGTGCACCAAAGAAGGAACCTCAGTCCTCGCGCTTCACAACAACTCATCCAGGACTGCACACCGGAGGGGGTGGGGAAACTCAACTGACATCTGTGTTCTGCCGAGTGAATTTGTGCCGGACAAAAAAACAACGGGTGTTTCTACACATGCTTGACTGATGGACGTCGAAGGCGGGAATCCTTGAATGTTTAGGATTACGGCTTCTGAATTGAGCTTCCAGTGTGCAGCCGGAATCTCGGGGTGAACAAAAGATGCTGCCTTAATCACTTCAGACGGGATGTTGTACCTCTGTAAGTTGTCTTTGCCCCTCTTGCTGACTGCTTGTGTTATTTTCCTACCCTTTTCTTTTGCTCTTGGTCATACCTTCACTTTAATCTCTCTTTGTTTACACTTAAAGGCTGCAGACATGCTGTTAGGAGACACCTAATGTCTTCAAGTCTCACTAGGGCCATTGACTTCATGCTTTGTACTTCAGATCAGTGCTGTGTAACCATGCCCTATGGAGATTTACACCGCTAAATGGATTTCTGTAACAGCTCTTGCGAAGAGCTCCGTGCCTCCTGAGCACACAGAGTGCTTTAATATCTTTCATGCTTGTCAGTGCTTGTAAATGATTAGCTGAAGAATCCCCATAAAGCCTAGATGTTTTCCATAAGGGCTCCACCAAACAATAGAGTTGAACACTCTGTCCCGCCAAGGACCGCTGACCACTTCTGCGATTGATTTTGTGTGTGTCCCATGGGACTTCATATTTAAAACCCTTTGTGGTCATTGCTCAAGTATGTTTCCTTAAATGTTTAAGTCTGGAAGCTCATCTGAGTTTGTTTTCCTGGCTCTGGTGGTGGGGATACCTCTCTTTCTCTCAGCACTGGCAAGCTGTTGAAAAGTTGGTTTTAACTGGGTCAATACTTCTCATGTTACCCAGGGTTTTCCGATGAGTTGCACTGACTCACCAGACCTTACTGAAGCCCACGTCTTTCAAACTTGACTCGCACCTGGTTGTGCTTCTCTAATCTCTTCCCACTCTTCTCAAATAGACCTCACCGGTGAGAGGTCTGTTTCTTCGCTCGCGTCAGAGCGGCAGCGTTAGATTACACTTTTCGCTTGTAAGGATGTGGAATGAACAGAAGTCTTAGACCGTGGCTCAGCCGGGCCTTCATGTGGTATTGTTAAAATGTCTAAAGTTTCACTTGCACACTCACTGAGACGGATATTTAATACTTCACAGCTCTCTGTAACCCTGCCTTATTTAAGGGCATAATCCTCTGGCTCTTAAGAGTGCAGCAGCACTGAGCTTTCACTCATCGTGACAGGAATGCAACCTGCTTTCTGAACTCAAGTGTAATTAACACTGCCACACAGTTGTGTAAGTGAGATTTGACTGCAGATTTCAGGCTTCACATGATTTTTTTTTTCTTATTTAAAGGAACATTTTGTACTATTTACATGGATTGGGTCATTCAGGTACAAAATGGAGACTATCTGTTCTTTGACAAACTTTTCTGGCACTAATGACTGTATAGTGTTGCATTCAACCAATGAAAACTAAGTGAGTGGATGACGCTAACAATACTGCCAGTATGTTGGTGTAAGATGAGTACAAAGCATTTTATAATCTAATCAGAATCGCATGTGACCGCATTTGTAGTATGAATGCTAATGCATCCTAGGCAACAGCACAGAACCTAACATGCAATTATTCCACCAAACCAAGGGTTTAAAATCTCACCGGTGTCCATTTACACTCAAGCAAACAAACTGATACTGCCTTTCCTGACAACTTGATTAGATCACCTGAAATAGATGTTAATATCATTAGTAAACTAGCACAAAGTGGTTAGAGAGAGTTGTGATTTTTATTTTTGTTTTTCTTTCACTCTCTTTCTCATTTACTGCTGCCTGTGTAAACCTCATTCACGCAAGCTATTTAACTAGATGGATGGAGATGGAGAAACACTTTATTGATCTTGAGGGAAATTTTGTGTAAATAATGTAATTATTTATCAGTGGATCCACCTGAATGCAACCTTTTATACGCTCTATCAATATTTACAGCTCAGTGCTTTTCCTCAAGTCCAAGTAGCTGCTGTCAAAGCTCTTATTGGAAAAAAGCAGATATATTTGCTGGTCCATTCCTCTTTAAATGCAGTTTACGATGTTAGACAAGCATAGAGGCTTTCTGCATGATAATGTTTGTTTTATGTGAGAGTGTGACTTGCTGCACTTGACAGAGATGTAGTCACCCTTTGTTTTTGGAAAGACAAAGATTTTTTTTTTTTCTTTTCTCAATATATGTGTGTCTCTCACTGAGGTCATCACCTATCTCACAGTATGAACAAACTCAAATGAGTCACAGCATAATATTGTCACTAACAGTGGAGGCATTCTCACACACACACACACACACACACACACACACACACACACACAGTCAGTGTGTGAACAGCCTAAGATGATGTAGTGGGTAATATCTGAGTTATCATGCTGAATTTGGTAAGAGGATGTTTTATATGAATGATATAAGTTAGGTATAGTACATTGTTGTTGTTGATGATGATGATGATGGTAATAAAAGTTATTATTATTTGTCTATGTAATGCTATATAATACTGTAATATTAAATATGTATAAATATTCCATGCAATGTCTCCTTAGCCAAAGCCTTAGAAAGGTTTATACATAAGACTGATATGCTTTATTCATGCCACTAAAAGCTAGAATGGACTGAAGAAATGTAATCAGAATATCAGTGACTGCTTTTCATGCATGGTTCAGTCTATGCTCCGTCTGTCATGGGGTTCACTGTTACAGTGCTTCTGTATTTATTATTTATAATGTGCAGGCAATATGCTGAGCTGGTGACAAATCATTTAACACCTCTTCAAACCCAAGGAATCATCTCTGCACCTGACTACAGAGAGACACGTCACTGCTAGTCATTTATTCACTGATCGCACCAAAGCTTCTCATAATAGCAACAGGATGTGATGGATGTCTTATGTGTTTTCAGCATCAGCAGCCTGCAGCTGTCACTAA
The DNA here is from genome assembly GCF_936440315.1 of Barbus barbus. Classification (NCBI taxonomy): domain Eukaryota; kingdom Metazoa; phylum Chordata; class Actinopteri; order Cypriniformes; family Cyprinidae; genus Barbus; species Barbus barbus. The sequence goes on from NC_136721.1 coordinate 12,712,907, forward strand.
AATGAGAGAGTGCACTGTTCATCCCTTCTTTCATCTTCTCTTTCTCTACAGTTAACCCTCGCAGATGAACAGACTGAAGTGACACGGAATGGCCTAGAGTCAAAAGAGCCTGTGTATTTGGTTCAGATCTACTGTCAGGTAAGACAGAATATATTTTATAATAATTTTTGTCTGTGCGCAAACACATTGGTGTCTTTGTGTGTTTGATTGCATCTTGCTGTTTTTTCAGGGTCTCGTCCATTGGATTGCAAAGTTTAAAACTGTAAATTCTTCTGAAAACAAGATTAGCAGAATCTGCAAATGCAAGCGTGTGGTTCTCAGAGTAAAGGGAGAGATGAAATCATCTACTTGAGACGCCCCAGTAAAGCTGTAAATAAAGCCCAACTATGAGCTGTTGCTTATAAATTTGTGACCTCCTACGTTTTGGCTTTTGATAGTTGGTTGCTGCAAACTTACAGCTGTTTTCATTTAAATGAACTGTCCCTTTAAATTTAGTTCAGAATTTAAGGAGCTTGCTGCTTGTGCACTTGATTTGAGTGCTGGCAGCTATGGATGAAAAGTCAGTGGAAAAATATCTGGAGTCTTGGTTTGTGTGTGGAAACCTCATTCCATCTTGGTGTGTGAGAAGATGTCCAAATCCACAGCACTGCTCCTGTATGTTTATAAAGGAGAGAAAAAACTTTAATGACTGAGGGTGCAGATTTGGCTAGGAGCCGTCTGAATGGACAGGGATCAGACGCACAGGAAAAGCACTTTAGTTCCACTCTCATTGCAGTTTTTCCTAACAAATGCACTACTCAGTCCCCTATGAAATGCACTGGCAGCAGGAAGGCCGAACAACTGTGTTTGTTTTCCCTATGCGTGCGCTATTACACCAGCATTTTTTGAGGTCTTTTTTTTCTTCCCTGGCCTGATTCAGAGAGATGTTTTTAGGTCAAATCAAAGACGTTGAGGTTTTCCATTTACTCTGAATATAGGCTCTGTGGCTTGGAGACTGAAGAAATGAAGGGACAAATGCAGACATTCCAGAAGAGAGAGGAGGAAATACATAGCTTTTTAAAAGGGGTAGTGTCATAAATTGATTTGGGGTTCATTAGAGCGGATAATAGGTCTATACAATGGAAATTTAGCAAGGATATAGGCTAATTCATTGTGGACTTATCACATATACAAGGGTCCAAAATTAATTTGTGTCTAATGTTCACACCAGCTGCTGGTGAATTTTTTTTTTACTAGCTATGAAACCGTATTCAAAATTGATTTGCAGTGCATGCTATGAGTATCATGTCAGTCTCTGCTGCATATAAAATATAAACCCTTTTTTGGAACATGCATATGCTGCAGTATGTTGTTTAATTAAGAGATCTGATTGGTCGATAGTGGATCTGCAGTGCCCTAGTCAAGCTGCACAGGAATGTCAGTATGATTGATGCTTTACACAGGGCAGCCACAAAAGCATTGGGGCAAAGGGAATCCACCATGAGAGGCAGGGATGAGAAAGTTAACACACTCAGTCTGTTCCCACACTCTTCTCCATAGGATCCCATCAGCATGTTCTGTTTCACCTTCACTAACATCCTCAAATTGGGAATTCTCAGGTGCTTTATACGGCTGCTAATGCATCCTGCTGTCAGACAGTAATGTAGTGTAATTATGTAGATTGAGCCCTTTTCAGACACACTCTTGTACGGATTGAGTTCATGTTCTTTTGAATGGTAGTGTACTGTATGTCATTGAAAGTTTGGTATGATTTCTAAATGTGTTCAAAAGAAGTATCTTATGCTTAAGTCTGCATTTATTTGAAAAATACAGTAAAACAGTACTATTGTAAAATGTTACAATTTAAAATGTTTTCTGTTTATATAGCTATATTTTAAAATGTAATTTATTCCTGTGATGGCAAATCTGAATTTTCAGCATCATTGAAGAAACATTTCTTACCATCATCAATATTTGGCTGCTTAATGTTTATGTGGAAACCGTGATGCATTTTTTAACAACATTTATTTGTAATCGAAAACTTTTATAACATAAATTACTTTAATGTAACTTTTTTTTTTTAAATCAATTTAATGCATCCTTGCCACATATATGCATTAATTGTTTTTCAAAAAACAAACAAGCAATAAACAATCTTACTGACCTCAAACTTCTGTGATGTAACTGCGTCCTTTTTATGCAACATTTCTTTACAATTTGTTTAATATTAGCTGATAAAATCCAGAGCTCGCCTGATTAAGCTTGGTCAGTGTTGTTTTCTGAACACGAAACACATCTTTCTTCTGATGCAATGCTTTTTTCTTCATAATTTTCTGGAAGCTTTATAATACAGGTTTGAAATCACCCAATGAATGCATAGTGAACTGAGATTTGCTTTTATCAAACATCTGGGTTCCATGGGTCCATATATTATTTTCCCCAAACATTAGACTCTATTTGCTATTTAAAAGTATTAGCATTTCCTTCAGGAAATGTAAATCTAGCTGTAACTGTAAAAAAAAAAAAAAACATTTGTGTGGTGTGTGTGGTCACCGTCCTGCTCCTCAATGCTTTGAATGCTGCTTTGTTCAGGATTAAACACACACAGCTGTAATGTGGCTGTTGTGTGTGGCCGTCATGTTGTTGCATTGGCCAGATGAGGTTTATCCAAGAACCAAGCTCTCATATTTACCCTGCAGACCAAAAGTCAACACTCTCTAACACTTGCTTGTTTACCTTTTTAAGTTACGACTCTTTTACCACCCCGCAGGGACGAAGCTGGATCGTGAGGCGGAGCTATGAAGATTTCCGAGTCCTGGATAAGCATCTCCATCTCTGCATCTATGACCGCCGCTTTTCCCAGCTCCCCGAGCTGCCTCGTTTCGACAGCCTGAGGGAGAGAGCAGAGGTAAGACCCCAAACGCTTCTCTTTTAACACTCCCCTGTGGCCAATGAGACATTTTAGGCTCTTGCCTGTAAACATAGAATGGTCAGACCTTTCATACAGTGCTTATCTTGCAAGATGCCCCTCTCAGAGCAGCTTTAGGTGCTCAGTGAGTCTGGTTAACAGCACCTAATGGCGTCCCTTGAGAGACTGTCAGATGGATATCCCTATAGTGTTAAAAAAAAAAAAACCTCTTCTCCCTGCTGTGTTGGGCATTCCTAGCATTTGTTTCACAGAGTAGTATACTTGAACCGCGGCATATTTTCACAGCTAAATTGATCTGCTTTGAAGTTTGAGTGGCTGATAATGCCGCCCATTATGTTTTGCAGTAATGGAAGTCTCTCTGAGCTGCTAAATGGAAGTGCCCACGATGCTTTTGTGTGTAATCAGGCGCTTTGAGCTTCCCAGTACAAGAAAACAGCTCCAAGGTCATATTTCACCTATTGGATTGTGCAGTTTTATTTGTAGAGAGATCTTGGTAAAGATGCATCTGAATCTTGAAGGAGGAGCTCGGTATTACAAGCTCTGCGATGATTTTAAAAGGTTAAATGGCTCTGATTTATAGGAACAAACACCTCAAAGGACACACTAATTATGAGGCTTGCCTATGCATTAAATGTGTGATGTCTCACACAAATGAGCCTCATTAGCACACGAACAAAGCATAGCAAATAACTGAAGCAAGTGACCGTATCATTAAAGAACGCTGTTCAATTTCTGTTTACCTACATTTCTCATGTTGTTTTCTAGTATAGTCAACACAAGCAGAGTTCTCTTGGATTTTAGAGGTACATGAAGCCATTTCGAGCATGAGAGTTCTCACAGCTGTCTGTTCGGTCTTCTTTGACCTAATTATGCTTCCTTTTCAGCCCCCTTTGGCCTTAGTTTTACATTTTGGTGAGTCTGCCAGCATACATCTGGGAAAGGAATTGACAGGAGGGTGGATCTTGGGATAGGTTCAGCTGGAACCGAGTCCATCAGTGCTCTGTGGATCATGAATAAACTCTAATGGGGTTTTATTGGCACATTTTAATATCTAGCTCTCTTTTCTTTCGTTGACTGGTTGTCCACCAATCACCAAAACACTTGTCTTTCATATATTACATTACACTTTTATTTATATATATATATATATATATATATATATATACACTTTAATGAGATGGTGGTGACTATAAAGCTTAGTTCAAAAAACAGCAATTATTTGAAATGGAAATCTTGTGCATTCCTTGTGAATAAAAATATTAATTTCTTCCTCAAAAAAAATCTTACTGACCAAGTTTTGTATATTTAGCCATGTTGTGTACATTATTGTTTATATTTGGCAAATTGCCCTCTGACATTTGTCTCATGCAAATATGCTGTGACTGAAGAGAATTATTTAAATAAACATTAAAGGGGTCATCGGATGCAAAATTCTCTTTTACATGTTGTTTGAACATAAGTGTGTTGGCGGTGTTTGTACACATCCACCCTATAATAATAAAAATCCGTCCAGTGTTTTTTTTAATCCCTATAAATAATATCCCCTTTTTCAAATCAAGCCGTTCTCAGCTTCTTGGCTGTGTGACGTCACACAGACCTAGGCCCCTCCCACGATTGTTGATTGACACTGGTGTTTTAACTTAGACCCGCCCTGAGTTAGCTGTCATCAGTCCGCCGTTGTTTCGACGCCGGAGCAGGTGTAGACCAGAATGTCTCCTATTGAGTTGTTCTGTTGTTAGATGTAATAATAAACATAGCAGTCATCATTTACTCCCGACATCTGAGCCGCTGAAGACACAGTGGATTACGTTAGTTTCTGAAGGGAATGCACCCCTGATCTACCTAAACGCGTTTGTTCGCACAAATCATTCGTGATCCAGCCTCACTTCCAGAAGAAGTGAGTATAAGGTTATTTTATGAATCATTGCAAATCACCTTTCCTAATAACATGCTAGTTAGCAAGTTCCGTGGCTAAAGTCTAATGAGAACTGCTCGTCACCCCACGAAAGAGAGGAGCTGAGTGAGCAGAGTTCATTAGCATTTAAATAAACATGCACTAAAACGGCTTGCTGTGTACAGAGCTGATTTTGACAAGGTAAAAATTGTTTTACATGTGCTGACACCCTCCTTTTTCTATTTTCCACTAGGAATTTTTTTTTATTATAACTACTGTATTTTTACACTGATGTATGTAATGGGGTTTAAATAGAAGTTAAGTTTTAGAAACAGATGTGTGGTTGATCTCTTTTATTAGACTGAACCTTTGAGCTGTATAAATATAAGACCGCTCCACCTCACCTCCTTCTGCGATATTAGTTTTTATGCAAGCCATGTGGAAGTATAATCCAAATCATTTTATATCTAAGCATGCAACTGGAGCCCTTTTAAAGTATCCACAGTCACCAAAAATACACTCCAAAAACAATATCTGTTTAGCAGCAAATAAATGTTTACCAAGCCTTTTACGGCATATTTCACTGAAGAGGCTAGCATTGTTTTTGAGTGTGTAGAAATGCAAATGTAGCCGAGTTGCATACTCAAAATATGCGTAGATTTATGTCGAAACTCTACACAGTTTCTACACAGAAAGCTGCATTCCCTACACCTACCCTATCATTTTCTTATGAAAAAGTATGCAAACTCAAACCATTCGTTCTTAGGTTTATGTGAGCTTTTAACCTCCCTGTAAAAGTACTGTGTATTTATAGAATTACCCCCTTGGAAGTTGTCACACTAGCTTTACCCTCCCTCTCTCACGCTCTTTCTCCCAATAGGCAGTTTCCCAGATGCTGATGGCTTACCTCTCCCGTCTCTCAGCGATTGCTGATAATAAGATCAACTGTGGGCCGGCCCTCACATGGATGGAGGTACTGATTTGATACCATTTGAGCAGAGATAGCTGATTATTCACTTGAATAATCAGTGAGGGTGAGGGATGTTCACTGAATATATATTCAATGTTGCCATTAGCTGGGGTGTCATATTTATCTCTTTCTCCAGGTTGACAACAAAGGGAATCACTTGCTGGTGCATGAGGAGTCATCCATAAATGTTCCAGCTATCGCAGCGGCCCACGTGATCAAGCGCTACATTGCCCAGGCAGCTGATGAGCTGTCATTTGAGGTGACTAGGTTAAAAATGAAGACAGATTAATGCAGTATTGAAGATGTGTGAAAGTCATACTAATGATGAGTAATTTGTAAAGAGTCTTGATTAATTTCTCGCTCTCTTTTTCTCAGGTGGGGGATATCGTTTCTGTAATAGACATGCCACCCAAAGAGGACACCACCTGGTGGAGAGGAAAACATGGTTTTCAGGTTTGTTCTGCGTGATTTAGCCCTCTATTTCAAGTGTACATGGCAGTTTAGAAATTGCAGGTAGAGTCCCCCTGGAGCAACTGACGATTAAGTGCTTTCACTGTGATCACAGTAACTCTCCAGCCTTCAATAAAGCTTGAACCTGCAAGCTATGGGTTTGACAGCCCGGAACTAGAAGTGCTGTTTAAAAATAAAATGAAGAACCAATTTAATAATTAAAAAAATAAGAACGTAAAGAGACAAATAACTCACTTTTTATATTGACAAATAAAAAGTTTATTCATGTTTAAAATTAAACTGATTAATATAAAATAATGCATAGTCATTTTTTAAAGTGACAATAGACGAGATTGTTTAAATTTTTAAAATAAATAGACACTTTAAATTGGCAAAAAAGTTTAATTTACGTTTTCAAAATTATTTACATCTAATAATGTATCAGTATAAAATAATGCATTAATAATAATTAATAATGTCAAATGAACAAACAGGCAAATATTAAATTGATTCATGTTTAAAATGACAGTTAAATGTCATACTTGAATACATCACTTCATATCATCAAATAGACATCATTTAAATTGTATAAAACTGTAGTTATTTGTAACAGTAACACTTTAAATTGTTACATTTTCTAAAAAAAAAAAGGGAAAAAAGCATTGCTTTTCTTAATCCATTTGGTAAATGCTTTTCCAAATGCTTTGTCACCACCTAGTAAAGTGTCAAAAACAAGATGTCATTTCTCATATTACCAAAAATGACTAACAAAATGACTCAGTTGTCAGTGTAAAACATAGTCTATGTGTAAAAGAATCCATTGCAGTTTGATAGATGAGTTTGGCTCATCTTTCGCTCTTGTGCATGGGTGAGACCCACTCGTGAGTCACTTCACATTCTGCCAACTTGCCAAACTATGCTCTCTTATTGCCCCATGAGAATATGGCCCAGTTTTACCATCTTTGTTTGGCCCTGTTGGTATTCAGTTGCTTTGGCATGTTATGGTGATGGCGCAGTGGACGGGGGTGGTGGGGTGCACGGGGGTGGTGATGGCGCAGTGGATAAGACACATGCCTTTGGTGTGAGAGACCCGGGTTCGAATCCACTGTGAGACACCAATGTGTCCCTGAGCAAGACACTTAACCCCTAGTTGCTCTAGAGGCGTGCGACCTCTGACATATATAGCAATTGTAAGTCGCTTTGGATAAAAGCGTCAGCTAAATGAATAAATGTAAATGTATTTCTACATCTCCAGTGAGTCACATCGAGGGCCTTTGTAGGGAGACCGGTTCATGGTGACGTGTGCTGGATCCATCGGGGGGAAGCCTGACACTGAGCTCTGGCAGCTTACAGCTGGGTCAGGTAGCCAGCATCTGTCTGCATGGAAAAAGAGTGTGCAGCAATGCCAGCTGTCACTACGAGAATCAGCACACACTGATGTCAGCTGGGTCGTCAGAATTGTAATCAAGCTCTAGTGTAGAAGAGACTGAGCTTTGCTAAACGGTCTGTGATTGGTCTCACAGTCAAGGTTATACTAATAGACATGGTTAATGTTTTCTGCAAGATAAGCTTATATGATACAGAAAGCCTCGTCTTTTGTCATGGACTTGATTCATAAATCTGCAGTTGGTTAGTAGGTGATCGAATGATAAAATCAAACTTTAGGTTGTAAAATATGGCAAGCTTGTACAATTGGCTCTGTGTTCTTTTAGTTAGTTCATGTTGGTACATGAGAGACTGATGAACTTTGAATCTTCTTCCAGGTCTGCAGGTTTATAAGTTAGGCGACATTGAAATATATAAGCCTTATGTGATTGTTTTCAGAGACTTTTTTCTTTGATATGAAACTGGAATGTCACAATGAAATACTTAAACTTTGTCCTGGCATCCCTCATTGTCCTGGCATTAAATCATTATAATTAACAAGAACAGTGTGGAATGTATAACAGAAAATTGTAAGCATTTGCAATCATGCAAATAGATCAGTTAATACTTAACTGATTTGAAGCATTGATGAATGTGGGTGAGGAATCCGCAAATGTGACTAAACACGGATCGAATCAGCTAACATCGCTACTAACAGGCGCTCAAGGTCGAGCAGACAGCGGCTTTCAGCTCAGAGCGCAGCCGAGCCCAGGACTCTGATAGTGGGTGACGCTATTATCAGAAACATCAGTTACAGGACTACAACTACATACAGCTGGTTAGAAGACAGCTGCAGTGCAACAGTCCTTAATGAAACAGCCCCTCCTAACTTTAATTTTATAAGTGTCTGCAGGACTGTTAGGAGAGGTGGAGGTGTAGCTGCTCTGTTTAAAGATGTTTATCAGTGCAAGCAAATGTCATTTGGTCAGTATTTGTCTTTTGAACACCTAGGTATTGTGCTGAAAGGTGCTCCACGCACTCTGTTTATCATTATTTACAGGCCTCCAAAATATTCTCCAGCCTTTGTTGATGAGTTCACTGAACTGTTATCAATGATTTCCTTAGAGTTTGACTGTTTTGCTATTGCAGGGGATTTTAATATTCACATAGATAATGCAGAAATCAAAACTACAAAAGAAATTATAACTATTTTAAACTTTTGACCTGAGTCAGCATGTGCACGGACCCACACACAATCGTGGACACACTCTAGATTTACTCATCAGTAGAGGTCTACACATCTCATCCATTGTTATTAAGGATGTAGCACTATCTAATGCAGAAAAGCTGAGCGGATGTGGCGGAAGACGAAACTCGAAATTCCCTATAGCATCTATAAAGACAGCCTTCATGCTTTCAATGTGGAACTAGCCACAGCTAGACAGACTTTCTTTTCAAACCTTATAAACAGTAACTTAAACAATACTCGCACTCTTTTTGCGACTGTTAAGAGACTGACAAACCCCCCAAGTCAGATTCCCTGTGAAATGCTCTCCGACAGCAAATGCAATGAGTTTGCTTCCTTCTTTTCTGAGAAGATCAATAATATCAGGAAGGAGATTGGCACATCCTCAAGTTATGCAGAGGTCACACAGATTCGACCGCAATTTCAAAAAGAAGTGACTGTGTGTTTTTAAAAAAATTTATAACAAAATTTTGGAAGAAATAGTACAGCACCTTAAATCTTCAACCTGCTATCTTGACACACTTCCCACATCCTTTTTCAAAAATGTGCTTAACTGTTTAGAAGCTGATCTCTTAGAAGTGGTGAACGCCTCACTTCTTTCTGGGACTTTTCCAAACTCCCTCAAAACTGCAGTTGTTAAGCCCTTTCTGAAAAAGCGTAATCTTGATAACACCATGTTGAGCAACTATAGACCCATATCAAATCTTCCATTCATAGGTAAGATTATTGAAAAGGTAGTTTTTAATCAGCTGAACAACTACTTAAAGTCAAATGGATATCTGGACAATTTTCAATCTGGTTTCCGAGCACATCACAGCACAGAGACAGCACTCATTAAGATAATAAATGATATTCGCCTCAATTCTGATTCTGGCAAAATATCAGTGCTGGTACTACTAGATCTTAGTGCTGCGTTTGACACTGTCGATCATAACATACTCTTAGAGAGACTGGAAAACTGGGTCGGGCTTTCTGGGATGGCACTCAAATTGTTCAGATCATACTTAGAAGGGAGAGGTTATTATGTGAGTATAGGAGAGCATAAGTCTAAGTGGACGGCCATGACATGTGGAGTCCCATAAGGCTCAATTCTTGCACCGCTCTTGTTTAGCCTGTATATGCTCCCACGAAGTCAGATAATGATGAAGAACCGAATTGCCTATCACAGCTATGCTGATGGATACCCAGATTTACCTAGCCTTATCTCCAAATGACTACAGCCCCATTGACACCCTCTGCCAATGCATTGATGAAATTAACAGTTGGATGTGCCAGAACTTTCTTCAGTTAAACAAGGAGAAAACTGAAGTCATTGCATTTGGAAACAAAGATGAAGTTCTCAAGGTAATAATAATAAATAATAATTCATTACATTTATATAGCGCTTTTCTGCTTTTCTAAGCACTCAAAGCGCTCTACATTGTGAGGGGTGGCATCTCCTCGTCCACCACCAGTATGCAGCATCCACCTGGATGATGCGACGGCAGCCATAGTGCGCCAGAACGCCCACCACACACCAGCTTACTGGTGGAGAGGAGACAGAGTGATGAAGCCAATCAGTGTAAGGGGATGATTAGGAGGCCATGATGGTCAGAGACCAATGGGGAAATTTGGCCAGGATGCCGAGGTCCCACCTCTACTCTTTTCGAAAGACATCCTGGGATTTTTAATGACCACAGAGAGTCAGGACCTCGGTTTAACATCTCATCCAAAAGACGGTAAATGCATACCTTGACTCTAGGGGTCAAACAACTAAAAGTCAAGTCAGAAATCTTGGGGTGATTCTGGAGACAGACCTTAGTTTCAGTAGTCATGACAAAGCAGTAACCAAATCAGCATACTATCATCTCAAAAACATTGCAAGAATGAGATGTTTTGTTTCCAGTCAAGACTTGGAGAAACTTGTTCATTCCTTTATCACCAGCAGGGTGGATTACTGTAATGGTCTCCTCACCGGCCTTCCCTAGAAGACCATTAGACAACTGCAGCTCATCCAGAATGCTGCTGCCAGGATTCTGACTAGAACCAGAAAATCTGAGCATATCACACCAGTCCTCAGGTCCTTACACTGGCTTCCAGTTACATTTAGGAATGATTTTAAAGTACTTTTACTTGTTTATAAGTCACTCAATGGCCCAGGACCTAAATATATTGCTGATATGCTCACTGAATACAAAGCGAACAGACCAATCAGATCATTAGGATCGAGTCAGTTAGAAATACCAAGGGTTCACACAAAACAAGGGGAGTCTGCTTTTAGCTATTATGCTGCCCGCAGTTGGAACCAGCTTCCAGAGGAGATCAGGGGGCTGTTCCATAAACCAAGATTAGAGTATAAGCCAGGCTTATTTCGGTTAGTCAGGCTTATTTTTTGGTAGATTCGGTTTCATAAATCAAACTTAAAAAAGTTCAAACTCAGTTACCCCGGCAACTTATGCTGGCAAACTAACCTGGTCCGGAGCAGGCTAACTGTCAGGCTAAGCTGAGCTCCTCTAACTCTGACCAATAGGAACGCATCGATATTACCACTGACTCTCTCACATACAGTCAGTTTAATTTATTATCGGTCCAAAAATAAAAGTATACAGAAAATACACCTTAAATAATCAAATAAATAAAAAATAGGCTACAACCAACTGTATTTAATGTATTGTGCCCAAAATGTAGGCGAATTACATTTTAACATATTGCTACTTGTGCATGCAGTTGATCAGAAGTTTCTAGCCATGCAGCCTTTCTCTCTGAATTTATGACAGCTGTACCTTTTATGGTTATTAGAACATTAAAACATTACAATCTAAAATGTCTCTTTAAAGCATAAAAACACAATCAAAAGTTAAAATCACTGAATTGAAAATGTAAATTTATAATAGAAATCAGAGTACATTTTAACTGATAAGAGGAACACACATTTAACTAATTTGAGCTAGTGATTAACAGTTGCTGCTATCATAAAAATACACTTATATGTAGTAAAATTCTATGTGTCACATTCAATGTCCAACAACAAATATTTTAGCAGAATGTATATTTTATTCAGAATTCTTGCGCTAGTCTATTCTGCTCTGTCTGTGTAGCGCGCATGCGCGCCGCAGCGCTCGTTCTCTCGCATAAGCCTCGCCCACTCCTGACAGCTAAATGGATATATTTGCATGGCTTTCTGACATTTACAGATGTAAAAAATATACCTGTGACGTATCAGTTATGCACTGAGGAAAACACAATGTTTCAAATGCGTTAAACAGCACAAATATTCGCTGTTTGCTATGGTGGATCGATTTGATCCATGATCGATATTAAGGGCTGCTTCAGAATAAGCGTGTACGTCACATTATCCTGACTCACTGAACCTGGATAGCATTAGTCAGATTGTGTGAACTTGAATTGTCGTTTATGGAACCGCTTTAGTCCCGATTGATTTGTTAGGTTATTTCAAGTCAGGTTTTGGACTTTAATCCCCGCTTTTCTTAGCGTCTTTTATGGAACAGCCCCCAGATGTGCTAAAACATTAGCCACATTTAAATCAAGACTCAAAACTCATCTGTTTAACTGTGCATTTGTTGAATGAGCACTGTGCTATATGTCCGAACTGACTGCAATGAATTTTATGTATAATCATTTTCTTTAAATTCATTTTAAATCAATTTCTATATCATCTTAAATTTCCTTGTTTTTATTATTTTTATTTCCATGTTTTTATTGATTTTTAATGTCTATTTCACTTTCTTTTATGTAAAGCACTTTGAATTACCACTGTGTATGAAATGTGCTATATAAATAAACTTGCCTTGCCTTGCCTAATACAATATTGTCAGTGGTAATATAGCAAATATAGCACTGACCCCAACTTCTGTTTACATACAGTACAATTCAAGTATAAAAACGTACAAAAAGTTTGGGGTCAGTAAGAGATATTGGCTTTTATTTTTAATTTAATTTTTAATAAATTTTCAAGCAAAGGACACATGAAATTAATTACAAGTGATAGAGAAGACATTTAGTTGTTCTTTTGAACTTTCTGTTCATCAAAGAAGCATAAAATAATATCATGATTTCCGCAAAAATATTAAGCATCACAACTTTTTTCCAACATTGATAATACAAAATATTTTTTAGCACCAGATCAGCATATTTGATTGATCGCTGAAGACTAGAGTAACAGCTGCTGAAAATGTAGCTTTGTCGCAAAAAAAAAGCTTTTTTTTTTTTTTTAAATACATTAAAATAGAAAAGTGGAAATCTTAATTGAAATTACTGCTATTTTACTGTATTGATCAAATAAATGTACCCCTGATGAGATCAATAAACTTTTTAAAAATGCCCCAAAATTGTAAACGGTAGTGTATATTATTTTCTCAGCTCTTCTAAATGAGTTATGCTGATGCAGCATGAAAACATATAGATGCTTGTTTTTACTGTGCTGTACATTTCTTAAATCTTACTGTGCTGTTCTTTATCACTCCAGGGGTTCAAGATATGATCATTAATTAAATGAGATAGGGATGCATTTTTAGAAACCTCTAGTTGTGATATAAAAATAAAAATAAAACAGTGTTAATATAATCTAGCAGAGGGACATGACTTTGTATAAAAATTTTCAGAATTCACTATTTTCATCATTTTAGCTTATTAGTTTGCCTCTTTAAGAATTATTATAATATATTACCATAATTATATTTTGTTATGACACAGTAACTTGTTATTTTCTGAATGTGCCGAAGTGCAGAATGTGGAGTGGTATGATGAGCACTGGCATGTCTGTCTCCAGAGAGAGAAGAAGCTTTTCAAACCTTCTCTGCTCTTCACAGGTTGGCTTCTTTCCCAGCGAGTGTGTGGAGCTGATAAACGACAAGGTCCCACAGTCTGTTACCAACTCGGTGCCAAAACCAGGTACCACAAAACACACACACACATACCTCAAATCCTTCTGGGACAGCTCATCAGTTCTTCTGCTCACGTCTATATTAACCATTCCATAACAGCTTACTTCTACTGCAGGGCAATATAAACCGCAGCAACCCAGCAAACATCATCAGGAAAGGGAACACAAGGTCACACTTGCTGTTCATGCGCATTCAGATTCCTCCTGAGGATGTTGGACCTTTGAAATGATGCAGGTTTTGGAAGGCTAGCTTGTTACTCATGTGTTGCAGTGAGATATTAATCATATTGGAGAGAGAGTGGATTGGAGCAAAGTGTATAAGTGACGTGTTGAATCAGCCATGGATCGAGTCTGTGTGGTGTGTGTATTTGAGTGAACTGGGACAGGTGCTGACTGGAGCCTCTGGGTCCTGTTGCATGAATCACAGATCTTCAAACCTCGATGAAGAGAAGACTACAAGCTGCTATTTGATGTTTTAGAGCCTGTCGTCCTTGGGAAGGGCACAGCTGCTTTTTAAGAAAGTGTCACTTCAGATTTTAACAAATTGGTTGTGAGACATGCAAGGTTTTCAGGTTGCGAAGCATGTCGTCAACACACTGCATTGGAAATTTGTGGTTCACACCCAGTCTAAATTTTTTTTTTTATTATTGTATTCATAGTTGAATCTGTGTTGCACAGTTGTTTGCTTTCCCTCATTTCACTCCTAATGATTTGTTGGAGAGTGTGTATGTGCCTTTAATGTACATCACACACTGTGGCATAGAATGATATTATTTATTCCCTCTATTTACAGTATATTTCACTGGCCAAGCCCTGAAATGTCAAAAGAAACAACTTGATTAATAGAAACTCATATGGACTGTTGCTAGCTTTCACAATCCTAATATGAGCAAGCTTTAAGAGAGGTCAGTTTACATCATAACTTGGACTAACTGGCCTGCCAAGCTGTCCGGAGACTTATCCATCACCTGCAGCCGTTTCTATTTGGTTTTAGCCATTTTGTGTATTAAATCAATGCTTATTGGCATCCGCAGAGGGTTGAATCATCATGACTCATCAGACCAATCAGAATGCTGGCTTGCAGTGGGTGGGTGGTAGGGCTCTGTGGTACACATCATCTTGTAGGAGTAATATCGCAGAGATGCAATGATGTGGCACAGCACAGTGTAATCAGCCCGAAAAAAGAGCCCCAGGGCTCTTGGGTGTAATCACAGCAATACTTTTTACCATTTCATTATTAAGGCCAATGCAAGAAACAAATGAGGTACATTATTAGCTTTGACAATGCAGAAGCTTTTTGCTGGGGTTTAGCTCTATTTTTAATTTCTTGTTCATGTACTGACTCTGACACTGTATTTGGAATGTATGTTGCATTGCTTTGCACTTATTGCATGTTATTTGACCATGCTTCCTTCACTGCTCCTCAGCGTCCCCCTGCTCTGGTCTGCGGCCGGCCTCCTGGAGTCTGTTCCCACCCTGTGCGTGCTGGTATACTCTCCCCAACGCCTCTTTTTTGCCTTAAAGGGCTAGTTCACCCAGAAATAAACAATCTATCAACATGTGCTCACCTTTGTTGTTCCAAACTTATGACTTTTTTTCCATGGAGCATGGATGTTTTTATTTTATTTTTATTATTTTGTTTTGTTGCATTTTTATTTTTAATTGCCTTTATTTTATTTGTGGTTATCATCTTTTGTTTATTTTCTTGTTTGTTTGTGTTTATTTGTTTGTTTTTTGATTAGTGTCTTGTTTTTATTCTTTTAATTTAATTTTGTTTTTAGTTTAGTTTTTTTGTTTTGTGCTGGAAAGAGACTAATAAGCACACCGGTTTGGAATGACATAAGGCCAAGTAAATGCTGACCATTTAATTTTTGTGTTGTTAACTGTCCCTTTAAACGCAAACATACATACAGTCACACACCCTCTATCTCCTGCTCACTTTTTTTCTCACACACACATGCACAGATATATTTCTGGCTATCATTCTTTTTTCACACTTTCTCACTGCATGCATAAGTTGTCCTGTAGCAGTATCAT
This sequence comes from Barbus barbus, assembly GCF_936440315.1. Classification (NCBI taxonomy): domain Eukaryota; kingdom Metazoa; phylum Chordata; class Actinopteri; order Cypriniformes; family Cyprinidae; genus Barbus; species Barbus barbus. The sequence continues at coordinate 12,728,659 of NC_136721.1, forward strand.
AAAACTGTGTTTCTCTTGCATTGCAGCTTTTTACTGCACCGTCTTGTTTATTATCATTTATAGCAGCTTCAGATCTGTTGTGAAACTTTCCCAATGGCCAGGAAATGTGGAGTGAGGGAGGAAACTCTCCTGAAAGACTGCTAAGCTAATAGAGCTGCATGTGCAGCTGTTGTTCTCATGTTCTCTAACTAGGTCCCTCCCTCCCTCTCCCCTTCTCTCCTCCCGGCATACAGATTTGGAGATGGAGAGTGTAAAGCAGGACAGTGCATGGGCACCTGACCCATTAAACCCCTACAGGCTGAGCTCAGGTAGACCAACCCGTTTGTCCATGTACGTCTAACACAGACTAACCCTGAACTCTCCTGTGCATCTCCGCACAGTCGCCTGCCACTCATGGGTGCTCTGAACACTACTGGCACTCTGTATCTTTAAAATGTAGTTTCACTGGTCTTTCCTAACATGTGTTAACTGTATGAAGATTTGATGCAAGCACAACAAATATAGTCTTGTTTTTCACTTAACACTCTTCTGGTGTCTCCTGGTATGTGACTTTGACCCTTGTCTTATTGATTTACCCTGATAGCGCTTTCTCTCTCTTTTGACCTGCGTTTGAATGCATGTTACTGTTTAAAAATGTTATTTTACTGTAATACTCCCGGATTGTCTCTCTTTGTAGAGATGCATGATGTGTAAAGTCTTCATTGGCTGTCGAACATTTAATTATACATGCTATAATCCTATTTTTACATTTAGATTACCTTTGCCATCAATAAATGTTCATTTAAAGTTAATCTTTAAAAATGCTCATTTAATTAATTTATAAGATTTTTTTTATTTATTTAAAAACGTATTGAATTTTAATGCCATTTATCAGTTGTCACCCATAATATGGAAATATTGGCCAATGTTGTATATTTCATTGTGCATACTCATTATCCCTATTGTTACGTTGAGATGATCTTTGCTATCAATAAACAGGCACTTAAAATTAATCTAAAATTTAATTAAAAAAATCAATTTTCATACTGTGCATTGTCTAAAATCATGAATCATTTAAATTGATTTATTTTAGTTTTTAATGTTTAATTTTTAATTTATGTAGAGAAACTAGAACAGGATTTCATTGTCTGTTATTTATTGCTTGTCATCCATAACATGAAAATTCTAGTCGATACTGATAATTGTTTTAATATCATTGCATCTATGCTTATTTGTCTATGTCAACGCTTAATGTGTCTGTATTTGAAATGAAGCTTGTGACGTCAGTTTATGGCACCGTTCCACCGCTCTCTTTCAAGTGCACCAGAAAGCCCTGTTGTCGTGTTATTTTGAAACACACTCCTGGGCTGATTTACATGACCCTGGTTTGGAAAGGCTATAAAATAATCCCATCTTTGTCCACTGACAAAATGAACTACAGTCTCTCCATGGTGACTCAAACACTCCTGTGTGCTGCCTTTTTACATGCTCAAATACAACATACCTCTCTGCTCCCCTGCAGAGCTTTAGCCGAGCAACAAGCGCCTATCAGACGACAAAATACCTTATGAATCATTCACCTCATTAAGCAAATGCCCCATGTAAATGGTTAACCACATAATGTCCTATCATGCAGGTGGTGTAACAGTGATAATGGTTGCTGTAATATTTTATTTACCAAGGTTTTCAAGCATGAATAGGGCATATTGTATGTTATGAAAATGCTTGAGGTATAATCATTTCTTGTTCTTGTGCAGACACTTTCACATTCACAGAATAAATTTAATTCCCTTATTCTCAGCTGTAGCAGGTGCTGCTCCAGATGTAGCTCCCTCTCACTTCCTAACTTCCTTGTGGGGCAGCAGTGTCTTCCTCTCAGTGAAGTAAAGGGCAGCTGCCTCTGTGAACAAGCCAAGACAGCTGGAAGGAACTGTGTGAGAATGAGAGACAAACTGTATTAGGTTTACATAGCGATATGTGTCCGTATGTCCTACAGGGGATTGTGTACTTCCTTACTGGTTTGTTCTGAGAACAGAGACTTTTATGTGAACTTCTGTTAGCTGTTGGGTTGGGAAACCAGTTTATAAGTTTGGGGCCAGTATGATTAATCCTGTAATTTAGCAACGATGCATTAATGTTCAAAAGTGATAGTAAAGCCATTTTATAAAGTTACAATTTTTTATTTATTAGTGTTTTGACCTTTATTGTTCATTTAACACCAGCGTTACCTTGCAGAACACGTATCTGTGTGTTGTTTGACAGTTTGGCCGCAAACCTGTTGCTTTAGAGTGCAGACAAGCTTGTCTTTGTCAGTTCCTTATTGCTGTACCATGTCAGTCTGGGTTGTAAAAGCTGAATGGAACATGGGCTTGGCTATGAATGGGTTTCTTTAGAAAGAGTGCATTGTTGTTGCCCTGGTGGTGTAGTCAAATGAGTTATATTTATGTTCGTCTGGCTTCTTGCTTTGTTGTAGTTTTAACAAGTCGTATTAAGCTGTAGCCTAAATAGAACATCACTGGAGACAGCTGTGTTGTATTGCCATTGTCTTTCAGAGTACATTCATCACTCAGTAGTGGATATCTGATAAATGCAACAGCCTGCAGGCTAAAACTGTCGCTCTCTGGGTTGCCTGGCTGCTCATGCCCCGATCTCTGCAGTTAGTAGCCAGTGCTGTTGAAAGTTGATATTAGGGGCTGGACAAACTCCGAGAGGAAAGAGAGGAGGGAAAAAGCAAAGAGGAAAGAATGCATGCTGACTATTAGCTTTTACCGACTGGCAGAGAGAGAGAGAGAGAGAGAGAGAGTGTGGTCTGTGATGATCCTTTACCGTTGTGTCTCGAGCTCTTTACCGCAGCTGCAGCCTGGCAAACTTAAGAATACTCAAGCACTGTTTTTCTGTCCTTTTTTTCATGGATATTTCACATTAAGGTAAGTTATGAAGTTGCAGTTTTAGTGCTAATCAGATTGCTAAACGATCTCAGACTTGTAGATGCGACTGAAGTGCTTTCTATAGCCAAATTTGTGTGTGGTTTATTCATTTGTAGTGCTGAAAACAATAGCATTTTAAATGTGTGTGCACTGGTGTTAATTTGAAATAAATGCATTTTATTGACTTTGTCAAACTCATTAAGAATACTGTTCTACCTTTCTTTGTATATGTTGATGTGTGTAGCAAAATCATTTGTGTTTTCTTAAAAATACATTTTTAGCAAGTCCATCGGAAGTCACGTTCTGAGTGTTGATTTGGAGGGAAAAAAAAGAAAAACGTATAATATGTCAGTCACGTTGCGCTGTAACGTCATCAGTGTTTCCTCAGCCGAGGTAAAGTGCAGCCTGGAGGAAACACTCATTCTTCAGTAAGTCTTCTTGCCGCTTCTGTGAAGTTCAGCACATGCCTTGTGTTTGGTTTGTTGTGGAGTTCAGAATACGAGGATCTGTGAAATGTGTGCCAGTTACTTTATTGGCTCTTGAAAAGTAGAACAGGAAATTCCTGCAACGGCTCTTTTTATTATTAACCTCGACTGAATATGAGAGGACTAATTGCATCGAGACCAGATGCAACTGCTTGTTGGAAAAATTTATAACTTTTATGATGAAAAATTGTGAATAATGTGCCTTTTTAAAAGGTAAAGAGGCACAAAGGAACAGATGAGATCACAGCTGGCAGATGTCCCCTTGCCACGTCCACTGTGGTTTCAGCGTGCAAAGAATCACACATCCTTATAATCACCAGGGAGTTAAACTGTTAAACAACAGTGTAATATTTGCAATTATTTTGCAAATCATTTTTCCTCTGTCTCCTGCTAAATCCACCACATGTTCCCACAAACATAAACACAGATGGACGAGTTTGTGGTTTTCAGGAATCCCAGCTGCATTTGTAATAGCTCTGAAATTGTTTCTGCCAACAGATTGTTTGCTGATTCATACAGCTTCATTATGCAAACAGTTATTGGGTTTGTAATATTTAATCTTGCTAATATTTTATGAGGAACATCAGAACAATCCAAGTTAAATGGGCAATTACAAGACTCAGGGTTTTCTAGCAAATCCAGTGGAATTGTTTGTGTGTTCCTATCTAATCCTTGGAATTTCTCTCTTGATACTTTTCCTCTGAATCGTCCAAGAGTTTCTCATGCAAATTCTAGGTCAGGCTGCTGATTGTGTGTTCTTTTTTTTGTTTTTTTTGTTTGGGAATGGTGGTTAGTGTCAGGGTGTAATAACAACGCAAGCTGCTCCAGAGACCGAACAGCTTGAGACGTCCTTCCTGCTTGGCCTCATTCAAAAATTAAATGAAAGGAAACATTTATTACTTTTATTAGAAAACTTTCACAGATGTTGTGTCAGCCAATCATCTTCAGGCTTTTTTCTTCCAATGCTGAGATTAGATTAAACTTGTTAAGTCATTCATAGTTGATTTATATGCTGTAACAGTTGCATTGAACCGCAGAGAATAAAGTGGTTTGATTTTTGCTCTACCAAAAGTAGAACAAACACCCAAAGATGGAGGATGTACTTCCCTTTTTTGGCTGAATTAATAATTCTGCTCGATTGACGAAACAGCCCTTTGTGATCTAGGTTATTCAAGCAACACTTCCAATGGAGGATTTGGGAAATTCCTTCAGTAAAGGAACAGGGTTAATGCCTAAAACCATTATTCTTACACAACTTAGTCTCTGTGCTTTTTTATTTAATAAGATCTTGGCTCACTGACATGATGTGGCACTGGCCTCTTGTTAAACCGGATTTTCTTGGGGCCATTTGTTGTTGCGCTGTTTGTGGTTCACAGTGCAGTTTTCCCTGATGTGAAAATATTTAAATTTGCTTGTCTTTATTTTTATCTTCCAGTGTCCAAGAAACACGGGAAACTGATCACTTTTCTGCGCACATTCATGAAGTCCAGGCCGACCAAGCAGAAGCTGAAGCAAAGAGGTATCCTCAGGGAGAGGGTGTTTGGCTGTGACCTAGGAGAACATCTCCTCAACTCCGGCCATGACGGTGAGATTTGCCCCCTTCTGGTCCTACTCAAACTCACACTCATGCACAGTGTGGGTGGGCTGGAAAGCATAGCTAACCCCCCTCCTCTATAATCACCCTTGGATCTGGCTGCATAGGTTGTCATGGCATCTGATTGGCTTAAAGCGGTCTAAAGGTCAGCAGGAATGGTTAGGGGGCCGTGTCCGGAGATTTCTTGCCCATTGATTCAAAGCTCCCTGGCAGCCTTCAGCATTTGCTCCATTTGTTTGACTTCAAATTCTCCCCGAGCAATTGCCTGCCCTTAAAATCTAAGCCTTGTCCTTTTCAAAGGGGATCCACGCAACTTGATTCGACTGCTCGACCATTACATTTAGAAGGAGGGGGAAAAAGAACTTTGCTTTTATTAAATGTTTCAGAATGGACATTCGTCCCCTCAGGAGCAAGTATCCTCAAAGCAGAAATTCCTGGTATTCTTTAAAAATGTCTTCCTACAAAAGGTCATTCATTGTAGTTTGTTAGATCAGTGGTTCTCAAACCTGTCCTGGGGACCCCCAACCACAGCATATTTTGTAAGTTTCCCTCATTTAACACACCTGATTCAACTCATCAGCTCATTAGTAGAATCTGCAAGACTTGAAATGGGTGTGGCCTATGAGAGAGACATACAAAATATGTGGTGGCTGGGGGTTTGAGAACCACTGGGTTAGATAGATGATAAAGTTTAGGTTTTTCTACTTAGATCTGAACCTTTCTCTCCCTCCACTGTCCTCTCCCACCCATGAGCCCACTTAGCTTTGATGTGTTTGTAAAACGGGTAATGGCACAATGTGTACTCTCCGTCTCAGACGCTCTGACCTCAGAGGAACGTGAGACGACATGGCTAAACACTTTGTTCAAGTAGAGAGTCGTTAGTATGGCTCAGTCATATTAGCATAAAGCTCTGCAGACCTCCCTGCAATGCACTTATTATACTCTTGGACAGTATTTCGCTTGGGAAACATTAATCCAATTTTTCTCTTTCTCAGTTGGTGCCATAAGGATGTTGGCCTCTGAAGTAATTTGCTGTATTTTTCAAAGTATTGAAAGGGCTCAAAGACTAAATTGAGCCAGTAGTTTTATTGTTGCCCTGTTGATGTTTCCACTGGCTCCACTGCCTTTTTTTTTTTTTGGCAAAAAAATCTTTCCATGCAAAAGTAGGGAGTCATTAAGATTTTAAGAAAATAATCCTTGTAGTCAGCTAGGATGTATTAAATTGGATCAGAAGTAACAGTAAAGACATTTATAATATAAACAGTTGTTGAATAATATTGAATATTTCAATATTATAATAAATTCTGTGCTTTTGAACTTTATATTATCTAAATAATCCTGAAAAAAAAAAAAAATTAAGCAGCACAACTATTTTCAACATCAACGATAAGAAATGTGACACTGAAGACTGGAGTAATGGCTACCAAAAATTCAGCTTTGCCATAACGTTGAATTTTAAAACATTAAAATAGGAAACTGTTATTTAAAATTGTAAAAATGTTTTACAATATTACTATTCCTGCTGTATTTTTTTAATGAAATAATTGGAACCTTGGTGGGCCCAGGATACTTTACCAAGATGCCAATGATGCACGATACCAAGATACCTCAATGATAGTTTTAAATTTATAAACCCTTTTGCAGGAAAAAAAAAGATTGTGATTTGTTTGTCATTTTCAAACCATTCTGTCCGATGCTTCCAAGAATGTCACGAATCATTCTCAGTTTTGACAATTTATCTGTTTCCCAGCTAAACAGCTTTAGCTCGAAGACACAAATAATGAACTACTGGCTTTATTGGGCAAGTGACAACTCCTTTAACTGGCCTGAAACACACTCACGGTGGCCACAGGCCATCCTTATTGTGAAGCACTGATTGAATGATTTTTGAGATGGCTTAGAGACTAAACTTTCTTGATTTTTGAGGATTTTGTGCTTCAGACAGCTATGTCAGGAATGTAGATGAACAGCTGCCTCTGAGAGACTTGGACTCACTCATCTGGCGGATAAAGTTTGTCAAGACTAGAGGCCAGTCATGGTTGTCTGTGACTATGATTCCTCTGGGTGAAACATTGCAAGGTCACGTTGGCGGTCTGGATTTTGTCTAATGCCACTGGAGCAAATGTGAAGCTATAAACTCTGCTTATACAGGAGAGCACGGACTTGTTATCTGACGATCGGGCCTGTCTCCGGCAGTTGTTGAAGTTATTTATAGCTTACAAAATCTGAAATTTACTGCACAAAGAATCTGGCATTCTATTCCATTGGCATTTTGACAAGTCTCACACTTTACGTGCCAAAAAGGATGCTCCAGTAACATTTTGTCTAAACCTCTAGTCCCCCAGGTACTCAAGAGCTGCACTGAGTTCATTGAGAAGCATGGAGTGGTTGATGGAATGTACCGTCTCTCTGGGATTGCCTCCAACATTCAGAAGCTGCGGTAGGACATAAACACACTCCCCTAATTGCAAGTAGCAAAGATAGGGATTGATTATACCACTTGAGAAACTCTGAATGCAGTGGCTGAATATTAAGCTGCTGCTAATTACATTTCATAATGGGAATGTTTGTATTCTTGAATACAGGAGGAAATGAGTACACCAGAATGATTAGATGGGGATTTATTACCAGGTCCAGGACAAGTTGACTTGTCTGCTTGGCCGATTAACAAGTTTTATCCCCCCTTTGAGTTCCTACATGTAGTGTTGTCAGTGGATAAGTTTAAAACTATAAAGCTATAATAAATATTTTTTGCAAAAAATTTTCAGCAGCAATTGATTCATTGTCACTTGATCCTTTAGAAATTTTTCTAATATGCCACTCAAGAAACATTTCCTATTTTATTGCTGAAAACATGTTCTGCTTAATATTTTTGTGGAGGTTTTGAATTTTTTTTCAGGATTCTTTGATGAATAGGAAGTTCAAAAGAATAGCATTTATTTGTAACATTATAAATGTATTTACTATGATTTTGATCAGTTTAATGCATCTTTGCTAAATAAAAGAATTAACCATTGGACCATTGGATATTTGTTGTCAATTCATTCAAATATTGATATTAAAAGCTAATGTTATTTAATCAGAATTCACTTAAATTTAGATTTTAAGCACACCAAATTGTCTATGATAGTGTATCAATTTTGAAACACTTTCTCTCTCACTTTAGGCATGAATTTGACTCTGAACAGATCCCAGATCTGACAAAAGATGTTTACATTCAAGACATACACTGCGTGGGTTCCCTGTGCAAGCTTTACTTTCGAGAGCTTCCCAACCCACTTCTCACCTACCAGCTATATGAGAAATTCTCGGTAAGCATTTATCCCAGAACGACAGGCCTTTAAAGACGCTTTTCTCAAACTCGCACACTCTTTGTCATCCAAATAGCTCCAGCTGAGAAGCACCTATTATATTAGAACAAGCAAGCCCATACTTATGATATCAAAACCTTTTTAGTTCTTGGTGTGATGATATGCATGGGTCTCTTATCTGAGACTGGCAAAACAGTGCAGGAGTCATTGAAGGCTTGAGGCTATTTGTTCTATTGATTTTGCTTTTAATGAGTATACAAATGAATTGCTTGTCTCTTAAGAGCCCTGCTTCACAAGGAGTTAATCTGCATGCCAAACAAAGCAGTGACATTTACAGCATCTGGAGATAAGTCACTGCAAATGAAAACGGCTAGAGTAAAGAGTGCATCAATGGTTTCAGGTTGCTATGGAAGCAGTGAAACTAATGCACAGGAAATGCGATTGACCATGTGCTTTTGTCCATTCAGCGGTATAGTGTGAACATGGGTTTGAGAGTATTTTTGTTGGTTAGAGCTGTTCTAGATGCGGTGACCCTGATATACTCCCGCTCTTCGCCTTTTTAGGATGCTGTGTCAGCTGCCACGGACGAGGAGAGGCTGATCAAAATACATGATGTCATTCAGCAGCTGCCGCCTCCGCATTATAGGTTTGTAAATGACTACAGTGCTCTCTGCTGGTTTCTAGAGGACTTGCCGTTCTCTTTTCAACATAGCCATATTTTTCATACGTAACAGCCTTTTTATTAATCTACTGCATTAAGCATGCTATTTACATTACTAATGCAGTCCAAGTATGTTATGAAAATAGAGGCTGTTATTACAACATTGTTCACTTAAATGAGTGTGATTCTGAATCTAATCCATTATGCTAATTTTACTTGGCATCGGATTTTAATGCATCTATAGTTTTAACAGTCAATATTCATGCTTTTTCTTGTAGAACCCTTGAGTTTCTTATGAGGCATCTTTCACACTTAGCAACCTTCAGCTATGTAACAAACATGCATACGAAGAATTTGGCCATTGTTTGGGCCCCTAACTTACTGAGGTAAGATCTCTGCATGATGCAAATATAATGTATGTGAAAACAGATACTCATGGATACAATTTTACAGAGCTGGGTAGATTACTTGCAAATGGTTACTGATTCCAAACTTGTGCTGCATTATGACAAAAACAGTAGTTAATAACGTAATCTATTACATTACACATTTTAGGTAATATAATGAGATTACTTTTAGATTACTTTTGACCTAACTCGTTTATCACATTGATTTAAATAGGACAATCTTGTACCATAACGAGATTAAGATGCAAAGAAAAAGAAAATATATTCCATTCGTTGTTATTGACAAAATGAAGTGCATTAAACATTACATATGAATGTTTAATGCACATTAATGTAAGGTTTCCCAAACTGAGGTTTGTCAAGGAACTACAGGGGGTTTATGAGTTTAATGATTTGCAAATAATTAAATCGTAAAAAAAAAAGTTTAATTGGAATTCGTTTTACTGAAATGATTGTTGTAAATCCAGTGGTCAAATGCTGTGTGGTCTCTCAAATTAATATGTAATTATAGCCACCTGACTGCAAAATGTCAGCAAAACTGGAAGACTTTCTGAATGTATATAAACTGTAGGCTATTTTAGAAAATAAGTATTAGGGAGAATCAGTAAATTGTGAATTATTTATTGCTATTGAGTGAATAATATGCAATCATGTAATTAATAAAAAAGTGACTGTAGCCTGATTCAGAGTATTTAAAAATGTCATTTTTTCTAATTACAAGTACTCAATTTTTGGAATCAGATTATGTAATCCAGATTACATGTAATCAGTTACCACCCAGCTCTGCAATTTTGTAATTATGAATATAAAAACTTAGTATTCATAACTAATCTTTGATTTTTATTCCCAATTTAAAAGGTCAAAGCAAATAGAATCAGCTTGCTTCAGCGGCACAGCAGCCTTCATGGAGGTGCGAATACAGTCGGTTGTGGTAGAATTCATCCTCAACCATGTGGATGTTCTCTTCAGCCCCAAACTGAGCTCACTCATACGAGAGGGAACAGGTATGTAATATGGACACATTTCAACACATTTTAAATTTTTTGCACTGCTATATATTCATTGCACATTTTTTGTCTTTGTAGGACACAACTCTTTGTCTCGGCCTAAGTCTTTGCTGGTACCCTCTCCGTCCACAAAGCTGCTAACACTAGAAGAGGCACAGGCACGTACCCAGGCCCAGATCAACTCACCCATCACTGCAGACAGCAAGTACATAGAGGTGGGAGAAGGTCCTGCAGCCTTACAGGGAAAATTCCACACGGTCATTGAATTCCCTACTGAGAGGTATAAAGCCATCTTTAAAATGTTGAAAAATTTTTTATGCTGTCTTAAAGAAACCAATTATGTTCCTGTTATTCTCAAAATGATACATTTTGTACATTTTGATTTTTTTTTTTTCTCCTAGGAAAAGACAGCCCATAAAGTCTAAAAAGTCTCCAGTTGGCAGTTGGCGGTCTTTTTTCAACTTGGGAAAGTCTTCCTCGATGTCTAAACGAAAATCCCTACACCGCAATCCCAGTGAACCAAACGAACTCAAGGCCATGGCATTGGCTGGTTAGTGTTGTTGCAATTTGTCATCTTTAAATGTTAGATAGTCATTAACACAAAATAAACCAAGAGGTTAATCAGGCCTTGTATCATGTGGAAGTGGTTTATTTTGTAATGACCAGCTGATTGTATATTACCCTGCTAATTACTCAGCAATTTACTGAATAAATAAATAAATGGACATGAAATATTGATTTTAGTTTAAATGATTTTGAATGATGTGAGAGCAGAGAGACTGCACAGTATTTACGAGAGACAACAACAGCATCTGACCGCAGATTGACCAATCAGAGTCAAGTATTCTAGAACTCTGTTTGGTTATGTACAAGCAATTTATTATAACTTCTCTGTTCCCACTTCATTTGCTCAGGAGGAAGAGGAGACACTGGTACTCTTCGTTCTGCCAAAAGTGAGGAGTCTCTCACCTCTTTACATAACGTTGAAGGTAACCGACTCTTAAAAGCTCTAAAAAAGCTCAGCTTCAAATTATAAACCAGCCATTGTGAAATTCTGACTTCTCTGTTTTTCCTTTAACACAGGAGAGTCTAAGGTGTACAGGCCACGCAGACCTCGCTCCAGCAGCGATGCGCTCTCTGCTTCCTTCAATGGTGACCTGTTGGATGGCAGACAACACTGTAACTCGTATGACAACCTGGGTCAAGGGGACAGTGATGGGGATGATGGACCAATCTGTGTGCCTGCTCTCATCTCCCCGCCACGTTCTGCTGACGATGTGGACCTGAGCCCCCCTGACATTGGCATGGCCTCTTTAGACTTTGACCCCATGTCTTTCCAGTGTAGCCTTCCTCTGCCAGAGACTTCCATTTTCTCACTTGACACAAATGAAAGCAGTCTGAAGAGGAGCCCGGGCAGTGCCAGTGGCTCAGAGCCAGTCTCGCCAGTCAGAGCTAAGGTTACGAGTCATTCTGTGTCTCCAGACCACAGTCCAGCCTTAAAGGATAGAAATAAACCGCCCCCTGCATCTTTCTCGGAGAAAACTCCAGTTCAGTCCCTTGAGAGCAGTGAGAAGTCAGCTGTTGTGATTCCTCTAAGCATCTCTGAATCGGCTGCCTCCATGATAAGGAAAGCACAAGAGAGCACTGTACTTCAGCCCTCTTCCCCTCCATCTCCACTTGACTCTCCTGCAAAATTGAGCTCTCTGCCAAGAACCACCGATCTGCCCCTGAGTGAAGCCATTCAACAAGAGCTTCTTTCTAAAGCTGCTACCTTTGAGAGTAAAGAGAGTAAAGACATATCAAGCATTGAATGTTCACAGCCAGCACAGGTCACCTGCTCTCAAGAGCAGCCAGGTAAGCTGAACTGAAATACAGGGATATGGTTGCTTAAATCCATAATGTTTCTTGAGGAGTCATTGACATTTTTATCATAAATTAGTTGAATGACTTTAATTCCTGTATTCAAATTAATTTTCAAAATGTCAGGGTAAAACAGCTGTCATTATATCATTTTATAAAAGATTTTCAAAAATATTTGAAACAAACATGAATACAGAGAGAACTTAGACAATAGGCCTTTATCACACTTCCGCGTTCGACAAGTGGAAGATTCAAATAGTAGCGTGAAAGAACTTCCGCTGCAGCCTCTATCAATGGCTGTGCCCATAGCACGGCATTGTTGTGGATTATTTATGTAGAATTTAGCACATATGTGTCTTCTAAAGACACCAATCTCAGTTTACAACAATTAACTGAGTATTACGAAGCGAAGGAATACGTTGTCATGATATCCCGATGCGTATTTCATGACTTAAACAGCTCATGAGGCATACTGTATTTAAGCAATTCTGCACAGACTGATCACCTTATTTCATTACAGAACAGCAAGAAAACTATACAAACAACATATCACATTAATGAGCATAAAGCTTAAAACATTAATTATGACTAAAGGCTGTACAGAAGGATTAAATCAGGGGTGGGCAACCTTTTTGACTCGACGGCCACATTAAGTGAGGGGCCGCATTATGTTTATAACAAATGAAGCTTTGAATTTTATTTTTTTTATTCTAAATTAACACTCACTTACTACTGTACTGTATGTATACTTGTACATATGGCAGTTCTTTTCTTGTACCATCTCTACCTATTTTTATTGGCACTTTGACACAGATAAGTTGCATTGGTGTACAAGTCGATTTATAAGACACATTTTATCATTTCATTCAGAAATAATGTCAAATAAACGAAACGTTTACAAACATTAGAAACATGTATTTATATTCCCCACCCTCCACAAAAAAATCCTGTAAATTTAGCAGTGTTCAGAATAGAAAAAATAAAATATAACGAAAATATAAAAAATATATAAAAAACAAACACAAATTATAGTGGCATTCACTATTAACATATATTATAAACGCACAGCCTTAAATATTTAAACCGAAACTGAATTAAACTAGCAGCATCGTTGCTGGAAAATGCACAATGCAAACTCACTTGCCTTTTCTCATTCATCACCAATCCTAATGTGCGCGCTTTGCGCTTGACCTTGATTAGGCTACTTTATATAAATCGCCTTGGAAATTGCAGCACGTTTCAGATGAAAAAAAACGCAATTTATAATCCAGAAAACAGTACTATATGCACTTTCATAAAAATGTGTGTGGAAAACAGAAGAAAGCATATCTTTGCAAGATTGCAAGATAAAATTACCAATTATTTCCATGTTTTCCCCACAAAATACAGCCCCCGTGAGCAGAACGATAACGGGATAACACTGGCATTTGGTCTGATACTGGAAGTCTGAGAAGCATTTCTTTTTTTTCTTTTTTTACTTTATTCAGTTTTAATATGACATTTGCTTTTCCAGAGGTCCAAAAGGAAAGCGATAGTACGGTATACTAGTTACAAATAGATTCCTCTAATGTACAAAATAAAGGGGTTCCAAACAGATCACAGTGATAACATCAGCAGGGTGTGAAGAAAAAAATAAATAAATAAGAATAAAGAATATATGCATATTCTTTATTCTTTGTATTAAACATAATGCTCACATTTTTTCACACGCTGACTTTGATGCAATCCTCTATAATTGCATCAAATTTAAGATATTTAAAAATAAGTTTGCTAATCTTAATCGAGTTATTCTCTGTGATTGCGTGCAACGATTGAATAACATTATACTGTGAACAAGAGCGGGAGGTTAAGCACAATAAATATAATTCAAAAATAAACAAAATAATATTATAAATAAAATTTAATCAGTCCGACTAAAGAATATATGCATATAATAAAATAAATAATATATAAAAAAATAAGTAAATTAATTAATTAAATACAAAAATACTTCGATCACCACATAATATTGAGGTAAATCAATTTAAGAGTTACAGAGGTATAATGCAGCATAAAAAACAATGTAAATAAGTTATCTCATTCCTAAGTAATCTAACACAGGCTTCCATATTTTCCAAAATATATCTAGCTTATCATTACCAATAAATTGTAATTTCTCAATATGAATAATGCCCGCTAGCTCACTCAGCAACACATCGAATGTTGGGACAATATCAAGTTTCCACCTCTGAAGAATCAATCTCTTTGCAAGAACCATAAATAAAAAAAATACCCCGTCTCTCATATGAACTAAAAGAAGGTACAGAAATCACCCCAAAAATGGCAATCATTGGATCTGGAACAATATCTTTTCTATTCACTTTTGAAAGCAGGTCAAAAATATCTGTCCAGTACTTATGAAGGTTACAACATGTCCAAAATGAATGTAGAAGTGTACCCTCCGCAACCTTGCATTTACTGCATATCGGTGACACTTCAGGGAACATTTTGTGCAATTTAGTTTTGCACATATATACTCTATGTAGAAATTTGTGAAAAAAAAAAAGTTGTGTCTAGTATTAATTAAACAATCATGTATATTCTGCAGGCATTCCTCCCATTGCGCATCCTCAATAGTGAAACCTAAATCCTCCTCCCATGTTTTCCTAATTGTAGTTGTCACTTTCCACCAGATCTGTTAATACATTATAGAAATATGACACTGAGTTTTGAGTTTCCAGCTTTAAATCTGTTTATTTCCTCAAATTTTTCATGCTTTTTTTAGTTGTTCAAAATTAGGAAAATATTTTCTGACATAGTCTCTAATTTGCAGATATCTGAAAAAGTGAGAATTTGGTAACTCAAACTCTGATTGGAGCTCTTTAAAAGACAGGAAATGCCAGTTCATATAAACGGAGCCAACACAGCTTATTCTCTTCTGTTTCCAAAGCGAAAAAGACTGGTCGTTAAGAGCTGGAATGAAGGAGTGATTCATACATATGGAGCTATAAAGATATACATTAGGAGCTTTAATATATATTTTAATTTGTTTCCAAACTTTTAAAGACTGGCCTATAACAAAGTGATTATTATAGATAAGCTTACTAACCTTACCAGGACTGTTATAGCATCTGCAGTGAAGAGTCAGAGCAAAGGGCTTGTTCAATTCTAAGCCATTCCGGTTGTTCACAGGTTCCTTCTAATGGGTCATCATTCCACCAAGAGAATATATTCAAGTGTGCTGCACAATAATATGCTTTAAAGAAAGGTAACCCAAATCCCCCCTTATCCTTATCTACCTACCCTTCTCCAATAGTCTGTTATTTTTTAACTGATCAATCTTCTTTTGCCAGTTGGCTCTTAGAAGGTCTTGTGGTTTTCTAGTTATTATAACACCAAGATAAGTAAAAGTGTTTTCTGCTATTTTGAACGGGGTGGATCTTATATACTGCTGACAAGTGTTGGGCTTGAGGAACATTTTAAGCATTTTTAAAACCGTTCCAATGCAAGGCATTTTTCAAAACAAATGAACACTTTCACATTTTTAAAACAAGTAACTTATTTACAATTGTGCCAGTTCTGTAGAGTATATAGCTATTTTGACTTTTTATTTGGTATTTGCCGTGCGGCCTGAAATAAAATAAATAATAGACTAAGCGCCTATCTTTAGTGAAGCCGCGCGGAGAGCTGCTTCTGAAACGTGCCGCGGATTGACTAGAGTGGCTGCGATCCGCTCCGGTGTATATCAGGGGTTATATACTGCACTACAGGCTACAGCGCTAGCTTTTGGATATTACTGATATTGCACCAAATTACCTATTTTGGAACAACTGCCTCACGGGCTGGATGAAAACGGCCGTAATTTGCCCACCTCTGCAGTTTCGTATCATTTTTAAAAATCCCTCGTGGGCCGCCACAGGAGTGATAATGGGCCGCAGTTTGGACACCCCTGGATTAAATTAAAGGTTTAGCGCAAATTTGTATTAAACATAATGCTCACATTTTTTCACACGCTGACTTTGATGCAATCCTCTATAATTGCATCAAATTTAAGTTGTTCAAATAAAGAAATATTTCCAGCCCATAGACGATAATTAAAAATAAGTTTGATCATCTTAATTCTGAGGTATTCTCTGTGATTGCATGCAACGATTGAATAACATTATACTGTGAACAAGAGCGGGAGGTTAAGCACAATAAATATAATTCAAAAATAAATGAAATAATATTATAAATAAAATTAAATCAGTCCGACTAAACCTCTGGTAGTAACTTGAGCTGCGTGCTCTTCATTAATCTGACTGACAACACTGGCAGGGCTGACAGTCGCGTCAGTCAGATAGGCTAATGTTAGACATTAAAATGAAGGATGACATGATACATGGTATGGAATCGGTATAAATACGCAGTTTTAACACTGAGGTTTATTGCGTCAATGTTCAACTAAACTAAATTACTTTAATTTTCTTCACAAAACTGAGATGGTCCTCACTGCAGAACACAAGATCCAGGGGGTGTGGTTGGATCTATATCCAACTCCTCCCACCTTACATATACCTAAACCTACCCGTCTCCACCCCCTGATCCCTAAACCCACCCATCTCCACCCCCTGGATGTGGATCCAACCCCGCCCCCTGGATCTTTGTTCTGCAGTGAGGGGCTACTGACAAAACTGGCATCTGTCCATTGAAAATAAAGCAGGCGGAAATTCCTTTACACTACTAATCGGAGTCGGATGTGACGACACGCGGACTGTGATAAAGGCCTATAGATTTTTGAAAGTTTTTATTTTATTTTATTGTAAATGCCATCATTAACCCTGATGCTACTGTGATATGAACCTCCAAGGTATGCTGGGTTTCATAAGTGAATTATTTAATTTTTCAGGTTTAGTTCACCAGGCTTTTACCAGTAGCGCTTTGCACCAACACCCTCAATGTAGAGAAATCTGTCCACAATCTGTAGAAATTTAACAATTCCCTATCTTACCTTCTCATGAATATTAGCATGCCTTCTTGTTTGAGTTCCCTCTGTTTTGTCCATCCGTAGGAGCCGTAGCTCTGGACTCACCAAAGGGCAATGTCCCTGTCAGCTCTGTGTCCCTCATACCTCCCCCTCCCCCACCAAAGAATGCTGCCCGCATGCTTGCACTAGCTCTAGCTGAATCTGCCCAGCAGGCCACTATTCTCTCTCAGAGGCAATCTTCTGGACCCCCTACACCAGTGTCACCCGTTAAGCCACAAGAGTTACTGGAGACCATGGACTGGCCGCCTCCTCCTTCCTTGCCATCACAGCCATCCCTGGAGGAAGCTGCAGTCGAAGCATCAAAGAGATCCGCTCCTAAGTCTTCACCACCCTCTACCCCAACCGAAAAGTTAACTCGCTCTGTCAGTCTGCACCTCATCACAGCTGAGAGCGGGAAGCCATTCAGCATTTCTTGCAATAGCCAGGATGTTATCTCACCAGAGACCTCAAGCCAGAGTGCTATGCCTTCTAGTCAACCTTTTCAAGTTTGCCAAACACAAAAAAGCCCAGAAAGGCAGCAGCCAGCTGTAGGCCAGACACCTGTGAGCACAGACAAAACCACTTCTACAATCACCACACCAGCTATCAGCAGCAAGGATACTATCATTCAACAACCCAGCTCTGAGGTAAGCAGTGGCACATGCAGGAATGTCAGTAGCACTAGTACTTCAGTGCCAAGGCTGAACATTAAGTAATGTTATAAATATTCATGAGCCAGACCTTCACCATTGTAAATTCAAAATTAGAAAAGCATGTTAAGCATGAGTGCTGCTAGTTGTTAGATCAAAAGCTGCCTGCCATTGTTTTTATTTAATTGGTTAGTATTTATGTGAACCTTTAGAGTGCATGTTTTTGTATGTTGTGTAACTATTTCACCTTTGTCATATTGCAACAAAATGAATATCAAATTTATTCATTTATCCATTATTCTGGTATTGATATCAATAACTACAATAAGCACATGTAAATACAAAAAGGGAAATACGAAAGACACCTAACAGTGTTTGTTTGGGCTTAATCCCTAGATCCATATGACTGAAATGGTTATGCCACCAAAACCCACAAAGATGCCAGATCAGCCAGTCGCAATTCTCCAGCCTCAGCCACAAATACAGACTCACCCTCATGCAGCGATTCGGTCTCAACCTCAAGTTCATCCTTATTCTCAGTCACAAGCACAGCCGCAGTTTCAGCCCAAATCGCAGCCCAATGCTAGAGTTGCACCAACCCCCGCAGCACCTCTTGATCATGTGGAAAAACCATGGGAAGCCATAAAGCCTGTCCATCCAAAAGCAGATAGTGCTCCTCAACACCATACTCAGGGAGTGACGCCGCCAATGCCCCCAGTTCGTTCTATTGAAAGTAAACTAGCGATGGCTGCTCTCTGCAACACTGAGGCTGCAAACCCCACCAACTTTCATGCCATCTTAGAAACATCCATGAGAGGCTCAGTGGAAGAGACTCCCCCGCAATCTCATTCATCTCACCGCAGGGCTTCCACTCATCAGTCAGGTTACATTTACCACTCAAAAGGGGATGCTGCCCAACTGGAGCCCACCACAGAGGCGTATTACCATCAGCGGGTATCTCCTTCAGGTCAGGCTACGATGGCATACCATTACAGACCAGAGAGTGTTCCACCACATATTTCTTATGTATCGAAATCAGAGCCACAGATTTCCTATAGAGCCCACGGTGATGGCCGATACAATACGATTGGACCTAGGTCCTACCACCAGTCCATCAAATCCCGTGGCCCATTGAGAAGTGAATATATTTCTCCAGGCTCACTGCACCACTCCCATGGCTACAGCCAAGTAGATGGACCTACCGTGTACCCAACAATCCGCAGGGTCCACTCCCTACATGTGCCCCCCACCGCTATCCGCTCATTGCCAGTCACCAGAACCGAGGTTCCACCAGATGATGAGTTATTTTACTACCAGCGCCCAGTCTACCACTGCAAGTCTCACCAACCGGCCTCTCAAGCCGACTACCACGTCACACAACTGCAACCTTATTTTGAGAACGGAAGAGTTCAGTACCGTTACAGCCCCTACTCTGGCTCTCACGTTCTGGATGCCCCTTTCTACGATGTGGACCATTACGGTACGATCCGCTTACGGCACGTCCATTCCTTCAGCGGTCGGGACAGTGCACCTCTACTTCAGTCTGGAGCCAAATCTGGAGGCTACCACTACCTTTCAAGGCATTTCATTCCTTTAAAGGAGCATAGCTTCGTAAGCAGAGACATGCCATCTTACGGTGGTTCAAAAGGGAGTGTTTACTTTGCATGGGATCCAGATGAAGCAGAGAGGCTTCGCATACACTCTATCCGCAGGGAAAGCAGAGCGAGACAAAAGGTGAAGGGTTCTGTTATGTCTCAGTATGACAACATAGGACCCTACATGCCAATGGATATGGACATGTTACACTTACGCAGCAAATCAGATCCCGGCAAAACTGTATTGATGGCTGCCGAGAGCAAAGAGGCCAAATATAATATCGTTCCTGGATCTCAGCATGCTCCCAGGCACTTGATCTCCGATCCAGATGTCCTGATGTATATGGAAACAGAAAAACACTGCCAAGGAAATGGGATGGGGGATAAGACCAGCTCCAGGACCTACTCATCCATCCATTCACATCAATCACAACTTCCACCACGAAGCCTGCAGCACTTACCAGAGGGTGGCCATCATGACCCAAAGTTTGAAACTGGGGAAAAACAACCGAGCAGTAAACCTTGGCAGGAACACTCGGAGAGCAGGACTGCCCAACCTCGTTACGAAAGGTCAGATTTGGAGCGCCACATATGCAGGGTTAAAGCCACGAGTAGCGCCAGTGAAGATGAACAAGCAGTTCCAGCAAAGCCAGCTCCTCCACCCAAGCCAGAGAGATCACATAGCGTCAGAGAGCGACAGCATTACAACCAATCCAGTCTTCCCGCACATCTACCAGACAATTCAGACCATAGTGGATCCTACTCTCATCAGTCACAGGGACAAAGACAAAGTGCCATTACTTTACAGTCACACTATGACAACCTGGATGACTACCATCCGGTACCTCAGTCCCAAACCTCACTATCAAATCGGGGTGGTTCCAGCTCCTATCAATGCCCTGGTTTCTCAACTCCACATAGTAATCGCGCATACTCCACTGCCTTGGGACAGGGCGACTTCATACAGGCTGAGCTTTCAGTGCAGAGGCCAGAGACTGATATTAATGCTGAGTAAACAGGCATTCAATGACAAATAAGATTATTGTAGGTGTCAATAATTCAGTTGCAGTTTAGCAGCCTCTGCGGGACAGTGGACTGCCTTCTGACTGTTTACATTCAGTTTCCTTTTTTTTTTTTAAATGTTCAAAGAAATGTAAAAGACTTTTTACTGAACTGAATGTACCATAGTTTCATCAGTTGTTTAAACATTGTGTCATGGAAATATAACTTGTTATATGCTGTAGATATTCTGTGATATTGACAAATGGTACATGAATCATAACCAGATGAGTTATGTGTATCTGAGAAGTACTACTGGATATAAGGGATTCTTTTTGTTCTGTTTTATTACTTTGAAAAGGTCTGGGACTGGGTATAAATGAAGTGTAAAGGTTTGCATTTTAGAAATGCATGTAAGCTACATTTTACAGAACAGTTCTGTGTACCATGATATATATATATATATGTATTGTGTACTTTCTTGATGTTACAGTAACAGTGGAAGGGAAGCCCTGTTTAATTCATCCTACCATCATTTTACACAACTAGGTGGGTTCATGAAATTCTTAATATTCTGCCTTAAGTTTAGGGGCCCAAAATGTGCATTTTTCTCCCATTTTGTCCAAACTGTGGCATCATTATGTATGATAGGATTTCATCACACGCAACTGGATTTCTTTCTTCGTTTGAAAACTTGACATGATTTGACTAAACTCTGCTTGGATTGGCTGCTGTTTGTTGTCAGAGGGACCAAACAATGAATGCAGATTGTGATGGCAGAAGTATTCATTAAGATATTGGAGAATGCCTGAAGGTGAGAGTGCCAGTGTGAAGTGACAAATTTCCCGTCCCACTTTCAGGGAATTGTGTTATTGACAGAGTTTTTGATACATTTAGTGATTAAAATGTTTCTGACTGATTTTAGACCAGCACCTTACTTACATTTTTGTACCAAGCTGCATTACTAAATTTCACATAGATCCATAAACTTTATATAAGAGGAACCATTTACCTGAAAAGTCCATTCATTTCATAATGCTGAACAATTTGTGCATTTACAATGAGTACCATGTACATTGCCCTCAAAGTGAATCTGTCAGGTGGAGATAAACCAATATTGTACTTATTTAAAAGGACGGTTTATGATTAGGGGACCCGTTTTTTTGTTGTTTTGGCAAAGTCGTTGCATGTTACCGTTCTGTCAGACCGTAATTATTATTGCATTACTATGCCTTTAAAATTTGTTAGAGTATTCAAATGAGCCCAAGCTCACAATGGCATAATTTGTATGTTTGTGGTTGATTCCCTAATAACATCTGTTTTTGTGTTTTGCCAAGTCTTATGAAGTAAATTTTCCAGCATTTTTATGATTGACATTTAATATGCTGTTTCCTTGTTTTTGTTTATTTGTTTTAGACTGTGAAAAAAAATGGTTGGGTGGCTAGCGTGGAAACAATAAAGGCACTCATATGTAACCTATATTTTATGGGACCATACTGAAATTTTAAAGCAGCATCTCCATATTTGCACTCTTCTCATGAGGAGTTGACCCTGAAAACTATAGCATTTAAGCCTCAGAGCCTAATTTTAATCAAGCTTGTATGAACCTGCGGTCTGAGATCATTTAGCCTCAAATGACATTTACTCCTTTAATGCACATTTTTTGGGGAGGATTTTTTTAGTATAGCAAACAGAGTAGGCTGAACATTACCAGTATTTCTCTTTAAAACAAATACTTATTCAGATTAAATCTGTAATATAATACAGCTGCTGTTATTTGATTTAGCTGGATTGTTGTAATAAAGACCTTTTAAGATAGCATTTGATATGTTAATCTCAAGCCATTATACTATAAATCCATAGCTATTTGGTCACATTCCCCCAAACCTCTACACATTTGCCTAAGGAGCCACCTAGCTGAACATCTTTCTGTAATACCAAGAAAGTATTATCATACATTTGGCTATGATTAAACATAATATGCTCAGTTAGCCATGTTTCAGGTATATTTGTGATAACAAATGGAGCATCTATGTCACATTTGAATCCAAATAAAATTCAGCTTAGCCTGAAAGAAGGAATGATTCATTGATTCCATTCTTTACTGCTTGTGCATTTAATTCCGTTCATTCAGCTATTTTACACTTGCTTATGTTGTATTTGTAGTATTATACTTTAGTACAATCAAAATATCACAAACTATAAAGAGTTTTTTTTTAAAAGTCTAATTCTTATTCAAATACAGTATAAGGATCATGTTTGGGTTTGGTAAGATTTTTTTGAAAAAATATTTCAATTTTAATACATTCTAAAATGTAATTTATTCTTGTCAAAGCTGAACTTTCAGCAGCCATTATTCTACTTTAGTGTCATGATCCTTCCAAAATCGTTATAATATGCTGATTTGGTGCTCAAGAACCATTTATCAGTTGAAAACTACTTAAAATAGTGCTTAATGTTTTTGTGGACCCTGTGATATATTTTTTTCAGGATTCTTTGATGAATAGAAAGTTCAAAGAATGCAACTTTTATGCAATATAAATCGTATGTAACAGTAAAATGTCTTTACTGTCACCTTTGATCGAATTAATGCATCCTTTCTGAATAAAAGTATTAATTTCCTTAAAAAAAAAAAACCTTAATGACCCCATACTTTTGAATGTTAGCATAGGTGTGATCTATTCAGGTAGTATTGTGCATTTTAGATGCCAGTTTAAAATCTTGAACATTGTGTGAATTTGTATGGATGCTGTGTGCCATCAAGAATTTAAACAACTAGCACAACAATTTAAATGAATACAGCACTGTAAATTTTAAACATTTCATGTATTTTTTAAATATCAAAATGAACCGCTTTTCATGCAAATCACAGTGGCTCACAATCAAGAAATGAGTCTTTTGCATCATGAATCTTGTATCAGTGACCCACAGAGCGGACAGATACATGAACAGAGCATCTTCTCATCTAAGTGCCAATGTTCGGGGTGTTTTCATGCAAACTCTGCAGGGCGAGATCTGACCACTTCATCTCTTGCTCTTTGACTGACTCAGTCGATCCGCCGTTGTCTTGCTCTGCTTCTGGAAGTTCACTCTGCCAGAAAAAAAGGTATAATATAAAGTTAAATCATACAGTGGAATTATAGGCAATTATGGCAAAGGTGATATCATATAATACAAATGTAAAAATATTCATGCTCAAATATTTCCACGTGCAAAATACGTTGCTGTCTCTCTAATGAAAATTAAAAATTGAGGTTAAAAAAAATCATGTGTTGTGCATATTCCACTGCTGACAAATATAAACAGAACTTACCATCATTGCGAAGACTACTTGAAGGGATAGTTCACCCAAAAATGAAAATTCTGTCATTTCCTCACCCTCAAGTAGTTCCAAACCTGTATGAAAGTCTTTGTTCTGCCGAACACAAAGGAAGATATTTTGAAGAAAGCTTGTAACCAGGCTGTTTTGGGGCACCACTGACTTCCATAGTAGGAAAAAAATACTATGGAAGTCAATGGTGCGCCAGAACTGCTCTGTTTCCCACATTCTTCAGAATATCTCCCTTTGTGTTCAGCAGAACAAAGACATTCATACAGGTTTGGAACTACTTGAGGGTGAGTAGATGATGACAGAATTTTCATTTTTGGGTGAACTATCCCTTTAAGATAATTTTAACGTATGCAATTCGAAATGCACATATCAACACTGTAGATGTGAAGTTTTACCAGTGGGATTGTGACATCCTCATATGGCAGTCTGTCTTCTCTCCAGGCATCATCTGTGAGATCGAGAACTCTTCCATCTCTCTGCACTTCACTGTCCATGATCAGACTTCGGTACACAATCAAAAGATCAAACTACGTTGAAACACTGTATCTATCTTACGTTATGCAGTACATGGGTTTCATTAAAGTACTCTTATTGGCTATTAAAGCTATTAAATGATCTTGTAAGAGTGATAATACAGACCCGTGTAGTCTTCTGCTCAGCGCTGCCGGTTGTTGTTATGTCGCTCTCTGATGACGACACCTCCTACTCATTGGACCTTTTCTGCCTACATTGTTAACTATTTTTATAGTCGACCCGATGTGCTTACATTAATGAAACTGAGTACTCACAATGTTTCTTTAATAGACTGTGATTCATCTGTGAGTTAACGCCATATAGCGGTGTACGGTTTGTGAACGGACCTTTTCATTGATTCCGTTGAACAGGTTCACAATCTGCGTCTAATTGAATTGTTCACGAATTGTTGCGAACAAAACACAATGGAAATATGTATAACATGTATAACACGTATAAAATATGTATAACAGTTCCATGCAGAGTTGGTTTTACTAAAACGAACAAAACATTTGAGATGGAAATTGATTTAGAATGGTTTAGTCTAATAGACATTTATTTTCTAAATGACTGAACCATGTCTATAACAACCTGAACTGGGGCAGATTTAAATACATAGTAATTAATAGTAAAAGACACAAAGAACAAGATGAGTCAAAGAATCATTGAATCTGTTTACAACCGGTTCTTCTAAACGAACTGTTCAAAAGAACCGAGTCGCAGAAAGGAGTTGGACTTCCTATCACTAACGCCATGACCAGATCTCGCATCTGTCCAATGAGATGTCGAGAAACGGGCTCGCGCTGTGAGCAAGTGAGCCGCTATTGGCTGCGTCCTTTTGTGTTTCTTCAGTGAGAGCAGAAGGACTGCCTCTATGAGGCTTTTAACCTCACGTATTTTCTTTTCTACTGTGTCTTCAAAAGCACCTTTACAGGTGAGCTGATAGTTTCCAGACATGAACGTGTATTATCAACAATAATACTCTGCATTCATTCTGTTTGCTCTTTTTTTGATGAATTTTGTCTTAGAAAAGTACAACGTTATCATTTAAAATATTGGTTAAAGTGCACTGGAGTGTTTTTAGTATTTTCAGTGTTTGTTAGGATATGGCAATGATGATTAACCGGTTTATTTAAAGGCCTCCTTGTTCATTCACATTTTAGACAGTTAATAACACTTCTGTCCAACTCCTAGGGTCAAAGATGGACCTTGTGCTCAATGTTGCAGATGATTACTTCTTCACTCCATATGTGTATCCCTCTTCATGGCCGGAGGACGAGCCTCTGCGGCAGATCATCGGCTTGATGGTGGTCACCAACCTGGGTGCTGCAATCTTATATCTAGGCCTGGGTGCTTTGAACTACTTCTTAATATTTGACCACAAATTAATGCAACACCCTCAATTTTTGGAGGTTTGTTTATTCATCTAACAACCTACAGTCTTTAAAATGAGTATATTTATATAGGTATATAATATATGTGTATGATTTTTATTATATTTTCATCCACAGAACCAGGTGCAACGTGAAATAAAGTATGCCCTGTGGTCTTTGCCCTGGATCAGCGTACCAACAGTAGCATTGTTTTTCGCTGAGGTCAGAGGATACAGCAAACTGTACGACAGTGTCGATGAATCGCCTCTCGGTGAGATCCTTTGCTTTATCACATGGGTATATAAAGTGCTGGATATGTTGGAAATCACCAGTTTTTAAACTTTAAGAAAGCTAGGCCAGAAACATTAAAAATGATTGAATCTGGATGCAACAAACTGACAGCCCTAATTTTAGAAAGCGCCAGTGATGCTGCCTGTCAGATGTGCTTTAGATAATCGTGTTGCTATAGGCATAAACATCTCGTGCTATTTCTGCTTGTTTTTCAGGATGGTCAGGACTGATTTTCAGCATGGTCTCTTTCCTGTTTTTCACTGACATGTGCATTTACTGGGTTCACAGATTCCTTCACCACAAGTTGATATATAAGGTATTTAAGATATGTAAGAACTGCATTGAATTGACTTTTTTTATTTTTATAAAATTAATATGCTTGAGTTGTGATTTAAGGTAATTTTTTTATTCAAGCATGTTGGAGACTTAGTAAATATGCCCTGGTCAAGCTCAGTTACTTATAGTTTATTAATTAACTACGGGCAAGAAAATGAATAGGATGGGAATAAAGAGTAATATTACATAATATTAATAGGGTAATATTATTGAGGATACAGGAAATCTTAATCAGTTGAAACAATATTCCCAAGAAAACATGCTTTGAAAAAGATGAGAAAGTAAATAATAAAGAGAAAATCTCATTTTAATTTTATGTTTATTTTATGTAATTAAATGTTATTTTAGAATTATTTATATACCATGATGTATTAATTTGAATTAGCTTTTATTTTTATATTTTCATTTTATAGTTTGTTTTGGTGATTTTATGTGCTATTGTCATTTTTTAATCCTTTAATGTCTTTTATTTTGGGTTCAATTTGTCGTTTTAAAACTTTAACTTGAACAATTCAGTCACATTTTTTTTTTAGTTTTTTTGCATATGGTATTTAAATGTGAATGTGAAGTGAAGTGACATACTGCCAAGTATGGTGACCCATACTCAGAATTCGTGCTCTGTATTTAACCCATCCAACGTGCACACACACAGCAGTGAACACACACACACCGTGAACACACACCCGGAGCAGTGGGCAGCCATTTATGCTGCAGCGCCCGGGGAGCAGTTGGGGGTTCGGTGCCTTGCTCAAGGGCACCTCAGTCGTGGTATTGAGGGTGGAGAGAGGGCTGGACATTCACTCCCCCCACCTACAATCCCTGCCGGCCGGAGACTCGAACCCGCAACCTTTGGATTACAAGGCAGACTCTCTAACCATTAGGCCACGCCTTCCCCAATTTATTTTATTCTATCTTTATTTCAGTTACAAAAAAACAATATTTTTAATAATCTTGGTTTTAGTTAACAGTAACCACACTTTTAAAAGCTGTTCAGTATCTGTTGCAAAAATGACAATATAAGCTTAATCTCAATTAGTGAAATGATTTTAAATTAACCACTATGCACCTAATTCACTTTGTGATATTGTATAAAAAGTTGAAAATTAACTAATATGTTTCCATCTTTACAATGTATGATGGGTATATAGTAAGAATGACACACAGTTCAAAATACAACATATTTGATCAAATTTTGAACATGTTTTCAGCTGCCGATAAAAGTATAGTACTCTCAGCTCCATTTAACTTACTTTTTAAAATCTTTTCCCTCATATTCAGTATTTTCACAAACCTCATCACGTGTGGAAGATCCCCTCTCCGTTCGCCAGCCATGCTTTCCACCCCGTGGACGGATTTCTTCAGGGCCTGCCATACCACATCTACCCCTTCCTCTTCCCCCTACACAAGATTCTCTACTTAATCCTGTACGTGTTCGTCAACATATGGACCATCTCCATCCACGACGGAGACTACCGCGTGCCCAACCTGATGGAACACATCATCAATGGTTCAGCTCACCACACAGACCACCACCTCTTCTTCGACTACAACTACGGGCAGTACTTCACCCTGTGGGACCGCATCGGAGGCTCCTACCGCTATCCTTCAGCCTTGATGGGGAAGGGACCTCACGACCACATTAAGAAACTGATGGCAGAAGGGAAGCTGAACTCAAACGGCGTAAACGGCCAGACTAATAATAATAAAAATGGTGTTCATGCCAAAAAAGAGTAGGCAGAATAAGCATCATGAATGAGTTTAAAGGTAAGATTTTTGCTCTTAAACTAAGTTCTTATTCACAAGAGACTCTTAGCACTACATAATCAATTATGCATAAAATTGCCAAAAAGAAGCAAGGACATGTGTATATTTTTGCCAAATAGAAACATTCGCTATGGCTACCCTGTTGGTTTCTTGCTTTTGTGTAACTTAATATGAATAACTTAAATTAACAGGCTTCTGTCAAGTAAGCGTCTATAATTTCACTGTCATAAACATTCAAAGAATGTATTAAGACTGGCAGACTATCCCTTCACTTCACCTTTCCATTAGCAGTTGTTAAGGTACACAAGACTCTGACTTTCTCCATAGCTTTGTTTATCTATGAACTGATGAATGGTCCAGAGACCTGCTGAAGGTTTTTGCTGATCTGCGGTCATTTTGTTTTAAAAGAGATTATGTGCTTTGCTTTTGAAATGAAATGCACATTCTTTCCAAATAAAAAGAAAAATCGCTGTATTTCATTGGTGTTGTTTGAGGTCAAGTCAGGTTATGTGATTCTGCACTTATTCTTCAGATTGACAGAGACCTTAATTGCAGAGAAGAGAGCCAGTAACATGATTGTTAATAGCAAATGTAGCTTTGGATACACTAACATTTTATTGTCCTTTGCAGCATAGCAACAATCATCTAACCATCATGGCACACACTAGAGGGTGCTGTTGAATCACACAATATTCAGGTATTTGTGATTAAAGAATGGATAGGTGCAGAAGAAATGTAGATCCTAGTAGTTTTATTGACAAACCAAATCAGTGAAAAGAACAGCTTTGCCAGAATTCTTGTTTGCATCACATTTCCATCAGAAAAATACTTTTTTTTTTTTTTCTTAAAGTGTGGGAAGGAATAATCATACAACTTTATTACCGTAAAACAAACAAACAAACTCAAATTAACCATATTTGTTCTTCATTATTTAAATGAGGAGAGAAACCTCTAGGCAATGCATTGTTAGGCAAATGCATTGTTCATGCTCCTGTTAAAAACATACTGGCAAGCTAATTAGTGTCTATGGCAACAGTTTATGATTTTTATGACTAATGCATTGCCACAAAGGTTATGACAAGGGATTAACATTGGAACTAAGATGTAATGGCCGTTGAATCACTTGTTAAAGATGCACGCAACTTTGATTAAAATGTGTTTCCGAAGGGGAACGGTTACTTGTGCAGTGTTTAACTACAGCACAGATCATTTGATGCAAATGACCACACAAGAAAAGCATGTGACTTTATGGAATAAAAATGAGCTTATAAGCAGGATAATAGTTTAAGTTGGCAGCTTTATTGTGTGTTGAAGTGGGTGGGCTAACAGGGTTCATTCAGGTTGAATGCTGTGAAAATCAAATGGCATTATGCTTTTATTTTCATTTTTTAAAATGCATGCTTGATAAGACATTAACTGATGGACTGGAGTTGTGTTGATTGCTTGTAAATTATTGTGATGTTTTTATCAGCTGTTTGGGCTCTCATTCTGACGGCACCCATTCACTGCAGAGAATCCATTGGTGAGCAAGTGATGCTAAATTTCTCCAAATCTGTTTTGATGAAGAAACAAACTCATCTATACCTTGGATGGTCTGAAGATTCATTTTTAGCAAATGTTCATTTTTGGGTGCACTTTTGTAATAACAATGTGGAATTATATCAGTTTTGTTTGCTTTATTTAGTAAGTCTTGTTTATTTTGCACGCCTGATGATTTGAGCTACTCACTATGTCAGAAATCGACATGGCTTGGTGTCACAGTATGTAAGTTTGCAGCCGTGCTCTTGTGCATATGCGAACTGTTGCGCGTACTTGCGTGTGTGTGTGTGTTTTTAGGCAGTGAGAGAGTTTATGAACCCAATCACTGAACTTGAAAATTGTCTTTTATTTCATGCTGGGTGAGATGGCTTTATTATACGGTGGATGTGCATGCAGGCGTGGGATGCTGGGTGACTCATTTGTATCCTGGCAGCTAACTGAGGTACAGGAACACATCATTTCAAAGTTCACACTGTGGGTACCACCAGGAGCACCATTGCTTTGTGCACAACAATGCCACATTTTCTTACCCATTATTATGATCGCGAGAAACCCAAAGAGGAAATTAATCATTACATTTCTGTCTACCTAGAATAATCTCCACCCTTTATTTGAATCGGTATCATTGCGTGCTGAATGGAGATTGCTGTACTGCAGCTGCGGCCACTATCTTTCAATTACAGCGCAGACCAATGCTCATTCTGTTGGGCTTCTAATGATATCTGCAGGCTGTTTACAAATGTCCCTTCCACAGAATGTATTTCCACACAAATTAATAAGGCCAAGTAACACCTTTAGGAAATCTTTTCATTTCAAAGGTATGAAATCCCCTTGTACGGTGGTTGATGCTAATTTGTTTTTGTTTTGGGGGGAAATTTATTTTGTGCTTTGCTTTTATTATTATTTTTAGTGAAAAAATCATGTCCTATTCATTCTAGTTTACAAATATGTAGGCCTAATTTGAATTGGTGAGAAATTGAAATAAATATTCAAACATTTTATATATTAAAGGATAGTTCATCCAAAAATTTTAATTCTGTGATTAATTATTCACCCTCACGTCATTCCAAACCCGTAAGACCTTCATTCAGCTTCGGAACAAAAATTAAGATATTTTTGATGAAATCCGAGAGCTCTCTGACCCTCCATAGACAACAACACTAATTAATTAATTAATTAATTAGTTCAAGGCCCAGAAAGGTAGTAAGGACATTGTTTAAATGGTCTATGTGACATTGGACAATGGTTCAACTTTAATTTTATGAATCTACAAAACTTTTTGTGTGCAAAGAAAACAAAAATAACAACATGTTCACGAGCGTACCACAATGCATACGTGCACCTTGTTTTCAAACAGAGGAACACACATATGCGTCGTGGTACTCTTGTGAATGCACGTCAAAGCCTGATAAGGAAGAGAAGAAATTGTTGAATAAAGTCGTTATTTTTGTTTTCTTCGCACACAAAAGGTATAAAATTATGGTTGAACCACAGATGTCACATGGACTATTTTAATTATTTTACACTTATCTTTGTTCAAGTTCACCTGTGTATTGGCGTAATGTTGAGTATGATCATACCATTTGAAACCATTATTATCATTCTGCATTTTTTTCATGCATTCTGCATGTTTTTGGAAAACATTATTTCAGTATTAGTATCTTACTTTAAAAAAAAAACAATTCTTGTCATGTGTTTGTCAACAGTATGTTTAATTAACTTATCTTCATCATGCATTTTTTCATCTTATCCTTGTTATTGTTCATAATAAAACTAATCTGAGTTACTGTACACTGTGTTGTTCCATAATGCCATCAATGCACAGGAAATAATAGCGTCTGTTCAGGGTTTTTTTTTTTTTTTATTGTCAACAAGATGTTGTCTTTAATGATCAAAAAAAAAAAAAAAAGTTAAGCATTTTTGTTGCGGCAAACAGTTCTATAAATACTAAGCTAAAAGCAATCTAGTATTAATTTAACATGTCAAAGGCAATCTAAAGACAATGGTGCCTTTTAAAATAATGATTACTGTAGTCACAATGTGACAAGTGCTGATGGCATTCATCCCTGAGGATTATGATCATGTTTGTGTTATTACTGTATGTAAAAGACTGCCTCCTTCCCTAGTGGATTGTGTAAAAACTCTTTTAGCTCTGCCTGCTTCATCAAAAATGAAAGGCCCAAAGCAAACACCTAAGGTTGTCTATCAGTTCCACTTAGATGAAGAACAATTCCTCTTCCTTTTTTTAGCACCGCTCTTATAATGTGGAGAAATTGGAGATGTCAATTTGAATTTATTATAAGCATCAAACTGAAACGGAATGGCCTCTTTTGGGGGTTTGTTTGTTTGTATGCATGCACAGTAGTATACTTTTATTTCTTATTCAGTCGTTGAGCAGCTAATAATACTAGAAATGAACTGTCATGCTTGTTTATTGCTAGCACAGGGCTGAACTACTGATAAAGAGGGCAACATTCACTATCATGATATCCCTGAGGGTGCATGTTACTTGTGGATTCATAATTAAAAGTGCAGATTTGCATTTTGCTAAAATGTTTAAACCATAATTCAGTTAATAGTTTAGTTAATTTTTGCCCTCCCTATAAAAATCTATTCTGTGGCCTGTGCTGTGCTACCCAGAGAGAACAGTGCTGCTAGACTGATAATTGATTGTTTTCACTTAAAATAGTTTGTCAAAAAGGAACAAAACAATATTTACACATACTTTTACGAAATAGCAGTGTTGTAATACTTATTGTTGTAGAATAAGTAAATAAACTACCACAGATATGTTTCATTCTGTCTGTTGCAGTGAATAGTTTAACTATTGCAATGAATTTACACCAATATCAAAAAAATTATGAAGATGATAAGGCATGTTCATTGAATAAAACTGGAGTAGAATATTGTGTATATTGACTCAATAATATGTTTAGCCCTTAATTTATAATTTATGTTTTTTAATTGCACATAAAATGTCCATCCATTTGGATTACACAGTTTTAAACATAATGTAATGGATATTTCAGTGACTGGTACTCGCATCAACGCTGGTGTTATGATTTTTGGATCACATGTCACTTAGGTACAGTTATGAGCATATCAGATCACGTCCTCCTTTCTTAGTTTGGCCACCAGTCATAGACTTTTACCTTGGAATGAGAACACTGCCAACAGAGGCTGTTTGATCATTTAGAATTAATGCAAACTGGAGCTGGTCAACTGATTTGTCTAAAGGATGGTGATAAACAAGAGTAATTAACAATTACTAAATGAATACCATGAATGATAAAGGAATAACGTGCAAAAGATGCATAAAATGCAAGTGATTAGGTTGACTGTTGCCATGGCATAGTTACGTTATCTTATGGAAAGATAAACTTTTGCTTCTCTCAAACTAAGAAGGTGAATAACCTCATTATGCATCAAACAAGAGGAAAGATTATATATAACATCTAAAGTAAATTAGAAAATCATTCACTAGTAATATACAACAGTGCCAAGGTCTCTGGAAAGATGTTTGGTTAAGGGAAGTGGTGTCTGGCCAATTATGGTGACCCATACTTGGAATTTGTGCCTGCATTTAACCCATCCAAGTGGACACACAGTATTGAACATACACCCAGAGCAGTGGGCAGCCATTGCTGCAGCGCCTGGGGAGCAGTTGGTGGTTTGGTGCCTTGCTCAAGGGTCTCACCTCAGTCGTGGTATGGAGGGTGGAGAGAGTGTTGGTTATTCACTCCCCCATCTACAATCCCTGCCAGACCTGAGACTCAAACCCATGATCTTTGGGTTATAAGGCCAACTCTCTATCCATTAATCCAGGACTGCTCTAATGATATTTCCATTAGCTGACTGTGAATAAGCAGTCTGGTAGTGATGACTTTTTCCACTGCTTGTTTGTGGATAACAATGCAGCAAATAATGAAGCAGGAATCCACTTCATCAGCCTTGAACTCGAAGCTCTGTGAGATTCTGATCTCCTGGAGCACCAAAATATCCTAAAATCTGGAACATGCAAAGAATGTATACCTTGAAGTGAATGTTTGCCTGCTGGAGCTTCACTTTGTTACAAATGTCTGTATGTATGCTGCCTTTCTGAGCCAGAGACTCAGAACATGGTCAATCCCATTTTGTTTCTCTAGGATGGAAACTTAGGATGTGCTGCATTTGTTGTTGTCTCGCTGGACTCTGAACATAGGGTTAATGTCTCTTTCCTCTCACGTTGGAAGCTCAGAAAGTGGTTGTATCTGTTTCTGCCTCAAAAGCTGGATACTCAGAGCTTGGTTGTATCTGTTATGTCTCACTGGATGGACCAGAGACTGATCAGTGGTGTGTATGTTACTGTCTCATTGCCTCACAGACCAGAGGCTCAGAACTTGTGGATCTATTAATGTCCCTTCACTCACAGGCCAGGGACTCAGAACCTGGTTGTATCTGTTAATGTCTCTTCCTCATGAGCAAAGACTCAGAACAAGGATTTAAGGGATTCAGTTAAGGGATACCGCCCTTTACCCTGGCTCATGTCCATACTCAGATGCTGTGGATAACCCCCGACCTGGTTATGCTTAGAAAACAAGTCTCTCTCATTGGAGGTGTTTTCCATCGACTTGAGATCTTTGAGGGCTTTAAGAAGTATGTGCTGAATCTCTGCTACGTTTTCAGCATCCTTACATTCAGTTCCTCTAGATTTCCTAGTTCTATTATGATTATCCTTTTTACAGCTATTCTCAGTCTTTGCCCTCTGTCCTTCCACTTCCTCTCCTTTCTGGGGTCATGCCAGTGATTGTTGTTTCCACTGGAACCTAGGGCTGTGGGTGCTCTGCTGGAGATTGCTGCAATAGAAAAACCTGTTTTGGCTAGTTCTGACCTTTTAATTTGATGGGGTGTCTTACTGTTATTCCCAGTTTCAAGAACAGACGCATATCATACTCTGTCTTATTTGTGCCTACCCTCTCACTGTCCTGGTTTTGCACTACAAGCTGCCTCAGTTCTACTGTAGTCATACAGGCAACATCTACCAGTATGAGTGGTTTCCTAACAGTGGGGTTTAGGTTGATCACAAAGAGACTCTTAAACATGACATCCTCTTCTGCCCTATGGTCATCTTTGCCAGCAAAATACATATTCCATAAGCACTCATAGTACTCTCTGAGAGATTCATGATGGCCTTAATTAGGAAAGCTGAAAGACAAGAGGCAGATGGGTTTTAAATATACTCTGGATTACACAGAGGATTACACAGTTTGTAATAATTGTTAGTGATAACCTGGCTCTGTCTGTCTAGCTCGGTCTGTGCATTGGTCTTTCTCAGACTAGCCTTAGGAAAGTATGTCAAAGCTGCATTTACATCCTTTAAATACAACTATATATTGTTATCAGAAGTCTCAGGGTTAAAAAAAAATCCATGTAACATGCCTATTCTCTAAGAATATGCAGGCAACTGTCTCTAGATGACTATGTGCCTGGAGACTCTGGTAAGGAGCAGCTGGTTTCCTAGCCTATGGAAGAGTAAGAAGCTGTGTTATAGGAGTGAGTGAACCATTACCTTTTTGCTGGTAACATGTCCTTCACATGTTTGAAAGATTATTCATCAGAGGATCCCTTACACCTAACCAGTGGAGTAGGTGTGCATCCTCTGTGGTTCAGGTTGTGCCTGACTATTTCCATTTCACTCATCCTTGGCCCTACTCCTTCATATCTCTGTTCTGCAAACCATCTTTATTTACCAACACTGATGTTCTATATGTAGCCTCAGCTTGTACTCTACCCAACTGTTCCCTAAACTGGATTTAGGTTTAACATTTGAGTTGGAAAGCTGTAATTTGACCATTTCACAAGTCTGTGTTCTATTTTCTTTTTTAATCCAGTTTTTTTAACATGAGAAATTTCCAGCAAAGCTGACCTTAACTCAGCTTTAGTCTTATTCATATTTTTTGCACTTAACCTCTCCATCTGTACTGGCATGTCATTATGGGAATTCAGCAACTATGTTTGCAGAGTGGACCCACATCAGTTTTCAGATTTTTCAACTGGATTGCAAGTTTTTAGTCTCTGAAGACAATCTACATATTTTATTTCTTAACTTTAAGTTGTCTTCACAGATCAGCCAGCTCATTTTTGAGTTCCTGAAACTTTAAATCCCTATCTTTGTCCTGGTCATGGGCAAGGGATATTTCGTCTATGGCCTGGTTTATTTCAGCAGGCCAGTTAAGTGCTATAGGCTAGTCAAAAACCCATTGATTCTATTATGATTATATTAGCAATTACTTAAATAATCAATAATTGCAACGGGTGTTAAAAAAAACAAGAAACAAAACAAAAAAATTGACAAATATTTTGCAAAATTTATATCGCAATAAAATCTGACTTCTATCCACCTTGCAACCAGTATTCGTAAATACTACCAAAGATTTGAGCAGTTAAACTATCAATCAGGCTTGAGAGAACCACTAGCTAAGCAATTGGTTTCTGACTCAGTGGAAGAACTTAGTGAACTTAATTTTGATACCAAAGTTACCTCCATTGTTATCTTCCAGTGTATTGACTTGTTAATAAACCAGAATGCTTGTTCCAAGAACAGGGATGCTAATTATGTAGGGATTGGACTGTTGACACGTCACTTAAGGTGCGGTTATGAGCATATCAGATGATCACTTCCCCCCCGTTCTTAGTTCGGGGCACCAGTCAAGGACTTTTACCCTGGCATGATAACACTGCCAACAGGGGCTGTTCGATAATTTAGAATTAATCTAGAATTAGAATAGAATTAAAATTAATGTAAACGAGAGAGTTGGTCAAATTATTTATCCAAAAGGACTGGTGATGTATTGTTAAGTTGAAGAGCCTCTTATTGTATTAGTAATACACAAGGAAGACACAAGTGTAATAAAATGAATTTTATTAACAAAAAAACAAACAAGAGTAATCGACATGCCATGAATAATAAAGGGGGAAAAGTGCACAAGTCTATAAATCACTGCAAGTGATTAAGTTGGATTAAACAATTTTGAATATGTTTTAAGTGCTGTAAAAAGTCTTTCAAAATGACTCCTTTTGGAGGCAAATTTCTCTTAAAACAGCGCAAATAAAAATGACTGATTGTACCCATTCAAACAGGTGAACTGAACCAATAATAATCAATACCTACATTCATATTCAGTGATCATTCTGAGCATTTTCTGACAGCATTTTGAGTTAGTTCAGGATAAAACTGAAGTAAATTAGCTTAGAGGTGTGCGCGATCAGCCTGGGAATTCTGGGTATTTCCTGCAGTCAACACTGAAACCTGTGAGGCACACATCATTCTCTAATATCCACTCTAAAATGATTTATCCAGACCGTCAATTGTGCGCTTCTTCGCAGCAGGGGTGGCAGTCTCAATCTGAGGGAATTTTGCTGCGGGGGAGATAACCTTCTTAATGAATAAGTGAAGCCTTTATGGAAAACATTAAGAAGTGACAGAACAAAGATGTTGCGCTGCTTTTATGTGCGACTGCGGTTTGCATATTGTTTGTGAATCCAAAGTGGATAAAAGCTGGGCTGTTCTCTGATCAAGGGAAGCAAGTTAGGGGTAAAACATCACTTTCAAGGCGATGCATGTTGGCTGATTTGTCCGTAATTGGAGGGAATACTCTGCTGAGCTTGTAAATAACAAGATACAGTGTAAACACACTTAAATCAGTTACATGCTGAGCATAGTGTGATGGATTGACTGATACACTCCCTTATTGGAGGTCCGCTTTTAAGGCAAGGCCATCTTGTAAAATGTCATGGTATTTATCAGTGCAACTAAATGTCAGCTAGAGCTTCTTTGACTGACTCTCTGACCTATGCATGCCAGAGATTTTCAGATAATATTTGTTTTTATAGTGGTGAAGGACATCCCTTATGGATCCGACACTAAGAAGACAATGTTTGCTTGGGAGATAAATGTCACATTGTATGTTTCCTCAATCGCATGACCAGGGGTGTAACATGCAAAGGGGTCCGTCTGC
Source organism: Barbus barbus (assembly GCF_936440315.1). Taxonomy (NCBI): domain Eukaryota; kingdom Metazoa; phylum Chordata; class Actinopteri; order Cypriniformes; family Cyprinidae; genus Barbus; species Barbus barbus. The sequence goes on from NC_136721.1 coordinate 12,766,262, forward strand.
AATTTTTGGCCACACTTTATTTTATGGTCCAGTTCTCGCTATTAACAAACCATTAACTATGACTCAATAAACTCTTAATTTGCTGCTTATTAATAGTTAGTTTGGTAGTTTTTAAGTTTAGGTATTGGGTAAGATTAGGGATGTAGAATATGGTCATGCAGAATATGTGCTTTATACGTATGAACAGACAATATGTTAATAAAATGCATGCTAATAAGCAACTAGTGAGACAATAACAATTGGTAGTATTGATATAACCATAAAGCAGAATCTTAAATATTTCTAATTTATTTTATACCATAATAGTTTTCTTTTCAAATCCTAAAAGCTCTTTTCAGTTAGATTAATTAGATTCTAAGTCACACATTTCCAATGTATACTGACTTCTGAAGTCCACTGTGTGTGAGATTTCAATAACACTTAGGCCTAATAGCACACACAAAAGGTGTGCTATTCTTTTAAAATGGTTTCCCAACATTGCACCATGACTAAAATATTCTCTAGCTTTGTCTGTGAGCTCACATTTACTGTGATTGACACAATGAAATGTGGTGATGAGGATAATGATCGTGTCTGTTTGAAAACCTCCTTCTCTCACTCCAACACGAGACAGAATCTGCTTTAAAATACAAAGAATTTGTTTTGTATCTTTTGGAGCAGCCTGACATGCAATAGGAATGACACCATATCAGAGAATGACACCATTGTGCAATCATACACATTCACTGTGGAAATTACTGTCAGACTGACCGAAAGCTTAACCAGGATTGCTCTGCATGATGCAAAATGCGAAAAAGCAGTGCAAGGAATGCATCGGCTTCAATGATCTGCCTCACTATATCGATAAACAATGACTGCTGAAGTGCAACAATGTTATCTGCAGTACTTTTTTGTGGTTGGCTTAAAAATGTGTTCATGTTCAGTACATACATTTTAAATGTTTAATACTTAGAGATTTAATATTTAAAAGGAATTTTTATGTTTCGGTCTCACTGGCTCTTATTCATCTTCCTAAGCAACCAATACAACAGGATTACTCTCTTTGCTGCCCCCAGCAGCTCTGGAGCACCACGGCATGGTGTTACCCTTTGAGGTGAAACCATGCACTCTGTAACAAGTTGGCAAGATGTCAGTTTAAAATAAAGGTGCCAGACGTTTGTGTTTATTAAATTGCCAAACACATCTGGTCACCAACATTAGAAAGCAACCTCATGCTATGACAGATCATGTGAATATACATTATTTTAAACATATTTAACTTTGTACAGTTTAAATTATTTTTTACATTTAAACTGAAAAAAATGAGTTTCTTTTTTTCTGTTTAACATAAAATAAGATATTTTGAAATATGTTGGTAACCAAACCATTTGCTGGTTCCCACTGACTCCCATAGTATGGGGAAAAAATACAATAGAAGTCAATGGGTTACACACATTCTTCAAAATATCTTCTTTTGTGTTCAGCAGAAGAAAGAAATTCATACAGATTTGGAAGAACTTGGGGGTAAATTATGACTGAATTATAATTTTTGGGTGAACTACAACTGTAATGATATTTCCCTATGAATCAAATAAAACAGCACCAAAAAAAGACACTTATAGCAGATAAAGATAATGCTGCAATTATGTCATAATTACTGTAATTACCAGACGACAACCTGGATGTTCTACTTGGAACTGTTCTTGTTCTTGGACTCAGAATTATGCCTTTCTGAGGCAACACTATTAACGCCAAAATGATTGTGTAATTTCAGTAATCAAGAGACCGAACCACAATACAACAGGTAATAGTCATTATGAAAATGGATTCTAGTTTATTTAGCATGACATTAGATAGTTATTCAACTGTCCTAGTTACATTAAACTCTATTTGTGTGTCTTTATTATGTTTATTTTCAGATTATTTTGTAGTATTAAGACATCATAGGAATTATTCATCAGAGATAACTCCTTACCCAACTACATTTTACTGCTGAAGCCATCAGGAGCTCTCAGAAAATTACAAGTTTACAAGTTGTAATTTCATGTTCTATAAGAATGTTAACACACCTTATATCCTCATTCATACCAACAGTCTTCAAGAAAATGCTCTGGTTTTTGTCTCTTTGACTTGGCCAAAAGCGGGAGCAAAACTACAAGTCTCAAACCATGTATCAACCAGCATCCTTCCACCGTCTCTGTTCCCCCCCACCCCAGTAAATGGCAGCCTACATAGGCTTTTCGGAGGCTTGAGGACGTCCAAATCAGGGTTTGGTTTGGAAGCTAACTAGGCTCACAGATGAGAAGGTTTGCTTTGACTTGGCAAATCATCAGTCGCTCGGGGGTAGAAATCAGAGATTGTTGGCCTTGGATCTTCAGATGTCTCATTTGATCTCTCACTGTCTGTCTTCCTCTGCCATCCGTTCAATCGCTTTTACTCCCTGCTGTTAGTGCGCAATCCCATCTTAGTTCATTCTCCAATATTTAGCTTTGCCCATGAGTGTTATCAACCCAGTAAGGTGTAACAAATTGTTAAGAAAGTCTGAATGACTTAATCCATGTGCACAAAATACCACGAAGGAACATCTATGAGATGCCGCTCACAACATTTATCTCTTTATGTTACTCTCATTTATTGGTGTTAAAGTGGAGAATTAGTGTCTCCGTCGAGTCATCAGTGTGTCTTTAGATGTGGCATGTAAATGGAGTTTTGTCAGGCAGGAACAGGAGGTGGTCAATCACTGCCTACTTTAACCCCAGCCACTTAAATAGCGGCCCTATCATACGCTTCCGCAATCCATATTTAATGTAAGTGAGGACATGAAGAATTCCAATTTCCTGGTCTCTTTAGGAAGTCATCTCCCACCAATGAATAAATATCAGAAATTACAGACATTTTCGCATCTCTCTGTGCTGTAATATTCTGTGAAATAATGACTTACGGTATTCAATCTGTCACTCGATTGCTGTCCTTTTTGTTACTTTATATGGGTTTCTAATCACCTCGTGCAGCAAATGACATCTTTTTCTCCACTGCTTTGAGTTGAAGTGCCGCTCATTGGCACATGAAGTAGTTTTCACAGATTTTAGCATTCACGTATCGCTTGTTTGTCAAATCCTGTTTGTCAGCGTCGACTTGACAGCACAGACATAGGAGAAACATGAAGCATAGCCAGAGATGCCGGCAGACGTCGTATTGCCGCACGCAGAGCAACAAGAAAAAGGGAAAAAGATAGGAAAAAAGGTGAAGGCAGTGAGACATCAAGTCTGGCAGATCTCATGCCACCAAGTGACTGGATAGAAATGGGGCTTTGTTATTACAAGTGCACACTTCAGTAAAACTGGGAGCTTGTCAGAGCAATGCACTGCTGAGGAGAGTGAGCCAAACAGGCCCCGTCTCTCTCTGAATTTCTAGCTGAGACACTGCTCAGTTCTCATTAAAATGCACCCTGTCTCTCTTCGCTTTTGCTACTCATATGTGCCCTGTCCGTGGTGTATCAAACGGATTCTTTAGTGTTTCGGTGCCTCTATTACAAAATCAGAAAAGAGTGATGTACAAGTCCATGACTGCGAGCTCAAGGCTGAATAAAGGACATGCAATAATCAGGGGGCCTTGAGTCCCCGTTCAAGGAATGAGAAAGAATCAGACATGCCTTGCAATCTAATCCCCGCTGATACGTAGCTCATACCTTTGCCTAAGCAATAAATCAGTGAATAAGCAAATGAATAATTGTGTTATTTTTGCACATGATGCTTCATAGATGCTTTGCTGCAGATCCATGACACGTTACTCACACGCTGCATGCATGAGGTCAAAGTTTGGCTGGTTATCATGGCGCCATTCGTAGATACTGCAGCGACACCATTTGGCTGCAATAAGCATGTTTCTCCACTTGCAACCATTGAAATGTATGCATGCATTTCATTATGTTATAGTAGAAATTGTATCTGGTTTGCTTTTAGAGGGCTCTTAAAAGCATGAAATTGTTTCCCCCCTCCTTTGATGTAGTATTTTTATCAATAATAAAATAAAATAACTTGCATATCTGGAAAATACTGAAACAAAAATACATTTTCATCATGCCAAAACTTAATAAATTCAAGTTTTAGTTTCTGATACGTGGTACACTACCACGTTTGATTTTTTGACAACTTTTTTTTTTTTTAAAGTCTCTTACACTCATCAAGGCTGTATTTATTTGATAATTTACCAATTAATATTTTGATAATTTATTTGATCATTTATTGTTAATTGATTTATTTGAAAATACAATAAAAACAGTAATATTATGAAATAGTATACCAATTTAAAATAAGTTTTTTCTATTTCAATATATTTTAAAATGTAATTTATTCCTGTGATGTCAAAACCAAAATTTTCAGCATCCATTATTCCAGTCTTAAACGTCACCTGATCCTTCAGAATAAATAAATATGCTGATTTGGTGCTCAAGAAACATTTCTTATTATTATCAATGCTGAAAATATTTTTGATAACATTTTGCAGGATTCTTTGATGAATATATAGTTCAAAACAAGTGCATTCATTTGAAATAGAAATCTTTAATTCCTTTAAAAAATAATAATAAAAAAATCTTACTAACTCCAATCTTTTATAAAACTTAAAACCTTTAAAACCTGTCTGCCTTAAACATGAACATGTTTGACACTGCCATTCATTAAATACTAAATCTAATATTAAAATTTAACTACAACTCTAAGCCAAACAAGAAATATAAATAAATTCAAAATTGAAAAATATAATAACCCTGTTTTTTTTCATCATTCGCCTCAGCTGATTGGCTCAAAACAACCCGACAGTAAAGCAAACATCCATGAGCAAAGATGGCAGATTTCAAACCACATACTTCCGGGAGTCCTGCGCCAGCCGAACAACCTCCTTTTTGAGATGATCGGATAGCTGTCTCCAGGTATTCTAGACATCCTTGGCTGCAGTAAAGAGAAAATCTTTGAATATGCATGTGTATATTCCACTGGCTCTTGAACTGCTGGCTTCTCGGACCTGGCAAACTGTGAAAAGACCTCTTTTGAACACCCAAACACAAACCAATCTTGACAAGGCAGAGGAGGTGATTCTAATTAGATCCTGCACATCTGAAAGCTCACATGCTCTGTATGGAAAATGATTCAGCTTCTCTGTGGATGCAAGTCTTGCTCCAGGACATCCAGTTGCCTTGAATTCTGTGCCAGTGCTAAACACTTCCCACAACAAGACTTGTGTTTAACGATAAAAAAAGGAGGAAGAGCACAGCAAAGAGCAGAAGTCTTCAGCACCCCTGATAATTTCAGAGAGACGAGTGCCGTGCTGCATTTTTTTGGTTCTCAGCCTACAACAATTCAACAAAATATTCTCTAGTTCTCAGAAACTGTTTTTTTAAAGGTTGAACATGCCATGAACTATCTTCAGATGGAAGATGATATGAAAATGAAGTGCCAGACTTGACCATTTAAGAAGTGATCATGCTATGAAATTCATTGACATAGTAGATGTCTTTAAAATCGAAGCATGACAAAAACATGGTAAAGAGATGCACAGTTGATCAAATTATTGGTGCTGTGATTTGTAATTGTAAAAACGGTTGGTTACAGCATTAGCAGTGGCACATAAAAATGAATGCTGAAGAAACATCACTCAAAACTAAAAGAACTAGTTCCATGAATGCTCAGAGGACCAAAGTGATGTTTTTTGATATACAGTATAAAACAGTTTTTGCTTGTTTTGGATATGTGGCCTATATAAAGAATGTGGTTTTAACAAACAAAAATAAGTATAAATATTATTAAAATGTATTTAATTGAAATAAAAAAATATGACATTTAAGAAAAATAACCAACAATTATTTTTATAGCGCAGTTTTACTTTATTGTAGTTTAAGTCGGGTTTTCTTCATACTGTATTTTTCCTCTCTCGACCCTGACAGAGATGTGTGATGGGATGAGATAGTCTACATGTTTCCTCTATGTCTCATCTATTTGTCACTTGAAAAACACTCAGTGGCACCAATCCCTGAGAAAAATATCTTTAAAATGGAAATTTTCCCAGATATTTTGGGATGACGCAATGGAGGGGAAATATATCCCGTTATTATTTTTATGACTTCACATGGAACTATTCATGAAAAGATAAACCGCAACGAAAAAGGAGTGTGTTCATTAAGCGAGAATACTCAAGTCTCTGTCATGTCATATATCCTGATGCCTCTTTCATAGCCAGATGAATACATGCTGTCCTCTGTAAATCATTAGCAGTCATAGAGTGCAGAGACTCAGAGCTGCTCTGAATGAATGGCGGAGCTCGAGAGCTGTCAATCACACACCTCAAGAATCACATCCTGCCCACTCTACAGATTACTATACATTACGCAATATCTGCTTTGGGGGTCATCAGATTACACTGGCACTGCTACATTGGAAATTACAGAAGGTGGCATGGAAACAGTCTCTCTTACACCAGCAATTAAATGGAGTGATATGTGTGGGTATCTCTTTTAGAGAGCGCAGCTGCTGAAGTTTGATAATATTCCTCAATGGATTTCATTTAGGTTTATCTAAACTGACCAGGGTGTCAGTGGTTATATACCTGAGTGCTGTCAGTGAAGTGCTCAAAAATGATAACCTAAGTGGACCTGGATTGAGACCGAATTCTTAAAATAGCTTCAAGGTTGAGGAATATGTGAATAGCGCAAAAATGTACAAAATTAAAAGGTTTGTACGTCGTATTTAAGGCAATACCATACAAGCAAGCTGACTGTTGATATTGCTTTAAAACAAGTTAAAGAAATAGTTCACCCAAAAATGAAAATGTGTTGAAAATGTACTCACCCTCAGGCCATCCAAGATGAGATTGTTTCTTTTTGAGAAGTTTAACATTACATCACTTGCTCACCAATGGATCCAGCTGGAAAAAAAAACATAATAATCCACAAGTATTTCACAGGACTCCAGTGCATCAATTAACATCTTGTGAAATGAAAACTGTGTGTTTATAATAAACAAATATGCAATTAACACACATTAACTTCAAGCAGTTGCTGCCGCCTAAGATGAGTCCATATCCATATCCAATATTTCTTTATCCAGTGAAAAAAGTCATTTCATCTGAATGGGTAAAGAAATATGTACAGATCAAGCACATTTTACAAGTCCAAAACAGTTTTAAAAATATGTCGGTGAGTTTTGCTGTTAGAAGTCAACAGGGAATTGACTTTTCGCACTAGAAGCATCATTGTTGATTGTGGTCTTTCCCTGATGAATTTGCTTCTTACACACACAGTTTTTCACTTCACAAGATGTTAATTCATTGACTGGAGTTGTGTGGATTACTTGTGAATTATTGTGATATTTTTTATCAGCTGTTTGAACTCAAGCATTCACTGAATGGATACACTGATACATTTCTCCAAATCTGTTCTGATGAAGAAACAAACTCATCTACTTTGGACAGCCTGAGGGTGAGTAAATTTTCAGCAAACTTTAGATATTTGGGTGACTATTCCTTTAATATTACAGAACTTTTTTAGACACAGTATTGCCTGTTACCTTGTGTATTTTTGCTAAGCAAAAGTAGTTTCAACTGAAGCCAAAACAGAACCAACGGTAGGCATCTTTGAGAACTAAATAGTGCACTAGTTGTTGGAATAAATAAACACTTAGAATGCCAATAAATTTAATGACCGGACATATAGTATACGTATACCACTGTGGTATCTTGAATGACTTTTTTGTGATCATGAGTGTAGGTATACACATGAAACTTTTATAAATCATTAGTATTTGATGTACTTTTAGCTCTTCTAGTGTCTAACTTCTGAGAGTGGTTGTTTGGGTTGCTTTGGTATTTGTTGACAATGAAGTTATGAAGTTGTGAAGGGAATGTGATTAGTGTGTAATAAACAGGACACTGTCAGCTGTCTTAAACGCTTCACGGAAAAACAGTCCCCTGAGCGACTCAAATCACAGCGAGGGAAAGCAATACAATATGATTGACTATCAGCTTGTATTACCAGTAAGCCCCATTAGATCTGTCTTTTTATGAAATTATTTATAAAATCAGCTGCATTTGACATATGGGAAATATGTCAGTATTTAGGATAAACCTCTTGGTTGTGTAATCGCCAAGTTTATGAAAGTGAAGTACAGAACTTTAAAGAGCTACACTTTTTACAGACTTGTGCTGTTTTAAAAAAGCTAATTGCATTATCGTTTTCATCATTTCATCAAGTTCATTAGAGGTCAATATTTTTTGTATTGTATTTTATTTATATGTTTTAATATTTGAATGCATATAATATTAATATTAATATCAAATTAAAATAACATTAGCATTTAACATATGTTGACTTTATAATATCTCAAATATTTTGAAAGGTTTTTATAGAATATATTGCACAGGTAGGGATCATTATATTTAACATTTTATGCATGCATATCATTCAGGAGTTTCATACAAAGTTCCCATGTATGAAAAGAAAGTGGGCTGTATTTGTTTTCTATTGGTCTATTGGCCGTTTGAACGTACTCTCCCACATGTCATTGCCCTACTGTCACGTGTAAATGGCTTGACCGTGGACAGCAGCCTGTCGTCCAGCTTTGGCTCTCGTCACCGTCTTCCACCTCCGTCTACTGACAGACTGCAAACAGCAGATATATCCTGCTGATATCCAAGCACCTGCTGTTATTATTTGAAATCAAGCATGACCAGATGCAGTAATGTCAGAATTCAATCATCCATACGTCTGCCTCTCCTTCAGTTGACATTAAACGAGCAGTCTCTCTCTTTCATCTTCTCTGGCGTTAACTCACCTCTTTATTACGATTCCTTTTTCTGCACATTGCTATGCACAATCACAGTTTTGCTTCGAGACGCCGAGAACGACTGCGCTGTCATTTGTCGTCTCGCGCAAACGTGCCTGTCACGCACAGCACAAAACCCTGTTTTGATAGTTGTTTGTCTTGTCAAGAGGTTCAGATCAGTATCTCAAACAGCTGTGACAAAACACCCCCTTGTCTGAGATGTTTAGTCAGGCAAGCACTGTAATTCTCACTAAACTGATATAAAATGGAAACTCTAAATGCGCGATTGTTTTTTGAACCTTGCCAAAACAAGGAAACACACCTTGATCTTCCTCAAAGTTGTCAGTTCGGAATTACTTTGTTCTAGCCGCTTTCCAAAATCCCCATATTTCCCCAATTACATTGTCATTCTGACTGGCTGCCTGCACTAGAGCAACAAGCTGTGCTGAATATTAATAAAGTGAAAATAACAGGTAGACTCCTGCTCCATGTCAGAACGGCACACTCCACATCACGCACGAAGACGGCACATGTTCGTGCATTCATTTAGCAACCAAACAACCTGGCCGGGCTAAATTTGGCAAGAGCTAACAGCCTCGAACCCAAATCAAAAGGTATGGAGGCATTCGGCTACGCTAAAGTGTGGCCACTTTGAAAGCCAGTCTTGGTATTTCAGTCACGTTGCCCGTGGAGCTTTCATTCGAATGATTAAATGCAAACAAATAAACACAAACTGGACTATTCGTCGAGCATTTTATGCCAGGGGGATCCAGGTTTGTGAAGGGACTTGGCTTTCTGTTGTGATCCAATCTCTTCTCTTCTCCCTAGCCAGCCTAGCTGTATGCTATCAGGGCTAGCCACAGAAATATGACAGACAATAGTGGCTCCACTGAATCCTGCACTAACTGAGCTTCCAGATTTGTTAGCTCAACAAATATGGGCAATGAAGCTTTCCTCGAGCCACAAGACTCTTCGGCTCCTGCCAATGGCCAGATAATAAGACGGGCATACTTTTCCAGCAGACACTTCTGTCAATATTTCTCTTTGCACAGAGCAGACAGCTGGTTGCTATTAGAGATATACTGCTGGGTGAGTGTGTTTGAGCTGGCTCTAACTGTGACACATGACCAGTCAGTCATGACACACTGGCAGGTGGAGGGACTCCACTTCATCAGGCCATTTACAAAAGAGAAATGGATTAAAAAGAAAATCCTTAGGGGGGGGAACGTTGCTTCCTTTACCGACGATCTCTAATATACTCTGTTGAAACTCTGCTTTTACATTTGAACACCTAGAAAGTCATATTTGTGCTTAATTCTTGGAGGACTGATATGTTTCACGGGGTGGAAACTAGTTCAGTGTTCATCTAAAAGTAGCCATGCAACTAAACTAGTTGTCAGTAGCATGACAGTAACTCAGATGCTTCATAAATAGTGCAGCTTTTACAGTAACAAGCTTATTTTATATTATATTGGACATGTAAAATAATAATAATAACATAAGATTTTTTTATGTTTTTTTATGTTCAGCATTTGTTTGATAAAAGCTACAGTAAAAACTGAACTAGTGTGACATATTATAACAACACTTTTCTATTTTTTATTCTATTTTTTGTATATTTTAAAATGCCATTTATTCCTGTGATTTTCAAGGCTGCCGTTATCTTCAAGGTCTTCATTATCACACGATCCTTCAGAAATCATTCTAAAATGCAGATTTTTATTAATATCAAGGTTTAAAACTTAAAACTTTTTTGATGTATTTAACTGGTCCTTGATGAGCAACCGTATTAATTTCTTTCAATATCTTTCTGACCTCAAACTTTTGAACACCAGTGCATAAGTGCGTATGCAATCTGACAGATATATATAAATTTAAAAGTTAATGCCCCTTAGATATTTTCATTAGCTACTTTTTCAAAAGAGTACATGTAGCTCGGCAAAACAGCTTCCCCAGCCTGGCATGCCTGAGAAAACTGAAGAATATTTGGTATACTTATAGTATTTAAATGGACTCGGTAGTGAATACATTTGTTCTGGGGCAAAATAAAAACAACTGGGACAGGTAAATGAGGAGGAATCTGTTGTATTGAGTTAAACAAGATGGCGCCGCTGTGTTCGGACGCCGTGAGGTTCGCTCCACCGAGAATTTGCTTCTACCTTCCTTTTTACTTAGTTTTACTTTCTCTTTTTACACATCTCACGTCGGCACTGATCACCTACAACATAGAAACACTTTTGGACATTGGAAACCGCTACACCAACCTGTTTCAGGACACTTTATCCACGAATCCTGCGTGGCCTCTGGAGATTCTTCGGAACGCGGAGATAAACAACACCCCCCCGAGGCGACGGATCAAGAAACACCGCGGGAAGCGCGCTGGAATTCGAGTCAGACTCAGGAAAAGGGCTCACAGTCCTCCTCTCCCAAGCATTCTCCTCGCTAATGTCCAATCCTTGGAGAATAAGATGGACGATCTTAGAGCCAGGATTAGTTTCCAACGGGACATTAGGGACTGTAACATCCTTTGTTTGTCAGAAACGTGGCTTTCGTCCTCGGTCCCGGACACTGCTGTAATGCCGAGTGATAACTTCTCTGTCTTTCGGACGGACAGAACAGCAGAGGCCGGTAAATCCAGGGGTGGAGGAGTATGTTTCATGATCAACAAGAAATGGTGTGACCCCAGGAATATCTCCATTCTGTCGCGTTCCTGCTCGCCTCATCTGGAACATCTTTCCATTATTTGCCGCCCATTTTATCTGCCCCGGGAGTTTTCATCGATCATTGTTACTGCTGTGTACATTCCACCACAGGCGGACACTGGCTTGGCTTTGTCTAAACTTCACGATGTGCTCAGCGGCCACATTAACAAACATCCTGACGCTGCCTTCATCATCGCGGGGGACTTTAACAAAGCCAACCTCAAGCAGGTCATGCCGAACTTTTACCAACATGTATCCTGTCCAACTAGAGGACCAAACACACTGGATCATTGCTACACTCAGTTCAAGGATGCCTACAAAGCCCGCTCACTACCGGCTTTTGGCAAATCGGACCATGCCGCCATCTTTCTAACACCGAGATACAAACAAAGGCTCGTTCAGGAACCTCCGGTGCAGAGAGTAGTGACGCGCTGGTCCTCCCACTCAGAGACTATGCTGCAGGCGGCGCTTGATGACGTCGACTGGGACATGTTCCGGGCGAGTTCTTCTGACGTCAGCGAGTTCACGGATGTAGCATTAAGCTTCGTAAACACGCTAACCGAGCAAGCTACAGAAACAATAACGATAAGGACATTCTCCAATCAGAAACCGTGGGTGGACAGAACAATCCGTGCCGCGGTTAACACACGCACCGCCGCTTACAATGAGGCACTTCTGTCTGGGAATACGAGCGAGTACAAAGCATCGTGCTATGCTCTCCGACGCGCAGTAAGAGCCGCCAAACACAGATACAGAGAGAGAATTGAGTCTCATTTCCAGCTCAACGACTCTCGACGGATGTGGCAGGGACTGAGGACCATCTGTGACTTCGGAAACAAATCCTCCGCGGAGGTGAGAGCAGATCCGTTGCTGGCCGACGAGTTAAACATCTTCTACGGCCGCTTCGATGGCAACGGCGGTGGCGCGTTTCTGCCGACCAGCGCGTCTGGAAGCAGCAGGCAGAGCAGCGATGATCCTGTAATCACCGTGTCGGAGGATGAGGTTCGGAGGGCGCTAAAGAGAGTGAACGTCATGAAAACAGCCGGACCTGATGGGATAACCGGCCGTGTTCTGAGGTCCTGCGCCGATCAGCTCGCTGGTTTGTTCACTTCTATCTTTAATGAGTCCCTTGCTACCGCCGTGGTTCCCACCTCATTCAAAAAATCCATCATTATCCCTGTGCCAAAGAACAATAAACCCTCTTGCCTGAATGACTATCGCCCAGTTGCCCTCACATCTATAGTCATGAAGGTTTTTGAGAGACTTGTAAAGAGCCACATTTGCTCCTCCATCCCTGATACTCTGGACCCTCTTCAGTTTGCCTATCGCCCAAACAGATCCACGGACGATGCCATTTCTCACGTTCTCCACTCTTCCCTCACACACTTGGATAGCAACAATGGAAATTATGTAAGGCTGCTATTCATTGACTATAGCTCAGCTTTCAACACTATAGTCCCCATCAAACTGGCATCTAAACTCACAGACCTCGGCCTAAACTCCTCACTCTGTGACTGGATTCAAGACTTCCTCACCGGCAGACCTCAAGTGGTGAAAGTTGGCCAGTTCACCTCAAACTCCATCACTCTGAACATAGGAGCCCCACAGGGCTGTGTCCTGAGTCCCCTGCTCTACTCTCTCTACACGCATGACTGCGTGTCCTCTCACAGCTCCACATCTATTGTCAAATTCGCTGATGATACTGTGGTTCTGGGCCTCATCTCCAACAACGATGAGACCGCATACTTGGACGAGGTAGAGAGACTCACATCATGGTGCCAGGACAACTGTCTCTCTCTGAATGTGAGCAAAACTAAAGAGCTGATCATGGACTTTAGGAAGAGACAGCAGCAGCCCTACACTCCTCTTATGATCAGTGGGACCCCTGTGGAGAGGGTGAGTAGCTTCAAGTACCTCGGTGTAAACATCTCCGAGAACCTGACTTGGACTACACACATCCAAACTCAGGTAAAGAAAGCCAGGCAAAGACTGTACCATCTGCGACAGCTGAGGAAATTCAGGGTCTCACCAGCAATCCTGAAAACTTTCTATTCAGGGACCATAGAAAGTGTATTGACTCAGTGCATCTCAGTGTGGTATGGAAACAGCTCCAATCAGGACTGCAAAGCACTACAGAGAGTTGTGCGCTTAGCTGAGCGCATCTCAGGGTCTGCTCTCCCCTCTCTGCAGGACATCTACCTCAAACGCTGCAAAAATAGAGCTGTCAAAATAATCAAGGACTCAAATCACCCTGGTAACCAGCTATTCACTTTGCTTCCTTCTGGTAAGCGCTTCCGTAGCCTGATGACAAAAACTGAGAGACTTAGGAGGAGCTTCTTCCCCCAGGCCATCAGGCTCCTAAACTCTAACTCTGTGTCATAACATCACTTGACTCCATGTAAATATCACCATATCAATAAGCTATTCATAATTTTTCTCTACCTCATATTGCTGCTATTATATACCCTGTACAACTTTTTTGCACATTATTTTGCACATTCCTCTTAGTACTATTTAAGTCAACAACATACTGACCTGCACATTTATATTTATATTTTTTATCTATCTTTCTATTTTATTCTTTTTATTTTATTTTATTTTTTTCTACTTTTCTTCTCTTAATATTTGTATACTTTATAATTGCACTGTCCTTGGAGCGGACCTGACCTACATTTCACTGCTGGTTATACTCTGTATAATTGTGTATGTGACGAATAAAACTCTTGAATCTTGAATCTTGAATCTTGTAACCGAATGCAAGGTTTTTAACTAAGAGCCATTCTGAAACTGTCGAATATCAAATCCCTGCTTAGTGGAAAAGATGCTCTTTATTTTACAACTAAACTAATTCTCCAATGATGAGGATTAAGGGTTTATGTAGTGAGATGATACAACAGTCAAGGTTCTTTTTGCTGCTCATATTTGAGATGGTAATTCAGTCTTTAGAGAACACATAGAGTGTTGGACAGTTCCAGAGCACAGTATGTGTCTTTCCAATATAATATTATACAAGTTTCCCTGCCAACCGAATACACTGCAACCAGTATGCAGCTTAACTTCTGCAGTTAATTACATGCCATCGCTTTCATCTGATGGATTCATAATGTTTTAATTTATGTCTGTTTAATTAATCATGTCACTTCTAATAACTAGCTCTGTTCGTTTAACAACATTGATTGTACAGGTTTATTGGCGGCGAAGGTGGTAGTGTACCTCTATGGCAACACTTCCACAATCACTAAACGTTCATTGAACTGGAGCCCTTAATGTGTGCGTTATCAAATTAACGTGAATGCTTGCTATTATTTTCATTCACAGAAGTCAAGCAAAAGCAGAAATGCTGCTGTATTTAAATTTTGGCTTTACAGACAGAAAAGACACTCCTTTTCGTGTGATTCAACAGCTTTTTTGAAGCAAGCAAGGTGAAATCGGAGGAAAATAACAGCCTTGGTCACGCAGGTGAAGCATTTGCTCCACTGTCCAATCTGAAGTGCCTATTTCATATGCATGCTCAACAACAATGCTTCAGCACCTTGGCTACAATGCCCAAGTTATCAGCCGAGACTTCAAACCTCTTGCTTTGAATTACTTAGTAACAGGAGGGTGTTTGAGGATCCTTAAAGTAATGATCCCTGGCATCTTGGGGAGTTCAAAGTAAATTGGCAAGGGCTATAAAGCACACCGTCTCTTGATTCGCACTGATCAAAATAGAGAAATCAGCCAACTATGTTAAATAGAATTTTCATCACTGCTCAACCAGTGCCACAAATAGGTTATCTTGGATAATTACCGTGAGGCTTCATTACCTCCTTATCAAATTAGATTTCTTTTTCTCTTCAAGCTAGATTTGAGGCTGATTATGAATTTCACCATAAGCTCCTCAAAACTCACTAAAATGGAAAGCGCTTTTAGAAGCGCAGTGGTTATTACCTTCATTTCTTACCGTTATTTGGCTTCAACTTTGCATGAGACACAAAGAACACAAAGCCGAATCAATCCTCAGCTTATGGCGAGGCAGGCTTGTTTCCCTCCAATTTCACAAAATTTCCAGAACCATATAAGGCTGTTTTTCTTTGCTCTGCCGAGCAGAGAGTGTCTAATATTGTTGATTTTTAACAGGCCACGACTTTCTCCAATGGTTCCCCCGTTGTGCATTCATTCAATCGTGTTTCAAAGATGCCAATTTTCACCATTCTATACACCTCGACAGTGACAGACAGAGTTTGCCGTCCCATATCATATTTGGGCTTTTTTTTTTTTTTTTGCATGGCTGTCTTGGTGACAGCACATCGCGGCTTTAAATTATCAGCGGCTGAGGTTGGCTGGTGACTCGCATTGATTCGAGGTTAGACTGACAGGCATGTCACATATGGAGCCACTGAGGGCTGCCCAGGTCCACTGCAGCAGAGCTGGCTGATGAAACAAGAGGTAAGAAGGGACCACTGATGCTCGGAGAGGGAAATGGCCTAAACTAGCTCTGCATCGTGTCATCATCTTTGTGAGATAGTCACAAGTTGGTAACCTCAGAGCATGGAAAGCGCTCATCCAATTATGCCGCGCAGGTCGGGAGAGCTGTGCTCTCTTTATTTAATTAAATCTGGCGAGTGATAAACACTTCACTGCCAACCGGTTGCTTAAGCTTCGGCTGCTAATACTCACTGTGGCATAGTGAGTTTAATCTCTATGCACCCTAGATGCTCAGTCAATGAAGATTTACAACAACAACAACAGAAAAAAAAACTGTGCTGGAAGCTTCTTATCAGAAAGTTTTTGTTCTGCCTGAGCTAATTGTGTTTTATCATATTGCCCCGAGCTGGAAAATTTGTGCTGCTTATTATTTCAGAGTTTCAGTTTGACAGACAAAGTTGCAATCACTCATATGGTGTCAACATGTTCCCAACATGAACTCTTATTTTGTATAACTTGGCCTGTATATCTAATAAACTGTTTTGTATCTATATATACAGTGTCTTTCACTTTTGGTTCTGGTAAAAATCTTTAATTAAGCTGTCACTTATGTCATTATCTCTAATTACATTTTGTTGAAAACAGAAACGGCAGATGCAGATAATTCCCACTGCATCTTCTCCTTACTACTTGTTAAAAATGTTAACCATTTATCTTTCCCTCTAATCTGTGTGTGTGTATATATATATATATATATATATATATATATATATATATATATACACAGTGGGTACGGAAAGTATTCAGACCCCCTTCAATTTTTCACTCTTTGTTATATTGCAGCCATTTGCTAAAATCATTTAAGTTCATTTTTTTTTTCCTCATTAATATACACACAGCACCCCATATTGACAGAAAAACACAGATTTGTTGACATTTTTGCAGATTTATTAAAAAAGAAAAACTGAAATATCACATGGTCCTAAGTATTCAGACCCTTTGCTGTGACACTCATATATTTAACTCAGGTGCTGTCCATTTCTTCGGATCATCCTTGAGATGGTTCTACACCTTCATTTGAGTCCAGCTGTGTTTGATTATACTGATTGGACTTGATTAGGAAAGCCACACACCTGTCTATATAAGACCTTACAGCTCACAGTGCATGTCAGAGCAAATGAGAATCATGAGGTCAAAGAAACTGCCTGAAGAGCTCAGAGACAGAATTGTGGCAAGGCACAGATCTGGCCAAGGTTACAAAAAAAATTCTGCTGCACTTAAGAGCACAGTGGCCTCCATAATCCTTAAATGGATGACATTTGGGACGACCAGAACCCTTCCTAGAGCTGGCCGTCCGGCCAAACTGAGCTATCGGGGGAGAAGATCCTTGGTGAGAGAGGTAAAGAAGAACCCAAAGATCACTGTGGCTGAGCTCCAGAGATGCAGTCGGGAGATGGGAGAAAGTTGTAGAAAGTCAACCATCACTGCAGCCCTCCACCAGTCGGGGCTTTATGGCAGAGTGGCCCGACGGAAGCCTCTCCTCAGTGCAAGACACAAAAAAACACCTGAAGGACTCCAAGATGGTGAGAAATAAGATTCTCTGGTCTGATGAGACCAAGATAGAACTTTTTGGCCTTAATTCTAAGCGGTATGTGTGGAGAAAACCAGGCACTGCTCATCACCTGTCCAATACAGTCCCAAAAGTGAAGCGTGGTGGTGGCAGCATCATGCTGTGGG